>NC_044501.1:15372989-15490489 GCF_902362185.1 Chanos chanos
GGGGGGGGGGGGGGGGGTGTTGATCAATATTGGATGAGGTATTTGTGTGTGTTCATCTTGTTTATTTGTTCTTTTTTTATGTAAAAACAGTGAATACCAGACATATGCAGGGATAAGACCATTGTACACCACCCCCCCCTCCCCCCCCCCCCATCAGATGTGCTTGGAACATATAGGTGCTTTAACTCAGGTCTGCTTGTGAGACTGGGAGTCTACTGGTCTACTACGTTTTTTGTTCTTTTTATGGGATCATAAGTCTCCTGAACTGAACTGATGTCTCTTAGCTGCCATATTGAAAGAGTTAAGTGAGGAGATGCAAGAGATCAATACTAAATTATTTCAGTGCTCAAAGAATACAAGACAACAATGACAGCCATTGTCTAACAGTGACATAATAATGTTAAAATATAGTTGGATCAACATTCTGTAAAAAAAAAAAAAAAAAAAAAAAAAAAAAAAGTTTGTCAAATAATTTTGATATTAAACACATCCTCTTGCCTTGAACGGAATTCAATTTTAATGCTTCTTTGTATACATCCAGCAGAAATCATTTTTATTGCTCAGAGCAGCTCATTTTAAGCTTTACCTGATCTGGCAAATTCTAGCCTGTGTGATTGTTAGCAATTTCTATGCGTTTTTCTATTATCATTCAGATGACTGATGGATAATCATAACTGAGACCATAAAAAAAAATGTGTTTGCGGGTCCGCTTCAAAACAGCAAGGAATTATTTTGATTGTCATCATGTAATTTTTTTGATTTGTATGTGTTTTTCATTATAGTTGCTAGCTTTGATCTGACTGAAAGAGGAAAATATCTGAGTGTTTATCCATTCTGCAGTCTTATCTGTATTGTTATGAATGTGGCACGCCATGCAGACCACAGATAAAACAGTCTGTGACCAATTTCTTAGCACAACCAGAATCTTCAGAGAACAATCAGAAAGCTTTGTCTTTTCACCTCATCTGATCTACATCTCATAATCATGGCTCTATGCCTGCAACTGAACAATTGCCATAATTTAAAAATCATATCATTTTCTCTTTATCTTCTTATACGTGGGCTGTATTTAATAAGCTGAGAAGAAAAAGAGAGGAAAAAGAGCCCCTTGCGACTTGGAAAGGAAAGAGAAAAAGTCATTCTCTTTTAAGATCTGAACTTTCCCATTGACTCTCCATCAAACAAGATGGATGAAAGCTGGGATGTCTGGGCGTTGCCATAGTGAATCTGTCAAAGTTCTGTAGAGCAGCCATGTGTGAAATGCACAGAGTTGGATCCGACCTTCAGGCCTTGCATGGGTTCTGTATTGGGTGTATGCTGACAGTAGTGTGAAAAGCATCAGAGCTCTGGGGCAGGCTTAGGAGACCTCTGTAACTGTACTGGTTAGAAGGTTTTTTTTATTTCTTTTTTCAATCAGCTGCCAGTCTCCATCTGTAATGGTGTGGAGTGTGGATTAAGGCTTTCCAGCTTCTCTCCGTCTGAAAGTATAAACCCAACCAGGGAGAGGAAGTTGACGAAAAGAGAAAGATGGGGTGCAATTGTGAGTTTTAGGGATTAAGCACAGAGGAAGAGGGAGGGAGAGAGAGAGAGAGAGAGAGAGAGAGAGAGAGAGGACAAAAATCAGCACAAGGTCTGGAGTGAAAGAGAAAAAGTGAGCAGGGAAGAGTGGTATTTGTCAGATATGAGCCAGGACCTGGGATGGAGCTTATTATCCAGCTGAGCATTGCCTTAAAGGATTAGACTTGTGATATGTAGTGTGTGTGTACATGTGTGTGTGTGCGTGTGTGTGTGTGTGTGATTTATAGACTGGGTGTTGCTGGGTTATGGAGGGTGCGGACCAGATAGCAGGATGTCGATGTTTGTATATAAAAAAAAAAAAAAAAAAAATTGAAACAAAAAAAACAAAAAAACACTCATCTAGTCAGAGGCTTAACCATGTAATGCTCTTTGATTGTCAGGGACAGAGAACTGCACAGGCTTCATCTGTCTTTACTTCGATACCTTACCTCAGTACTCCTGAAACCAATATGTTGATAAATCAGATAAAAGGCGCAATACACATTTCAAATGTTCCGATAAACTAAGAGATGAAACTTGACAACTGGGAAACGTGAATATAATGGCTTTCAGTCCATGAAGTCCAACGATTTTCGACCAAATTGTGAAAAAAAAGCAGTCAGTAAGAAAGAAGATATTAGATTGTAGAATTTTATATGACAAACCAGGTGAACTAAACCGCATAGACTTTGTTAGTTATATTAATCTTACATACTACACACTTAAACACCTGTCCTGACAATAGAAGCTGTTCCGCAGACAGCCGTTTTCTGTTCGCCTCTAACTTCTGTTCGCCTCTTTTAACCTCAGTCTTCTTTTGATTTTGATTTCAAATCTTCTACAATGACTTGGGAGATTTTACAATCACCTCTAGCTTTTGCCAAATTCGTTACCACACAATCTGGCTCTCAATCTCCTTGTTAGTGTGCTAGATGAAGACGTACACTGACATCAGCATGTACGTGTGGAACAAATTCGGGATGAATTGTGGGAAAACTCAAGTTCCCATGAAACAAAATCTTTGTTGTCTCATATCAATTTCGAACTGTACGGTTATTTATCATTTTAATCATGTTTTGGCACTTGGGCTGCGTAAGACGAGGATTTGGATGCTCTGTTGCTCGTGGTGAATTCTGGAACTTTTTTTTTTTTTTTAACCTTGATTTGCAGAGTGTATTCTCTCCATTTCAACAGTGACTTTGTTTGTTGGTTCCTGTGGGGGTTTAACTTGAGTTCTGCACAGACGCCACGTTGGTTTTGAAGGATGTGCGAGTAAAAAAAGAGGAGTCTCCAAACAATCCAAGGTGTCGGCAGCACAAATAAAGTTCCCCCAAGAGACTCCTTTATTTTTGTTTACATAAAAAAAAAAAAATCATTACACGCTTGATAGAGTTTTGGAATCAGTTATGTGCCCATGGGAAGTTCATCAGTAAATATTTCCATCTCTGGGACAAAGGAAAAAAAAAAAATAAAAAGATCAGTGACAAAAATTACCATGGCAACATTCAGCAACTCACTCAGGCACTCAAGATCACATTCCTTTGTGGCATTATAGTTATTTATTTATTTATTTATTTATTTATTGAAGCAATAAGGTACAACAATAACTGAAAGAGACTGCAACTTTTTTTTCTTTTGAGTCAGTCTCCTTTGGCTCTTTTGAAATTGAAAACCACATGCCTTATAATTATTGTTCATTTTTAAAAGCTCTCAGAGGCAATTCTGTCATTGGTCTTTGCGTTTTAGTGTTCTCATCAGAACATTACAAATGTCCTGCCAAGAAGGGCTCATTTACAACCGACAGTTTTGTTGTATAAATAATGTACAACTGGGCTCCTGGAAATTGTATTGACAGCCCTGACAGACCGAATCTCAAATACTGGCAGAATCGCCTATAACAGCTTGACAGTGCTGTTGTATCAATTTCAAACCACATATCAATCAGCACAAGTAATTTGAAAAAAAAAAAAAAAATTAAAGAAAGAAAGAAAAGGAAAATCTACAGTGTGGTCTTATGGTGCAGTGCTGCTGTTGGGTCATGCCTGTGCTTTATTTTATTTTATTTTTTTTTACTGTTAAATAAAACTCGGTTCAGTTTCATACCTAATTACTTAGAGTTAGACTGAGGGAGAAAGATAGAGGGAAGGGTAAGGAAAATATTCAGTAAAGTCTTAAAGTAATACAACAGTAAGTAGTTACAATACTCGTTATGTTTTAATTGCATAATTTTGTTTTAACAGAATGACAGGACTGCATTGTAACGCACTCTTTGATGGTAGTCAGTTAACGGGCAGATATAATTCCTCATGTGTGAATGCATAAATTCAACCAAGCTGAACTTGTATTCAACTTCAGCTGGCGAATGCAGTGACCTAGGTCAATTCTGAGAGGAAAAGTTCATCTTGATACAGTATTCAGGCCCTATCATTTTCTTGCAAATTGTCTTTCTTTCAAGGTACTGTTTTGAGCTGCTGTTGATCTAATAGCTTATTTTGACAGATCCAGTATGCTTTGAACTCAAAGACAAAGTGGATAACAAGCTGCACTGAAGCAGAAGCGGAAAGCAATTTTTGTATGTCTTTTTGTCAGTTTAGCCCTCTCAGACAACTTAAAATGAACTGTGGACTGAACTCCTATGTGTATTTTACCAAAAAAAAAAAAAAAGTCAGCTCTGTTTGAAAAAAGATTTCTGGGACACACCTGTGGTTTGATATTTAGCTGCACACAGAAACTCTTCTTTTGTGGGTACATGGCGTGATTTGTTCATGTGTATTTTCTTTGGAACACATAGATTTTTGGGATTTGGATTGATACCAGCATATTTAAGACTGACGTAGAAGCATTTCAAATATATTTGAAGATTTAAAGAGATACTTATATTAATACATGTATATGCTGCCTCATGCCGCGAGGGGTACCTTACTGTCAGATATCATCACATTTAACAATTTTTTCAACCAACGCCAAGCGGCATTTGCAGATTTTTCATTAAATCACATCCAATCAAATCTATTTATACCCCACAGAGCATGAGAGCATTTGATCCCTCTCTTTCAGGAGGAAGGAATCATTCGATGTCTTTCATAATTCTCTCGAATGAGAGTGTGTCACACTTGCGAGATGTTTAGCCACACAAATAAAGCTCCATTACCCGTGAAGTAATCAAAGTGTGTAACAGACATCTCCTCAGATGGAGAATTCACACGCCATTACATTTGCGAGGTCCTTGGGGAGACAGGTGATTCAACGTGGCAGCAAAGAATAATGATTCGTCTCTGCTGGGCTCTAATGCATTGGGAATTCAGCTAATATTTAAACAATGGCCCTACTGATGAGCCCTATTGGAGCAGAAAATAACGCTCTAAAGAGATAAGGGCATGACTGGGATGCTCCTCACACACACACGCACACACACACATGCACCCACACACGCACACACACACACGCACACACACACACACACACACTCACATTGAGTTTGATAAGAGGAGAGGATAAGACAAGGTTGAGAAATTAGTTATTTTACTTCTAGAGTGATTTCTAGAGACTGCTTTTTTTCTATCATACATTAGTGAATTATTTATTTTAGGAATAATATAGCTCACTGAATGGAAGTTTCAGTTGTCTCTGACAGTTAAGAGCAACAGAACCATCCTCTGAGGGATTCAATGCTGATTCATTTCCTCAAGGTCTAAACCTTAATTCACTAAGTTAATACAAATGTGTTATTAGCATATAAATCACCAATTAGGAATATATTGTATAACTGATGATAACTCTTCAAGTGTTAAATTTTATGGAATTTTCCATGGGACAAGTTTAAGTTTTCTGAAGCATGGTTCTCTGAACAATCTGTCTGTACTCACCTCATAGTTATTGTTAACAATTCTGTGTGACCTCTAAGAAAAAGGGCCTGTGTCAGTTACATGAGCTTTGGCAACTGTGGAATTATATTTATCCACCTCATTATCTCTTTGTTTATTCATTTCAGGCTACATTTAGTTTCATCTTCACAGGAAAATGAGAAACAGAGCATCTTTAGAACTAACAGAGCTTAATGTGGTGCAGAACACACTGTTGGATAGAACTGTTTGTGTTTTTGTTACGTTGTTAAATGAAAGTATCTTGGAAACCTCAGTGTTAACTTAGTTCAGAAACCGCTCTGAGTGAAAATATTAAAATATGTGGTGCGCATAACAAAATCCTTGAGTGTCAGTTTCCAAGTTGTGATATTTTCATACAGCATTTCATAAATTGACTGCCACCTCTTTTTAACGGTCGTGCAGTGACTTGCATTTGAACAGCTACCCTGAGTCTGCTGTAGGTTGATATGACTGATTGTCCTGCTGCTGAAATGACCCTGATGGCGGAAGGACCGCAGGCGGATGCGTCCTGGCTTTTAGTAGAAGGTGATGACACGTCCTTAGTGTCCTGACGCTAAGGGGACCCTTCTGCCCGAGCCGCAGGATTATATCTAGCCAGATGGGCAGGAGTGTTGCTGTGATTCAGACGGAATGAGAAAGTGGTGGGATGGAGGAGGGGTTGGGGGTTGGTCACTCGCTGCCTCGGGCTCTCTTCCTGGGCACTGGCCAGCCACCAGCTGCTACCTGTAATGTTATGCCATGCTCCAGTTAGCATCTGTGGAGCTACAGTGGCACATGCAGCCTCTGTCTCTCTCTTGATCTTGCTCTCTCTCTCTCTCTCTCTCTCTCTCTCTCTCTCTCTCTCTCTCTCTCTCTCTCCTTTTCACTAAAACTCTGATGTGCCTTCAGTGACATAACATGCAGATAGATATCCCAATCGATTTCCACAAAAGTTGGAATTTTGCTCGGTTCTCAAGAACTTTGGACATGATAGATGAACACCCTCAGCTGAACAGAAAGCAATACATTGAAATTCAACATACCTTTCCCCCGACATTTTAAAGTCGCTCTACCACCATCTCCAATATTCCTTTTTTTTTTTTTTCCACCTAGAGGCAAGACTGTGTAGGGAACTGTACTTAGCAATAACCCCAGCTCCAGAGAGGCATTCTTTTATGAATTGGAAAGAGATCTATGGCTTAAACCAGGCCACGTTTAATGGGTTATGTGCATCATTGCAGACAGTTGCCACAGGCTTGACTGAAGCCAGGGGCCAGATGCAGTGACTACGCGTTGACATTTGCTGTGAGGGCCTTCCACCTGCATGTGGAGTGTGACTTCTAATTAGCGTCTTGGGGATTTGAGCAGGGAACTGTAAAAGTGCTCATAAGAGCGTTAATGTACATTAAATGGACTTTAAATTACTGTGGGGTCGAGCGCACTCCTAGTATACAGGCTGGAATATGTCTTGCGTCTAGCCCATGAGCCTGGACTAATGTAAGTTGTTTCGATGAAATATTCTTAAAAGGGTTTCGGATCAATGGGCCATGCATTTCATTGGTTTCAATGCATATTTCCATCCACCACTCGGTTTGATGCTGCTGACACTACATAATGATCTCAGTGTATAGACTTTTTGATTTAGACCTCTGATAGGCACTTGTTATCGAAATCAGATTTTATTTTCATCACACATACCTATTTTACGCTGTGTGTGATATTTTCCAAAACAGTGACTTTCATTGCATGTCAGCATAACTGATTAGACTTACTTTCTTCTTTTGATGCTGTTTATCTGTATTGCATTCTCAGACAAATGCATACATATATAAGATAATGTTTATGATGGTGTGCAAGTATGTCCGCAACTTGGCATAAGAGATTTTCCGACTCTGAACAAAATTGGTTAGCTGAAAAATCATTCACACACATTGTCAAGCCTATGTGATAGCTGATTGCTTGTTGATGACCCAATAACCAAAGTTCATTCTTATCATATGTTAATGTGACATTGTGTCTTGAGATGGAAATTGATGGAGAAAATGTTGTTGTTGTTTTTTTTTCTGTCACACTGCCACTTAGACTTATTTGTTGATTTCACTCTTTGTAGGCTTAAATTATTGTCTTGAGTAGACTGAACTTCAGCCTATATCTCATAATGTCAATTTATACTTTGAAAGTGACAACTATGCCCTCAATTTGCCACCAGACATGCTCGTAAGTTATGCTATCAAAAAAAAAAAAAAAAAAAAGGATGCCAACTATGGAAGTTATCTGAAAGTTAGGGAAGCCTCGCTTCGCCCGCAGGACCAGTGGCATATGGTGGCATTTGGTTTGGGGAATTAGCAGCGCCGTCTTGTTTGGACAGATTCAATTTGGGTCCCAAGCCCCAACGGAAACGGTTGAAAGTGGGAGATGTGGGCGACCGGGAAAAAGTCCAGATGGCGTGGATATGCATAGATCAATCACGCTGTAATTTTTTTTCCCTCATCTTTGCCTCTCTCTCTCTATTTCTCTCTCTCTCTCTCTCTCTCTCTCTCTCTCTCTCTCTCTCTCTCTCTCTCTCTCTCTCTCTCTCTCTCTCTCTCTCTCTTCCCCTTTATCTCTTTCATTCAAACATAAAATGATTTATCCAGATCCTGCTGAGAAATTCAGACAGACGCATTCAGACTTGTATTTAGTCTCGAAACAGGAAAGGTCAAGGAAAGGATTCACACTATTTCAGAAGCTTCACAGAAAAATGGCCGTGTTAATAGAATGATTTCTCCTGTGCAAAGATACATTTTTTATTTGTAGATAATGTCAATTTTGTTGTGGAAATGGGACAGGAATTCCAGTTTATTTGGTGCTTTGAAAGACCCTTATGGTACTTTTTTCTTACATTACGTTTTATCTCCCCTTGCAAGCATGTTCTCTTCATTCCTTCGTTTCTTCCTGGCCCCTGTCCTCTCTTTGCTATAATCATGCCAGTTAGATCTATGCTCAAAGATCAAAGAGCTATGATTGTGCTTTAGTCCATGTTTAGTGGCATAAAGGACTGCAGATGTGAGAGATCCTGAGTATACAGCGACAGAAAGGATAAAGGAGACAGGGAGAGACAGCATGCTTTGTTTCTGCCTGGCGATGAGCTGCTGTCCAAGGTGCTGAATTGAGTCACTGCCCCACTGCATTAGGAGAGTTTGAACGCTAATCCTCTTACATTCCCTTTTCATCTCTGAAGATTCCAAGCAAATAGCTTGTGGTCATACTCATCTGGGAAAGTTCTTGTTTTGCTACAGAATTACTTGGTAGTTTTATGTTAAGTAAGAAGTCTGTTTGGGAGGAAAAAGAAGTATTGTTTGTCTTTATTGGAATTGTTTTTCAGTTTTTCAATGACTTGATATTAGTCATTACCAATTACCAATCTTATTAAGAACAATGGCTTACACTGTACTGCTTAATCCAACAATACAGAATACCCTTCTAAAACCGTTACTGTGAGAGATTTCGGAAAAAAAAAGAAAAAAAAAAAAAAAACCACACCATAAATTAAGTAAAATAGTTTTCCTATTTTAACAATAAAAAAATGTAACGTTCTCCACCCATTAATTCGTAAATGATTTTCAGACTGTAAAAGAACACTCACATCTCATCAGTCTTAAAGGCATACAGATCAGATATAGATCAGACGTATTTGCAATAGCGACAGTAGCAGTCGTTTGAAGTGTCTTCCATTATCCCGAGCTAATAGAGGCACATGTAAGAGAAGAACAGAGAGGCAGAGAGAGAGAGAGCAGGAGCCTTTAAATATTGGATCTGGCCTCACCACCCTTGTCTTTGACCACTGCTGTTAAAATGATAATGAGGCAGTAGGACACCTGAGGGAGCACAATCTATGAAGATAGTCCCCGGCGCGTTAGCCTAATACCCCAATGCGTGTTCGTGTCGAGGGCCTAATAAGACACTCTGTGCTCGCTGAGATCTCAATGCATTTGCCCGGATCGCTCTCTAGCGTGCAGAGGCTTGTTGAGGGCGACGTTCCGGGGGGGGGGGTGGGTGGGGGGTGGGGGGTTGTGGTGGGGAGGGGAGGGGTTTGATGAGGCCATATCTGATGGCCAATCGATCGACGGCGGCTGGGGTGATTCATCTGTGGCGCGGAGTGAAGCGGAGCCCTCTTCTTCTGTGTTATTGAGTGCGGCTTTTGGGCGCACAGTGTGAAAACAGCCGTCAGCGTCCGAGGTGGGAGTTGATTAGTCATGGAATTAGTCTAGGGCTCGAGTTCTCCTTCGCTCTCCTGTCTGATACTGGTGTACGCTGTAACAAACAAATGGATCCTTTTTGTGGTTCAGAAACATAGTCTCACCACTCTCTCTATCTCATTCTAATTGCAGTTGCACACACACACACACACACACACACACACACACACACCTCTCTCTCTCTCTCTCTCTCTCTCTCTCCCTCTCTGTCTCTCACTCTCTCTCTCTCCCTGTGTGTCCTCTCTTGCTACATTCCCTACAGAGCAGTGCCTGATGATTAATGACTTATGGGTTGGTCACTGACAAAAGCCGGCTAGGCAATAAACAACGATGATTATTGATCTTTACTGTGTGTGTGGCCACCAGAAGCAAAACAGATGAAACTGCATTTTTTTTTTTTGGTTAGCAGACTCAGGTAGTGAGATGCTGTGATACTTTTTAGAGAGCTACACTTTCTCTTAAGTTGTAGAGTAGTTAGTGTATTTTTGTTTCCCCTTGTTGTTGTATCATGTTTTGGAGTTTGGAGTTGCAGGGGTATTGGCAGGGACACCTCTGAAAAAAATGGTACAAAGGGGCCAGGGGAGGAACCATATGGCTGTGTCCATATGTAGGAGGCCCTTGTGGAAAGGCAGACTAATGAATACCATGGAGAGACTTTTTTTTTTGGCATAGCTGTGTGCATTGGGCATGATCTGCTCCCATGGTGGTTCTATCTAATGACTTACAGGTAGGCAAGTGTACCAAGGAATCAACAGTTTCAGAGTTATACAGAGTTTAACAGTAGTTCCATGTGTATAAATGAAACAATTCAAACAACTAATGCAGAGCACTATATACATTTGTTTTGAATGTATATAGATTAGATTATTTATCTACTTATCAGAACTGACTTTTGTTGAACAATGAACTGAAATCATATCCCCCCAAAATGCTCTTCCTAATTTGGTGTTTGTGCATCACAAGGACAACTGATGGATCAAAGAGGACACAGCGGTTTCTTTATTGACCTTATTGAGGGATCTGTGAGTGTCCCTGTTGTTACTATTGTGAAAAGAAATGAGCAGAGAATGCCTATCACAGGTATGCCACCAGAGGGGAGAGGTAATTGATTCTGTGGCTAGAGGAGATTTCTTTATTTGCATATATTTTTGTATTTATTTCTGTATGTATGTGGGCATGTATGTATGTATGTATGTATGCATGTATGTATGTGGGCATGTATGTGTTTATGTATGTATGTGGGCGCGTATGTATGTAGGCATGTATGTATGTATGTATGTATTTTTTATCTATTTAGTTTTGTTTCCACTACACATTCTCACACAGGAGGGTTGCACTTAAGCTGTTCTCTATGTGAATACGGATGGATGGGTGAGTTGGAAGATAGAACGGTACATGCTGATAAAAGTACTGCATATGGACAGACAGGCATTGATAAAATGGCAGCATACCCTTGTTAGAATACAATCAGGACAAACATCCTAGGCAACTCTTGGAAGAATAAGGCTGCTACATGAATATTGTGTCTTTGCTGAGTATGGGTAGAGTTTCTTGAGTTCTGTGCCTTGTCAAGGATTGACTCACTGGATAATGGAGTTGGAAACAGTGCCTGCTGAGATCAGCTATGCTCTAAAAGTGAGAATTTCATTTTAAAGGACACGTTCGGGAGTTGAAGAGACCGTACAGAGGAGACTTCTTTCTAAAACCCTTCACGAGTTTACGCAATATGGGAAATAAGAAAAAGTCCTAATTTTCTTTCTCGCTCCCTCTAACGCTCTACATGCTCACTGACACTTGCTCACACACACACACACACACACACACACACACGCGCGCGCGCACACACACACACACACACACACACACACACACACACACGGTCTCTCTCTCCCTTTCTCTCTGCCCCCTCCCTCTGTTTTCCACCTTTTTGTGATGTAATCCACTCATCAATTCTTGTCATTTATTCACTTTTAAGGAGAACTAATTTGTCTTGCAGCACAATCAAACTCATTACCCTCACTGTAATTACTGCCGGCTAAACTCACATTCAAGTGCAATGATTCAGCTTTTATTTCCTCTTATTTCTCTGTTTTTCCGACATTCTTTCTTCCCAAGCAGAACAATGGTTACTCTGCTTTTCTTATGCTTTTCTTTTGTTTGGCCTTTTGTTTCCCCTTTGCCATTTATTTAATACTTTGTGTGGATGCACACACACACACACACACACACACACACACACACACAAGTACACACATACAAACATATGGCAAGCACTCACACGCACATATACACATACAAACATATGGCAAGCGCACACACACACACACACACACATTTCCAAGGCATGTTAATTCAATTTATTGGCTCTGTTTGAAGAACGTATGCTTTGATGCCCTAGTAAAATTTGTAGCTCCTATAAAAATTAGACATCACAATCGCCTTGCTCTTTGACAGAACTGCATGCATTTTTAAGGGTGGAGGTGAGGTGACGGGGGAGGTAAGGTTAAGAGGAGCTGAGCGCATAAACTGGCAACAGTGCTTTAAAATGGGCAGCACAGACTATGCGGACATCAGTGATAGTTTGCAAGTCTAGTAAGCATACATGTCACCAGCTTTACGCTCAGACACAGCACATTTACTGTCTAAGTACAACCAAACACTGCTCAAAATTTACCGGATTTATGGTTGTGTATAGCAAGGTGAGTATTGTCTAATTACATAAGTATTACTCAGAGTGTATTTATGACATTGCTATACAACTTGAGATCACCCAGGCCAAACTCTGAGGTGTGAAGCATTAGACCGATACAAAAGGCATGTGATAGTGTATATACAGATTGTCAGTCCGAAAGGAGAAATTCAAGCAAACTCTGTTCTTATATCGACTGTTTCTGGACATGTATTCAGTTTGTTTTCTGAGCTTTCAGTTGAAACACAGGTAGTAATGGAGGAGAGGGAAGTGTGTGTCTGTGCAGGTGCCAGGGAAAGTACACTGAAGTGGAATCTCTCAAATTACCTTGTTTCAAGATGACAGTGTTTCCGTTCTCTGTGCCTATTCGCAACTGTCGGTTTTGTGCACTTATTCATGTAGGCAGACAAAAGGTTTTCTTCAAGTGAAAGATATTTCCAACATTTTCACGCCTTTATAGGACGACCTGTGCAAACGTATTGTGAGGGTGCAGGAAATCTTTAAGATTTATCTCAGCTGAAATCCAATAGTATCAATTTAATGAGTCAGTCTCTTAATGCTCTTGTCTTAGTTCCATATGATGCTTTTTCACATATGACCATCATCTGGGTGTAACTGATATTATGCAGAATTAAATTTATATGCTTCACTTAAACGTAGCAGCTTTACAAGTAATAGTCTTTATAGCGTGCGCCGTAAATGGACTTTTATTTCTCCGTCAATGTAATTTATTAAGTTCTTTCACAACCATTACATCTGATGATTAAAAAGTTTAAAGTCTGAAGGCTCTTCAGTGACAGCTGTCCAGTTTTATGCATGCAACTTAGAAAAGGCTCTATATCTACCTGTGAGATTTAACCAACTCATCCATAATCCATAAGGTATAAGCCAATATAAAAGGGATGCTTGTATTAATTCATCTCTAGATCTATAGCAGCTTAATGGAATGGAGTTCAATAGATAGATAGACAGATAAATAGATAGATGCATAGTTAGAGACTTAGGCACTTAGGCAGTCCTATAACAGTCAAGTGACCTGTTAAAGATTCTACTTTGACCTGAAGTAGCATGCAGCCAATCCAGTACAGAGTTGCAGTTGGAGGAAAAAAAAAAAAAGAAAGATGACTTGTGCGGTTGCCAACCAATCATTTTAGAGTGAGCATCATACAGCTAATATGGTCACTAAGATGATCATTAACACAATTTATCATCTGTAATGATGCAGTCCAAACACTTTTTGAGGTGCGGAGGAGGTTGTGGGGAATAATGGTGTCATTAATCATGAAGAACAATAGTATTTTCAAAGTTGTTTTTATTATTAATATCATTTACATATTGCTGGAATCAAGGTCCCTGATATTTTTTTTTTTACCTCCACTTTACAAAACAGTCCAAAATTGCTTACACTGGATTGACAGCATATTTAGTGAAGTTGAGCTCTTTTAAAATATGCTTTGAACTGTTTTAATACTCTGAGAGAGAGGGAGAAAAAAGGGCTTTTGTAGACCATTGATTAATTCAAAGTGCCAGGCTCTCCTAACTTTACACCTCCAAATTGATGATGCCCACAGTTTAGAGAAGTTTGAGAACTTTCTTAAAGGAGCTACCCGCTGCCTGACTGATGGCTTGCTGTGGTAAATGGTCTTTGTCTTGCCATATCTCATTGGGACTTCGACATGGCATACTAGCTTGAGCTTCACAGTCAGCAATTCCAGCTAATTACAATGCTGCACCTCAATCGCAACTCTGTGCTCAGGATCGAGAAGATAACGACCCATAACGATCCAGAGCATCTGTGGTGAAAGGGAGAGAGAGAGAGTGAGAGCGAGAGACAGGAATGCAAGACAAAAAACTAAAAAAAAACAAAAAAAACATGTCTGCCAGTCTTTGAAAAGACAAATTTATTTATTTATTTATTCATTTATTTATTTATTTATTTTCATGGCGTGCCTCACTTTGATTAAGAAAACCATTTGCACAGATGCCAATACATTTCACCATGAAATTCTCCAGATTACATATTTGTCGTCAATTATTGTACCTCTGAATCCCCCCCCCCCCCCACCCCACCCCCCAAATTAAATCCATTTCGGCGTCTTTTGCCCTAATAAGAAATGCACAGTAGCTGCGTCTTGTAACATCTGTGGTGGAACAGATCATAACGAAACAGCTGCCAGTGCAAGACGGAGCACTAACAGGCTGATTTGGCTTGAGCATGTCACTGATGATCATATTTTCTCATGTTTTAGCTGCCTCAGTTCAAAAGAACAAGTACTTCCCCCATCATTCAGTAGACGTGACAAGCTGCTAACAGAATGGTTCCTTGCCATCATTACAAAATAAAGTCTTGAAAACACGTATCAAACACCAAAGGAAAAAAAAAAAAGATATTATGAGCAGTTGTGTTTAACCACAGTTGTTGGAATTCATTTTCTAATGGAATTCACTGTGGGTCATGAACATGGAGAGAGAGAAAAGTTGAGAGCAAAGCTTCATCAGAGCAAAGAAAGAACAGTTTGAATAGACCACTTGGGACGGATAGCTCATTATGCATTGTAGTTAATGAGATTGTGCTTATAATGCAGCAGACCACAACTTCAGTGGACACGTCTAAGATTACATGATTAAAGACTTATTGGGGCACATTTCTGTCTTGAACGCAAGGGGATATCAAACAGCAAGTCACACTTAAGTCAAAACACATGACTAATAAAATGAGACACCAGTCAGTTTCATCTGTAATTCCGTATTCATAAAAGACTTCTGCAATTATCAGAGGAAGGAATAACACCATCATATTCAGGATAAATAGCAGATAAATTAAGGAAGCTTGTATATTAAAGGCAGTCAAAACAAGCAGCACATACAAATTAAGATATCCACATGATAGCTAACCTCAGTCACAGTCACATAGCTCAACTTTAACAGATTGTTTGTTCATTCTAAGCCAGATGTCTTCCTTCTGCATTAAATTATGTTTTTATTTAGCGTAGGCATACAGGTTGGGCACAATTTGTCAAACACAAAATGATTGCACAGTGATTTGATGTTCTACACTATTCCAGTCTGCCTGTGGGGCACACATTTCAAAATGAGAATGAAAAATGGATGGAAATAAACATAGTGTATTGGGTACATGGTCACCACAGTACATCAGCAAGGTTAATGAAATATAACACAAATTGTGTCGTTTGTATAATGCTCTATAATTTTGTTACATAGATTTAGCACACAAGAAATTGAGGGAAAGTCATTTTAGCACAGTCTGTCAAACAACAGCAGAGGAGCCTTCTTAAGGGCCATGCTGAACCCTGAAACGTATCAGTTAACAGAACTTTCTCACTTTCTCACGATGCCAATTCTCAGTATCTTTTTTTTTTTCTTCTCTACAGGTTTTTTTTTTTTCTCCAGTTCATAATCAGCTCCTTAGCTAGGTTGGAGGTAATTTGGAACTTTTTTAAACATCATTAGCCAAGAGCTGGCATATCCTCCTACTACGTTGTCCCAGATTTTGAATGTAGCAGCCATAGTCTCGCTAAGCCTTGGGAAATGACACTCGGATGGCACCGCTGATGGAAAATATAATCACCAGGTGTTGGAGGTAGATGTGGAGACGGGAAGGAAGGCAAACGGAGCTGAGGGTTGAGGAAGACAGATGGGGGTATACACGAATTGGGCATGTCTTAGCAACCACCATGCCACAGAGGCTTGCATTTAACTTATTCCATGTAAAACATCGTTTTCTCTAAGCTTATTCGTCATGCTCTGCTAGGGGTGATGGTGGGGCAGTCGCTGTCTCGGAGATTCCCTGGAGTAGTCTTTTTCATTTTTAGGACTGTTACAAACAATATATTGAAAGCCAAGGAGGATAATGTTTAGTCACTGCTCAACATCACTAAAGATGTCTGTTTGCTTAATCGGGTAACTTTGAACATTCTTTGCATCATGGTCACTTTGTCTCAACTGAAACCTTAATTAATTGCCAAATCATTTAAAGCAACAATGGGCATTGTTTGCTTTCAGCTGGTAATCTGTTGATATGATTTACTACTATAAGTTATGTCATGTATCATAGCAGCAGAAGGATAGAGAAAATGGCCTTTATTCTATGGCCGATCTCCCAGATAAGTGTTAAGCAAACTCTGTGTGTCGTTTCTGGACTCTGTTTAAGCTCTGTCTTTCTCTGGCACTTTTTTTCAGGTGAACACCTGCGTGTCTGCTCTCAAGGCTATACCTGCTGCACATCAGAAATGGAGGACAAGCTAGGCCAACAGGGCAAGTTGGAGTTTGAGAATCTGGTGGAAGAGTCAAGCCACACATTACGCACCACCTTCGTCTCAAGGCATAAAATGTTTGACGGTAAGAAAGGAAGACCTCAGCTGGGCAGTTAGTTACTTTTTTTTTCTGGGGAGGTGTACATTACAAAAGGCTTGTCAGTTGGAAAAAAAAAACAAACACACAAAAAAAAAAAACTCTTGATGTGTGGGCAAGTAATCTGAAATATATCTTGAATCAGGAATTTTCACCTGTGTTTCGCAATATGAATGGATTGGAAAACTTCTTAAAATTGTGCAGGTGAACTTTTGTTTACAAGCCTGGCACTATACATGTGTTAACACATCGACAGTTAATTGAAGTGTGATCTTGTTTTATTTGCATTACATCTCACCATGAATGATAAGGTTCTGTTTATGGTTTTTTAAAGTGGGGTATTGACTGTACAGTAAAGACAAAATGTAACATAGTTTTACTTTGGGGATTCCCTGTGGAGTCAGCATGAATATGGCTAATATTGGTATTTTCTACATTTTTTTTTTTACATAGGCTAATTTATGTGTAAAGAGTAGAATGAACTTAAGCAACTCAGACTGGGCTCCTGGTGCTGTTTCTTGGGTGTTTGAATAATTATATCATTATGGAAATGTCAGAGGGTGCACAGCAGTGAAGAGAGAGAGAGCTAGATCACTTTTACAGGGTTATTTTAAGGTTAATATTGGCTTTTTCAACAAGTGGGTCACCTGGGCTCAGCCGTACAGATGGAAACAACCTTTGGCCGTTAAGCAGACCGGGGATTTCTACAAAGTTTGCAAAGTCCTTGAGAGAACCTGAGAACCTCAATGAAGCAAAAGTGTAGGGCCACTGTTATTCTATGGTGCGATGTATATGCCATGCACATGGTCAAATTTCATTGTTCCATTTCCTGAAAAACAAACAAACAAACAAATGAAAACACGTATTGTATACTTAAAGCCATTACAATGTTTCAGTTTCAGTAGGTTCTTCGAATTGCCTCCAAATCTAACTTGCAATTGTAATGGCTTGAATGTATTCCAAACCATATACAGTGAGATGCTCCAGCTGTGTTCAGGCTCCTAGAAGTTTCAGATATCTCACAACGAGTTAAGCTGAAGTGGTAAGACTACTTTATTATTGTTGACAACAGCTATGGAATATAGATTGGTCTTGTAAACTTTTCCACTAGCTAAAGAAGTTTGACAGATCCAATAGAATTCTCTCACACCTCTCCAAAGCCGTGGATCAAGTTCAGTCCACTGAAGCTTATCACCACAGAACGTGAGCCAGTTCTCAGTTTCCACACTGTGAGCATCTTGAAAAATGTCAAATTAAGACACAAAGGAGGTGTTTAAGAAATGTAAGTCATCCACAGCTGCCAAATACATAATAGCATGCTGACAGTTAGCATCTGAGGGTAGCAGTGATTTGAACAGCTAGACTACACTCATGATCAGCAAAACAGGATTCATTAAACTGTAGATGGCTCCATATATGCATAACAAGGATCATCAATAAATCAGGAACAAAGGGACCTCGTACTGACAACTTTTTGACTGTGGGTACTGTACAAGATCTTCATGTCTTTCCTCCATAGCTTGGTTGAAATCCAGATTTATTTTAGCAATTAAACAAATCAGTAGCAAACTAATTTCCATAGTTATCTTGCACCCAGAATTTCATTGTGTACTGGTTTTATTGGACAGGTTCAAAATATATTCTTTGAAAGGGGAAGGTTTGCTCTGCTGCCGAGCTGTAGGTTGTGGCAATTCCTCCAACCCAGTTCCAGAAGGTTCTTGCACAGATCAAAATGGTAAAATTACAAGGTGAAGGACAACATTTCAATCTCTCTTTTCTGTGTCTCAACGATGGGAGATGGAGAATACGTAGAGAATTTGTGCTGCGGTTACCATCCAGGATAAGTAAGCAAACATCCCTCTTCAGAGACACCCTGACGGTCGAGCAGTGCTTTCTTCTTCTGAAGCCTGACCATAGTCTGTTGTTTTCTTTATCGCTCTGAAGTTCACACTCACCTATCTGCTTGCCTTTATCTCCGAGGGCAGGTGTGCTTGACAGAAACACACACACACACACACACACACACACACACACACACACAAAACTTTATTTATCACTCTGATAGGCACAGCAGATTTGGCAGTTAATCCCAAGAAACCCTTTCAGCTTCCCGGGATAAATATCGATCTGTCTGCTATATCTACGTTCTTGGACAGTGAATCCTCTCACTCAATGAATACCCCTCTTTTTTCTTTTTCAGTTTTCTGTTTCTCTCTTTTTTCCCTCTGGCTTTTGGTGAATATGGTGGTGTAGATGTATTTTCTCAGTGGTACAGATATGATTAATCTTTGTTCACCATAGTTGTAGGGAGCTCAAAGTTTCCTTGTTGTTTCCATACCCTTTAACAAATTTCTTTCACCTTTATCAGTTTTGCAGTTGTCTGGGTGGGGCTCAGCCACTTTGAATCTTTTTAAACATCCGTGACTGCCGCTTTACGAGGCTGTCGAGCATTACTCTCTCCTTCATTTTCTTTTGCTGTGGAGGACCTGATTCCCCTTACACAGGATTTTGAAGCTATCCCTCATCCATTTTGCATGCCCTCAATTTTGTCCCCAGCTATTTATAGGGACCTATTTAGAAATCCTTAAACTCCCACTTTTGATTACCGACTGGCTGACCAACCGCCTCCCCTGGGTTCCCCTGTGCGTTTTTTAATGCATTATTGAATAATCCTGGTGCCGTTAAGGTCTTTTCAAAAGCTTCAGGATTAAGTGCCAATCCAAATGTTCTCTTGAGCCAAGTTTTCTTTATTTATTTACCACCCCCCCCCCCTCCCCCACTTTCTTATTATGCATCATATGGGCATAAGAGACTGCATTTGTTCAGTACAGTAGCCGAGCACACAAATGCTTAACTTTACATATTAGATGCCCATTGGATGGCATTGTTTTAAAGGATTAGTTGAGGTTGCTTGGCCCGGAAGCTCTGTTCCTGGCCGCCCTGACCTGTTTTCAGCTTTCTAGATGAGTAATACACATTTACTGGATTAGACAAATATGGGCACTTTGTTTTGTGTGGGAGAGCCAATGAATCTCGCAGATGTCATGGACAGAAAAGAGAAAGAGAGAGAGATATGGAGAGACAGAGAAAAAAAATGAGAGTAAAAAAATCCTCAAAGGATTGATTACATCAGACTGAAAGCTGCTTGCGATGATGCTTTTCTAACGCCCCCCTACCCCCCCACCCCCCACCCTTTGCTCATTTCCCAGCAGGCTAAAAAATCCTCTTTTGTGGAGGGCAACTGAGGAGAGAGAGAGAGTGCACATTTCACATAGACTCTGAGCTCTTACTTATGATATTACTCACTTTTTAATTTGGACAAGCTCTGCACCCCCACCCCCCCCACCCCCCACCCGTTTTCCATGATGCATTAGCCACAGTAGCACTCAATAAACACTCCAAAATAGTCAAACTCTCTATGTGTCAAAAGGAATCGCCATACATCATAGCAGGGGTTGATGTAAATTTGTATTTCTCACATATCATAATACATGCAAAATTAATATATACTTCATAATCATCTTCTATGTGTGCGCTACTTCAAAAGGCAAAATTCACCTTTAGTATTTTTTCAATACTATTATTATCTTTTAATCCTAGATCATGCAATTCCTTCTGAAATTCCGAGAGTGTTAGTATGAAGCTTTGTGTGCGGCAAATCATCCCCAAACATGTAACTTTTACAGGGCCATGGCAAGATTAACATCAAGCCAAATTTGCGAGAACATGTTGATGATTTTTAGAATAAGCAAAATGAAAAAGGCATATTTAAAAATAAGAAATGTCTGCCCATGTCTGAATTTACACTGACATTAACAGCTGGCATATTAAATCACAGAACTTTTATTTAGTAATTTAAAATAAACTTTTAAAATATATCTTCTGTGTAATCGAAGTACACATTCATGTATTTCAAGTAAGAAAATAAGTCAATACATACATACATGCATAAAAATAAATAAATTAAAAAAACACACACCACATCCCAAAATACATTGAACACATACAGTGAGTATAGACTGTCATGCAGCAGCCAGCCTTGTAACAGTCTTTACTTGTACACCCTCTGTCTCTACTCGCGCTCAGACTGAAGCTCTAGCATGAGTATGTATCCCACGTCCTTTGTATTTGCTGTGATAAGCGCCTGCGCTGTAGAGGTTAACCATGAGGGTGAGCTTGCCGTTATGTCATGCTGACTAGGCCCTTTGATCCATCCCTGTGGGGTGGGGGATTTCCTGCTGCAGTCCTGCTCAGCAGCTCCTGAACTCCGGGAGACTGTGTATGGTTCCACATCAGAGCCATAGCCATAACCGGGACCTGAACTCTCGACACACCTTGTAAACCCCAGCTGTTAGGTTGACTTGTCCAGAACAGAGAAATCAAAAAAAAAAAAAAAAAAAAAAACAGCCTTTGGGACCTGGCTCAGGTCGGGGAAGGGAGGGGGGAGGGGGGAATCAAGAGGTTAGGGGACACATTAAGATGTTGGATTTTCTCTGAAATATAGTGAAGTTTTGAAGTGTGATTCTTTGAATATATGGCCCATACACAAAAACACACAAACACAGGCACATGCGTACACTTGTGCACACGCACATGCACACACATACACGTGCGCGCACACACACACACACACACACACACACACACACACATACACACACAAGCACACATGTTTCTAAGGAGGAAGGAGAGAGAGAGAGAGAGAGAGAGAGAGAGAGAGAGAGAGAGAGATTTACAGATGGTTAGAAAGTGAGCCTCTCTAGTAGACATTTCAAAACCCCATTATTATTCTCATGTAGTCGTCTGAAGATGATAAACATTGCAGCCAGTCTCTCAGCTGCGGCCGTAAACCAATCAGCTCTATGGAATGTGAGGCTTTGGAAGACAGAACCACGTTTATGATCACAAATCTCCAATAAACTTCCCGGGAAATTATATTTTTTCACTCCAGAAGCCTACAGCATTCAGAAGAACAACATGCAGAAACAGTAATAATCTCATACACTGAAATGGCTTTAAATAATGTCCTTAATTACTTTTTATATGATACCTACAAAGGTAAATAGAACCTTGTCTACATATCTACAGAAAAACAAGAATGTTTTCTATTTTCTAATTTCATAGAAAATAAAACAGGTCTATAGACATATACTGTACTCTTGTGTCATGTTTAATAATTGATAAATACCAACTGTAAACACAGAACTGCAATAAAACAATTCAAACCCAAATAACTGTTAAAACATAGTACTACCATCACCATGTAAAATTAATACATATTTAAACAAATAAATAAATGAAATAAACCCTCATTAGAATAACTGTTATACAGTGAAGTAAGACTAGCCTCTTATTTCATTACAGCAAAGAGGACTGTGTCTAACCCCCTTTGGAATGACATTTTCTTACCATGTAACCACACATTCATTTGAGAGCATTCCGGAGCTGCCTTCTTTATTATTAAAAGTATTCCTTTGACGCCTGAAATGGAAGCTGAAGCCCCCCTCTTTTCCCCATAGCAACACATCCAATTAGCTGGAGTCAAAAGTAGCTGGCTGTTCTGACCAGAGGGGCTTGAATGAGCACAAAGCCAATGGTCCACATATACTATATCTATAGTTGATTTTTTTTTTTTTTTTTTTTGCACATTACAGTTACATGTGTCAATTCACAGAGAAATAGTTAACAAGTTACAGTGAGAAAAGTTGCCTGTAGCTAAACTTCAAATGATAACATCATAGAAACAATCTCAAAGGTCCTCATTAGGTTTGCCCCACTTCCACAGTGATGGGGTTTGAACAGGGAAATGCAGATTGCTCATTTTGTCTGAACGAACTTGTGGTTGTCTGCAGAAGAGAGAGGGAGGATTGGGAGGGGGTGATTTTGTTAAATGAAATGTCATTCATATGGGTAGATATGATAGCAGTGTAATTACTGCTAAAATTCTACTGCCAAGTATGAGTTCAAAAGAGACTTGTTTCTTCTTTTCTTCAGGCTTGTCATACCAACTTAATGTATTTGCACTGAGAAACCAATTTCCTTTGCTTCCACTTCTCCTTATTTTGAGCAATTCAGCATTGTTCTGTCTTCCTCTGTCTTTTCTTTTCTTTTTTTTTCTTTTTTTTTATGTACCACTAATTGCACAGAAATATGTTGTCCAATTGGAACACAACAACTAAACAGATGAAAGAACTAAAAGGAAAGAATACAGCAGAGTCTGTAGCTGTCTTGTTTGTCATGGTGGTGAGAGACTGATTGGAACTTATTGACAGGAATATTTTCCTTCCTCTTTTTCAAATTTGCACACCACACACACACACACACACACACACACACACACACACACACACAAACAAACACATGCTTCCTGGAAGCCTGCATGAATAAATAAGTGATGTTGTGATGGGTTCCTGTCAGCTAAAGTGACTGTCGGAGGAAAGGGTTTCTCAGCGGACGTCGTGGAGACTTGGTGGCGTGGGCTTTGGGGAGAGGGTCCGTGCGGCACTTTAGCCCGTGTGGCTGCTTGCAGCCTCCGTCATTTAGGGACATGCTGCCACTCTGTGTAATTCCATCATGTCAGGAAGGATGGATAGATGCAGGGATGACTGGAAAGAGCGACTTGCTCTCCCTATCAGTTTGACTTCAGATTTCCTCAGAGCTTGTGTTAGCATCGCGGGCCAGCGTGGTCTCCATAGACAGGATTCTACGAGACTGGCAGCAATTTTTATTTCATCTCTTTTCATTTATTTATTTCATCTGCTTTCGCTTGCTTTTTTTTTTTTTTTTTTTTTTGTAGGAGGGTGCTGAAATATCCTTTGAGCTGTAATTCACTTTGCACCGAATCTCTCCCTCTTCAGTCTTGGATATTGAATTTGCTGAAGGAAAGAGCTGAGATCCTTCCCGCACTCACTTACTCTGAAATGTGAGCGTTTTTCTAGATCTCTCCACCGTGCCAGCACCCCTACATCATTCAGGGCAATACAGAACACTCACATTTCTGCTCTGACTTGTCATATTAATGTGGTACATTTCCAATGTGTGTTTCTTTCTTTCTTTCTTTCTTTTTTTTTTTTTTTTTACTAATATTTTGGCTCCCATGACCTCTGTAAAAATGATTCCTTTGGGTGCTTGTATAAAATATTACACAATGAAAACAACAACAAAAAAAGCACATAATGGTTGACAGAAGACATTTATATTGGAATTTCTAAGTAGCTGAAACCATTTGGTATCTGTTTTGAGCTTTTATACAAGCGTTTTACACGCTATGAACTAGTGCTGGATTTGTAATCATTGAACACTGGTAGTCTGGTGATGTGCCTCTGGTACACTGACTGATAGAGGTAATCTTATACAACAAAGTTTAGGCATAGGACTAAGGAACTGGTACATAAAGAGAACAACTCAGACACTGGATACAGACTTTATTACTGAGTTCATAATACATCAGCCTCATTTAAATGCAGAAGTTGTACAGAGTTAAGAATGTACAGTTGGCATAAATAAAATATAGCAACAGCCCCTCTGTCTCAGTTTGTTAGAATGGCACAAGCCATCCTAGGGTCAAGACACTTTCCTTAATAATCCAGCAAACCCCACATCTGTCTCACTACTACAGCACTACTCTACCTCTCTCTCTCTCTCTCTCTCTCTCTCTCTCTCTCTCTCTCTCTCCCTCTCTCTCTCCCTCTCTCTCTCTCTCTCTCTCTCTCTCTCTCTCTCTCTCTCTCCCCTCACTTTCCTAGGAAAAGCTTTGTGTCCTTGATGTGTGGGCTTCTCACAATATGTTTACCCAAATAGCCTTTCTGTAAATCTGCTGTGTAAAAGCGGTATGATTAGTTTAACTAGAGCATCTGTTTTACATACTCACAGGTTATTCTGTGGAAACATGTATGGGCAATTTATTTTAGCATTACAGATCGAAGAAAGGGAAAAAAAAATGTTGCATATACTCAGTGTTAATCACTCCATCCGACTGGTTAAATGAGATAGTGATTACATGTTATCTAATGTAATCACCAGTCACACATATCAGGCTTTTTCATAATTATAGTGGAGTGGTGTTTGAAGACAGATTATTGAAACAGATATAGGTAAATAGGTGCAAGTTAATGATGTATCTTCTCCCAAGTCAAGTCAGGCGGGTCTTCAAAAGGCCACAAGGTCTGGACTGCTTGGAGAAACTGCAAATGTTTAAGATGGTTGTTTAAGTTTGAATTTGTCACGCTCTCCTATAACAAGGCCTCAAGCATCTTTCACACTTCTCGGGGAGTTGTAATGGAGAAACATACGTTTGAGAACGTTTGAAAGAAACATGATATGCTGTCAAGAAGGAAGCTAATTATATAGCTCCATCCAGGGGCAGATCCTCCTAGCCCCATTAGATTAACACCATGCAAGATTACACAGGACTTTTAAAGAAACCCATCTGGATCTGCTGATCTATCCTCAGCACATATAATTGCATTTTGCATAGCTTTTCTCGCAGTTTACTTTGCTAAATGGAGCATCAGTATGTGGTGTTTTAAAACCCAGATGCCATTGAGATGCTGAGCAGAAACAGAGAAAAACCAAA
The DNA here is from genome assembly GCF_902362185.1 of Chanos chanos. Lineage (NCBI taxonomy): Eukaryota > Metazoa > Chordata > Actinopteri > Gonorynchiformes > Chanidae > Chanos > Chanos chanos. Next base: position 15,398,283 of record NC_044501.1, read on the forward strand.
GGAAACGTTCCGTTTATGTTTGAAATTGCCCTTCGGCTCATGGAAGGCCTCACCAATCATAACAAGCCCATGGGACGGAGCGAATCGCTGAGGAATCTGCAAGTCGTCGTTTGCGATGCCAGCAGTGGTTGCCAGGAGTCCCAAGACCACGTGATGTGATTCTACAGGGTCTTTTGGAATGGAGCACAGAACACATCACAGCTAATTGAATTCATTCCTCTTCATAAGTACAAACTGACGGAAATCTGCCCAAGGATGTGACATGACTTTTTTTTTCCCCCTCACCAATTATGTCTGAAACCGCAACGGGAAATGTTGGAACAAAATTTAATATCCGGGATGTTTATCAGTGTTTGGTACTTGACCTTACATGATGAAACCCTATGTTATTTTCTTTCTCCTCTCTCTCTCTCTCTCTCTCTCTCCCTCCCTCCCTCTCTCTTACTTATTTAAGACACCAGTAGTTGTTTAAATATGGATTTTAGTAATGGAGGCTGAAACCATTTTTTCTGAAATATGTAGGGTTATGTATGTTGCACATAAGCATAAATGAGCATCATGTTGAACCAAATGATATATGCGTCGATATCATCTTTTTTTTTTTTTGTTTTAAGATCTTTTTCCATGAGTGTTTTGCAATGGGTAATTAGGAAATACTTTGAAGTCAGAAGCAACTGGGTTGAGGCCAAAATACTTTAGTCATGTGGGACGGTACATTTCAAATATGCCAAAGGGAAAAAGAAAATTTCATTGCCAAGTTTGGTCTCAACCATTTGAAAATGGTACTTAGAGACTTTAAGAACAATCAGGAAATCACCAAGACTAAAATCTGTCCCAAACACATGAGACCCGTCTGTGCTGCCTTTGTTGTGTAACACAGATTTTTTTGATGTGAAAAAATACATAAAATGTAGTTGCTATATAATTTCCATGTACAATGTTGTCTGTTTTAAGGAATAACATTTTATAGAGTAATCAAGTATTTTAACAACCTAAAGTGAAAACTTAATAATTACTCTAACACGTCCAAGGATAAAAAAAAATCCAGGAATCTATTCAAATAATTTCAGACCACTACGGTCATAGAGCTGTTCTTGTCTCAGTATATCAAACATTTTTCTGTATTTTACACATATGTTAACAAAATAAAGAATGAGTAGATATACTAGGATAACTCACTATAAACCTAGACAAACTGTAGGAGATGAATTTTAGTTAAGAATACGAAGGATTGAGACATCTGACCTTCATTTTGGATGCTCATCATTTGGGTGGAGATCGCTGACAGTATAATGGATGAACTGGGACATTTCAGTGTTAACTTGTGGCTTAAACTGCAGTAGATAATTTCATTCTGGTTGGTCTCTTGTTGAGTTCTTTGGTTTCTGTGGCAGCCTGACGGGAACATATTTGTTTCCTTGAGTAAGGTTTCTGAATTATATTTCACATGGGAATTTGTGTTAGTTTGAAGTTAAAGAATAGCCAAATGTCTTAAAATAAAATCATAAGCATGGTCTTGCCAATCAAAGACAAACAAAACAATCAAAATAATACTTCTCTAATTACCTCTCTTAAAATTAAAACGTCCACCTCATTGTGTGGCTATGTCATGGTGTGGTCCTATATTACAGATGAATTGTTTCATATCCACAGAGAAAAACCATACGCGAAGCTGTTAAAAAAAGGGGGGGGGGGGCGGGGGGGGGTGATGTCTGTTGAGTACATGTTTTTTACAGAGTAAACCTTGTTTCTGAAAAGTGGTGATTGTGTCTTTGATGGTGTGTAGTTATGTCGAAAACATGACCCTTGCGACCTCTTTCCTCTGTCATGTGAGAAGCCCACAGTTCTGTCTGGTGGGAACCTGAGCTCCCCACTCATTCAAGCACATTGAGAAAAGCTCAGCTTGATGGATTGACCTGACAAACTTCTGTGTGTGGAGTCCTTTCCGAAGTGCCCTGAGAGGCCATCCAACAGGGAGGTTCAAACTAAGCTGCTTAGCCAGCCACACGGAGCTGCTGAGATGTTGTAGTATGTACAGACAAGTTCCTCCTCCCTAGAGAAGGGCAGAGTGCCAGTCCTGGAGGAATTACTCTCTTAAGTTTTTTATATCTCCTAATGGAAACCCTCTCGCTTCTCTACTCAGTGTTACCATGAGGTGTGCCACATTACAAGCCAGGTTCAAAAGTACTGTCCCAAGCAGTATCATGTAGACAGACTACATGCATACTTTACTCACTTGTAAGGGATCTGATGCCTTTTCAAAGCAGGACTGTTTGAAGTTGTCTTTCTGGTCATGCAAGACAAAGCCTTGTGCCTGCTTTGATTTCGAGCAGCCCTGTGGTATTTACGTCAATTTTGGGCAACCATTTCCTTCACAAAATTTAGAGCATGCATCACTGCCAAGATAATTCTGTGAGACTCTTGAACAAACCAGACTTTACAAAAACCATGAACATAAATGAAAAGAGGAAAGTGTGATACTAGTGTAAGAACAGTGCTATCTGTGTTGAACAGACAAATTATTTTGCACAGCTTTGTCCTAACAACACGCAATGTCTTGTGCTTTCAGAGGCCAGGTGATCCGTTTTCTTAGTGTTTTGCAAATCGTTACCACTCCACATTTTTCATAAGTTAACAGAGGAAACAACAATGACAATATATTGTGTTTTCACATGGGGTATAAAAAAAACAAAAAACAAACGAGACAGAAAATGAGAGCAAGAGAGAGAGAGAGAGAGAGAGAGCGTGAGAGAGAGAGGAGGATAATGACTGCATAATAGAATAAATGAAAGAATTCCCTAGGATGTGAAGACATTAAAGGAATTTAGGAATACAGATGCTATAGTATGGTCTCTCATCTCTTGTCAGGCCTGCAGTTTGTGAGGGCCGTGCTCCATACAATTTGCCTTTTGCTTAACTCCACTCAAAATATATTTTGAATTACATCAGGAGCCTTAAATTGTTAGCTAAGCATCTCCAGAGGGGAAAAGATGAAAAAGGTCATTTTGATACATAACCTCAATTCAGTTTCTGTCAGGCCACTATTTCTATTTCATTGTTTTTTGGCTTTCTCATAACTCCCCTGGGTGAATATTTCTTGTTGAACTTGATGTTGTGGATGAGAACCAACTCCTGTTGACACCCAATTTGGTGGCCATGAAAACAATCTCATCTTGGCATTTGTTTTGAATTCGGCTCTGTCATCTCTTTACCCATACTTGGCTGAGCGTGTCTCATGGATACGTATTATTTAACTTTCAAATGTGTGATTTTGCTGTCAACTTAAAGATGGAAACACAAATGGTGGAAATGGTTTAGTGTTAGACTGTCTGTGAAGGGAAAGCAATATATATATATATACACACACACATACACACACACACATATATATATATATATATATATATATATATGTGTGTGTGTGTGTGTGTGTGTGCATCTATATATATATATATATATATTCCTTTCCCTTCACGGAATATATAAATATATATATATGCTCGCAAACATTCCTACACTCAGAAACAGGAAAGTGTCAAAACATTAACTAAATAAAAAAAGAAAAAAGTGTAAAAACAAAATGATTAAACCATCCCTGTGGCCTTCTGACTGATGAGCAATTTGGTCTTCACTGCAATCAACAGAATGGGAAGAGAGAATGACAGCAGCCCAGGCTAATTGAACGTGGCGTCTGTAGGAAAAGCAATGCTGGGGTGCAAGACGAGGAGCACTGACAGGCATTTAAAAGAAAAGAGATGCAGCGGGGTAAATGACAGGCTGATGTTTACTTCACTGACTGACTTGTTAGCAGAAAAGAAACAAGAGCCATAACTCTCTGGTATGGGTTTAGCCCAGTTTAGAGTGGCCCTGTAAAACTGGAATGTAATTATTACACAGATAAAGCTCTACGACGAACCCTGTAAACTTTGTTACATGGGTCTTGATCATGACCCACTGGAATTTTATGCACACATAAAAGGAGAACCTTCTGCACTTTGCCCTGAAATAACCCCCAAATTTGCTAACATTGTTCTTTAAATTTCGAATTGCTTGACTGTGTGTTATTGTTAGGCCTGTCAACAGTATTTCAGCTGTAAATGGTATGGCCTGCTTTGTAGAAAATAATTAACCAATTTGAAAAATTGGTTCACTTTTCTCTGTGGATTGTGATGAACAGATCGAAAACTTGATATGAACGAGCTGGATTGGCATGTAATTGCATGCCTTGATGGTCCTAAGTGAGTGATTTTTCCCATTATACGTGGAAAGATATATTTTGTCAGTTCTAAAATGTACTTTGAGGCTGTTACATTCCTTCTTTTGTGTAGACATAACTCTCTCCAGAGCAAAACCCCCCGATGTGCTTGGACTCTAATCATATCCAGACAGTAAAGCAAATCTTTCAGTTTTCTTCTCTAATTTGGCCTCCTGTTTTTGTTGATGAATTGAATTTTTTTTTTTTTTTTGATTTACCAGCCTAACTGGATGCTCATGGCCGTGCCCCTCTGGGACGAGGGCTCGCGCCTACACTGCTAATGAATTTGTGAGAGTTTTAATGAGCCTAAATTAGCTTTGATTCTTGAGGGGCTCAAACGCAGTCAGAGCTAGTCTCCTGAACATTCATCAAGACACTCAAGGAGTAGTGGACTGCAAGTACTTGTGGAAACGGAACAGGGTGTGTGTGTGTGTGAGAGGGGGTTATTGGTACGTGGGATATGAATCCGGTATTTAGAACAGTCCCACAAGGCTATGCTGAATTGAATGACCCTTGTTGCACCTTCATACCGAAGCTTTTCCTCAGGGAAGGAAATAGCTTACTTAGACAGTAATTTAACTTGGCTGGGGCTGATACATATCACAGGAACATATGCTGCTAATAAAACATTGCACATATAACAAATAGTCATCAGAACAATAGACTTCAAGATAAGTGTTAAGCATATGACTTCAGTAATATAGTTTACAAGAAATAACCACAGAGACATCCAGATAATATGTTTCCCTTATGTCTTAATCAGGTACCACAAACTATTCCTTCAAACAGCAGACTGACAGAGTTCTTGACAATAACTTGACAATGTGAGTCATATGTGCAGGAGTTTGAACTGGACAAATAAGTCAAATATCTGACGATACTAAGGAACAGATTGGAAATATTTATCTCTGAACAGTAGAGCCACTTGCTATTCCTTATATCACTTTATATACCCAGTGTAAAAAAAAAAAAAGGGAGCGGAAGTACCTTTGCAATTATTCTGTCATTCATTTAACTGTGAATTATTTCATTGTGACAACATAACAGGGCGAACATATTTGGTTTTATGGTCTGCCATCTTGTGACAGTGAAAAGAAAATGTCACCGCAGTTTGTTTATGACAACTCCTACGGGACACCAGCAGGATGTCAAGGGTGGCAAGAAACCACTTCAGTGTCATTCTACCCCCGAGATGTATTTTCTCGCTCTTTTACTGTTGGGAACGTCGCCGATGTGTTTTGAAGCCACAGAGTCAAGCTGGTACTCGGCCACGGCCAATAAGCAGAGCAGGGCATCCGTGACCAGGGAAGAAAAAAGAAAAAAAAGGTAGTTGGATCAGATGTAGCCAACAGGCAGCGGGAGCACCGATCAGCCGCACCCTCTTTCTCTGTTAGTGCTAAACTTCACTCTTGTGGCTTACATCCATATTCACATAGCTCATTTCTTCACAGATGTTCCTTATTTTCATCATTACAATAGAGGAAAAAATAACTTTGTCTTGTTATTGTCACTGACAGAGTTAAGCTATGATTGACGGTTTTAGGGGCAGGTGGTAACGTTTAGGGAATTTTCAGACAAATGGAAAATGACAGGAATATGGATGAATGTAGAAACCTACTATAAAGCTGATCTGTGCATTAAATAGCCATTTTGAGTCCTATAGTTTATAGGAGCCATAGTACAGTTTACCTGCTGAACATAGGCAGATGCATGTATAATGCAACATTGTATAACTATGCTGAATCTTGTTAAGATGTGCAATTTGCATTGAGAGCATTTACGCTACATGTAAATTCATAAGAAAGCCTGGATGCTTTCTGCCAGAGGTGCTGTCATGGAGTCATAATCTTAAATGTCACCAGCTCTGGTTGCATGATTGCGCTGCCAGTCTCTAAACGTTAAAGCCAGAGAAGAAAGAGGAGGAAAGTTGACATGCTAGTATCCATCGCTTCAAAGAAAACACACCCACCCACCCACACACACACACACACACACACACACACACACAATGAGGCAGTTTTATTGGCCATTAGCAAAGAGAAATTCCATTTAGTGAATGGGAGAAGCTCATCGTTATTGAATGTTGATTCTTTTTTATGACTGTCTATTAATGATATTCAGTTTATACGACCGTGCTCTTCAGGTTAAATTGTGTAATGCTTGTGTGTGCCTTAAGGGGTAAGACCACTTCAAATAATTCACATAGTGAGTTTAGTCACGTCAGAGACTATATATCCTGACATTATGGGAAGAGCGTGGGAGTCCTTTGTCTCCAGGCGCTCACTGTAATGTGAAGTGAGAAGGGAGGAAGAGAAAGAGGGCGTACATGGAGTAAAGCAGGTTGTAACCAGCGGGACCCAAGAGCCATGTGAAACAGTGTCGAGATGTCACCCTGGATCGCGTTTGAGAAGAGGACCCTGGTAGAACGATTTGACCCTTTTGACACAATTATCACTTCTGAGTGTGCTGGAACTTTCTCTTAAGCACATTTAATTTTACATAAGTCTCTCCTAGAATATGTTCCTAGAAGAACATTTTTTTTTTTTTTTTTTTGCCTGTCACCTACCTAGGATGATACATGAACTTTAATGTTAATATCAACATTAACATTAACATAAACATTAAAACATTAACATCACCTTTGAAGAAGCAACTTGGTTTTAAGATTTGTAAGAAGGAAATCACTTCATCAAAAATTACTGAAAACTTTTTCCAAACCTTCTTTCCAATATGCCTTAATGGTATGACCTTTTGCTCATATTTCCTCATGAAAATGTTTGCTTATGTTTTTCCATTGATTAATGAATTGCAGTATATAATACCAGTAACCTTAGCTGCCTTAAACCATGTGTTAGACTAATAGTCTCATTAAATGTACTAGGTCACTGTATGCAGATGCTTCCTCTGTGTATTGGTTGATTCAATGTGCAGTTTGTGGAAAAAAATCAAACCATAAAATAGACAGAGGGCGTGTAAGTTCCACCTCTGTAAAAAGCCTTCCACCTGCTGGTGAAAGGCTTTTTACAGAGACTCTCTGTGTCTGTCATCTCCCGAAGACATTATAGTCCTGTCCTGAACCAAGTCAGGTCAGTTTCAGATCTGTAATGAGTGGTTACATTTCAGCAGTATGGTAATAACTCTGTGTTACTTTTATTGACTTAAAATGGAATTTCATTTCATAGCGCTTGCAGCTCTGGAGACATTTTAATTCAACTACATGACAGGGCTTCAGGGAAGGGGAGTTATTTTGGATCAGTCTTGTTGTCTGAAGGAGATGGTTAGATAAAGGATGGGTTCAGGATTTTTAACACTGCATTTAAAATTTTTGCATGGATTAAACAGGGTTTATCCACTGAGTCATCCAAAACAAAATAGAAAGACTTTTCTTTTCTGGGACAGTTTCATTGGTCAGCAATTTGCTTATTATGTCCTCTGTGACTTTTGTGCGAGTTTGTATCTTTCCTGTAGATCACTGGACATATAGCCAGATGCGTTGCAATAAAGGGTAAGGAAAGGTCCTTTGCCATGTGAAAAAAAAAAGTACATATAAAAAAGTTGAAACAAACAAACAATCAAACAGACAGACAGACAGACAGACAGACAACAAAAAACACTTCCTGATTAGGTGTAGCTGAAGCTGAGTTAATCCAAAACTCAAAATGAAGACACAAATAAAACATTGTTTGTGAGCATTCTTCTTCTTACTGGTGTAAAACAGTAGTTAACAAAAAAATTAATCAGTTACTTCTGATTATTAGTTTAATCAATAATAGTCCCTCCTGGAGTGTTACTTATATTAACGTTTGCTTGCATAAGGTTACTGTTCTAATCAGAATGAGGAAGCGAAGGTCCTTTTGTTATGTAAGATTTCCCACTAAATGTGAATGTATAGTCAGTTCAAAACTAATGCTTTTTAGCTCAAGCCATGTCAGTGCATTCAGATATGAACAAATTCCATTTCAAGTATCAGATCTGCCCTTAACAGTGTATTTCCAAATTAAGATTTAGAGTATAACCACAACTATGTTGTGGAATTTACTAGACACACCTTGTATGTTTAGTGCATAAAAACTTTTTGTTTATCTTTGATTCCAGAATGTTAATGGAAAACTACTGTGTATAAATATGTAATTAAACTAAGTAAACAAAAGTATGACTAAAACTAAATGGAAGCAAGGGCAAGGCAGATTTTAATGTTATTTGGCAGAACTTTAGGGAGGAATTGACACGCTTCTCAGAAACAATGTTGAAAAATTGTTGAGCTCCCTCATTTAACAGAAACATACACAGCTGAACAGCTGTTGTCTCACTAAAAAAAAGATATATTGATGTCATCAACAGACTTTAAACAGAACTTTGCTTACACATTAATGACAATTTTCATAGGATTTAGCACAAATTCTTCCAATGGGAATGTGTAAATGGAATTTTGATGATGTTAATTCTGCGTGATACTTTGGATGGTTCATATTACCACACAATGTGTTGCTTACTTTGAATTGTCATTAATGCTGTAAATAACTTTTAAATTATATTCTCCCCCTTCAGACTTTCAAATAGAATATCACAAAAATCACACACTGTTGACATAATGTTTATCAACTGAACATTCCTTTTTTCTAGTGACTCCCCACTTATATTTAAATGCCTGTGAATGTGAACGATAGCACTGATTTAGAGCACTGCTCTAAAGTTTCCCTTTGCATCCTCTTCAGAACACTGTGCCTTCAACAATTTCATTTGTTCAGTTATTAAATAGAAGTGAAATGCTGTTTACTAGCTCTTCTGTCACTGAGACCTTAGCATACAATTTTTGTGTGTCATCCAGTTAGTACTGCAAACAGCACTGTGACATTAATGTAGACTTTCAAGATTAATCATTTTCTGGAATTTCTCTTTTTTTTTTTCTCATTCCCCTACACACAAGGGACAGCAGCTGTTCTGGGTTCCAATGTAGGATGACACAAAATGGTGGATTACTGCATCCTCCCCCAAGTCTTTGAAATTTGATTACACAACAGTTACACAAAGTCCACAGGGGGATTTAAAGCACTTAATGCAAATATATGCTGGGTTTAGGGAGCGTGCTCTGAATGGACATGAAGTGTCACACACAACAGAGAGAAACTATCACTTGCATGGGTCAACATCCCTGAGATTAACCTCAGTTGGTTCAAATGTTTTACATGCTCTTATACCCTTGCATTCATTTTTGAGGTAGTTACATAGATACTGTTTAGTATCTGGCCTGCATAGAATGTGAACAGTCCCCACACTGGAGTTTAGTTTCACAGGCCTGTGCATTTATTCTGCAAATGCACCACCTACCCTTATATAAAGCTCATCCCAAAATATGTTGGAACAAAAACATTGTTTCTTTCTTGCCTTTTTGAGATAAGTATTTACCTTGGGACATTTTTGATGCGTCGATGCCTATTTGTTGTGATGAAAAGGTACTTTCACAAAAGTTGCACTCTTTCAACCATTTGAGAAGGTTGCAAAAACAATTTCATGTTATTAATTATGCCAATTCTAAGGGAGTAGCTTCAGTGAGACATTTCACAATTATCCACCCCCTGAATTGTCAGGTTCATTTTCAGCTAAAATTAACCCAGTTTTCCTCTCTTTATCTACAAAGCATTCCAGCAAACCTGTTAAGATCAGAGAATCAACAATAACTTTGCCATAGAGTTGATGACTGTCATTTCCTGTTGCATGGCATTTCGATTCTGCTGTGCAACTTTTGATGGATGTGTATTCAATCCTTATTTTTCATTCTGAGGAGAAAATGATGACATTAACAAAATGGAAAATTAGTCAGTTCATTTGTCAGTTTCAAGGTTTCTCTTAAAAATGTTCAAACTACTGCCCAAAGTGTCACAAAAGTCTCTTCAATTATGACCCAAATTGGTTTCAGGACAGTATTTTCACTGATCTAATAAGAACAATGTAACTTGAAAGCAGACTTTTAAAGAAAGAGAGGTTATATCATTTAGGAAGGGTAAAATGCTAACTAAAGAAAAATAACTGAAGAGGAGTTGCCAAAGCCAAAAATTGGAATAAGTTTGACATAAATCCTATGTTTTATTGAACAAAGAGGTAATATGATTAAGCGTCATGATAAAGGTACCACTTCATTGAATTTGGCTGTTGAATCAGGCATCATTCTAACTATACAGGAGCCCTGAGGATCCCAGATGAATCAACAATGATGTAACAATCCAATTCAGTATTTCTAAGGCCAGTTTTTCTCTACGGACATTCATTACATAAATTTAGAATTTTCCAAGAATATACAGAATTTTTCACAAAAGATTTCAAGGAAATGTTTAAGAGTCAACTCGCGCAGATAAATGTGTCCTATGTGCATATACATATATATGAAGAGAGAGAGAGAGAGAGAGAGAGAGAGAGATAGAGAGATAGATAAATAAATGAGTAAATAAAGAAATATTGGATGTATACTTTCCCCTTCCCCTTTCGTTCTCTGAGAAAGCCATTCATCAGATGAAAGGGAAAGTTAATGAGCCAGGCAAAACTAGCATTACGGTTTCCCCCGCTCAGTCTTGTGTTTCTGCGTCTAGGCCTGCTCATGCAGACATTAAGAGGGCAGGGCTTCTATCAAAGAAGTCATTACTCTGGTTTGAGGAAATTACACAAATAAGCCAGTAAAGATATGCGCACAGCATTAGACAGGAAGGACGGGTTGAAAAAGCAATGGTGTGTAAGGTGATACGTGAGACATGAAAAACTCAAACATCACTCTGACTGATATGGATATCTCTTTTCATCTTTTTTTTTTTTTTTCAGCCCTCCAGTAAAGTTTTTTGTTGTTGTTATTTATTTATTTTTCACTATTTGTGGCCTTCAGAAATCAAAATGTTTTGGAAATAGAGCATTAAAATAGTGTTTTGACATCATGCATGTCAGAGTGTTTAATTGATACTTCTGAACAAATCAACAGAGGTGAACACTGAATCAGTTTGGCAGGGCATCATAAAGCGGAGGCGAGAGATTACATAACCTGCTTTAAAGTGCTGAAGTTCCAGTTGTATTGGTTCTTGCAGTCTAGCTTGACTTTTCTTCCTCTCTTTCCTTTTAACTATTAGTAATTGTAACTATCAGTTTGTTTCCAACTGTGAGATATGATGTTGGCAGACTGTACACACCAAGGGATATTTTACTGTTTCAGAATAAAAATCTGTTATCAATCTGAACTTGGTAAGAAGACATACTGGCCAAGAAACTGTGTGACTTCACTTGACAGTCATTCGTAACGCTTGTTCCTGCCAGAGCAAACTGGCTCTGGTACAAATGTGCAATACGAGCTGATCAACACTTTGATGATTTGTTTTGGATAGGAGCATTTGTTTTAGTTGCTGGCATTGCCTGGTCTGGTATGTGAGTTGACTGACATTTACTATTCTATTGAATTATTCTACCTCTTAACACTGCATTTCCAGCACAACAAACAAACATGCCCAGTGAAAATGTGCAAAGTCTAAATAAAGTAAAGACCGCACAATATTTAAATGACAGGAAATGTGTTTGCTTTGTTTTATGGAACAGTACATGCAGCACCTGCAGCCCTGCGTATTGAATTCTTCAATTTGATTACATTGTCATCCTGAAAACGTGTTGCTATTGATGTAAAAGACCCTCCCCCCCCCACACACACACACATGTCCCTACATTGTGTGCGAAGGACAGAACCGCTAAGAGAATGCAACGTATCGTATGCAGAACAATCAAAATTAAAATATGGTGTGTCACTATCAAATATTTTTTCACAGAGACCTGTGCTAAATATTAAATTTGACGAATAACAGTCTTGGATCATTCTCCGGATATCTCTCAGCATGAAGAAGGCACATTTAGCTGAAAAATGGAGACTGATAAAAGGATGAAAAATTTTCTCCAGCTTCATTCATTTGTCTCAGTCGGCACTGGGGAAAGCAGCGGTGCTCACAAGTAATTAATTTCTCAAGGTCAATTATTTTAAGCATTAAAAAATGATCACAGAAAAAAAAGAATCACCTCCGGTTAGTGAAAATTGTCCTAGAGAATATGTATCAAGCTTTATATGTCAGTGAACCTCAGAAACAGATCATTCATTTGGCGCTCAGAGACAAAAATATATAAATATATTTTGCGATTTTTTTTTTTTTCATTGTTAATGTAGAGGTTTTTTTTAAATGACTTTTTGGACAGGGTTGTAAGAGACCAGATGCATACATGTACAGATCAAAAGAACACCTCGTATATCTGATGGAATGTTTGATTTTCAGATGTTCTGGTATTCACTACATAGATATGTTGACACTCAAAATAAGGTATTTCTGTTTTTGTTTTTTTTGTTTTTTTCTTTTTGCGTATGAAAGGTGTAGACTTACATCTCTTAGGCCTAATATTTTATGGTATTCCATCACATGTTAGCATGTGAAAATCAATAGAGCTGCAGTGTGGTGTCCATGTCAGTCCATTCAAAGTTGTATGATCCGTGGTATTCACACTCTATTTTCACCTCTAAATTAGTTCTTATTGATAAATTAGAAGGTTTATTTCATCCGAGCCACATTCTGGTTGCATTGTAAATAATGGGGCTGTGGAAATCAATGGGATATTTCCTTACCCTTAGTTCACAGTGTGCTGTACAGTGAGGTCAGTGTCCTCACATTACCAGTGCATGAGTGTATTGATCCCATTAATTCTCTAAAGAAGCATGCAGAGTCAGGACCAATTAGAGTCATGCAGTAGCATAGAGAGAGAGAGAGAGAGAGAAGATGGGAGACCTGCCATGTCACAAAGTGTCTGTTTGCAGCATTTTCTCCACCATCCTCCACCATTATCCACCACCATCCATTTCTCTTTTTGGTCTTCCTCTGAGTGCCCCCCATGCTAAAGAGAGCAAGTCAGTGGTCCTTTTAACCAACAGTATGGTACGTTTCTTTTAAACAATTAAGGTTCCTTAGAAAAAGAAAAGAAAAAAAAAAAGAAGAACACTGCAGGACTGCACGTATAAGCCAAACCACTCATGATAACCTTTCATTCCATGCGTCAAAGTCTGTGTTTAGAGGGTAAGGGGCATGTTATCTGTATGAGTGCACATCTTCAGCATACAGGTTCCCTTACGCTTTTGCCTTCAGCTGAGAGCTACTGTCTGGCTCATGATAAAGCAAGCTTCTATGACTGACAAGGGTGAATTTGGCTGCTGTCTTTGGGGGCTGTTCGCACACAAAAGCACAAAAAAAAAGTGGTTTCAGACGGCACAGCACACTTGTGCCCGCGGATTCTGCTGTACTGATAAGCTCTACTCTGGCAGAGGGCCTTGCTGGATTTGTGCGGACTCTCTCTCTCTCTCTCTCTCTCTCTCTCTCTCTTGCTTGAGTGAATCAGTGTTGTGCTCTGGTACAGTGGAGCTTCAACAGTAAGCAGGGTGAGAGCACTGGCATAACCGTCAGTCTTCGTTATCAGATGAGTGCAGAAAAGTGGACCATATGAAACACAAGCCACCTCTTGAGGGACAAATTTTACATGCAGGCTTCTCTCTCCATCAAGAGGGCTGAGGATGGACAAATGCTATTTAGATGGTGGAGTTTCCTGTCTAGGTGTAGCTGTAGTTAAGACATCACTGTGCACATAAGCCCAAACTTCCAGTTGCAATTATCCATCCTTTCTTAATATCATACTAAAGAAAAACATAAGCACAGATTTTTTTTTTGTTTTGTTTTTTACTACATGTTTTTAACCTGTACATATATAGTAGTTGTAGTATACACATATATAATAACCAATTCAGGCTTGCAGTTTCTGCAAGCACATCTTGTGTTAACTAGATTTTCATTGTCTTAGAATGAGATATAGTTAGACTTTAATTCTAGACATCATTATAGTGACACATAAGCTTGAGTGTAGCTCAACAAATATGAAATTCATGTAATAGGGACACTGACAGTTTATTCTGGGACCTGACAGCCTCTAACTCCTTCTTTCTCTCCCTCTCTGTCTGTCTCTGTCTGTCTCTCTGTCTGTCTCTCTCTCTCTCTCTCTCTCTCTCCCTCTCTCTCCCTCTCTTCTCCCTCTCTGATGATGAGGGTGAAGATGATGACAAAGAAAGGGCCTATTATGACTAGAATGAAATATTAATTTGTGTTTGTCTGTGGGGCATCAATAGTTTGCCTGACCTGTTTGTCATAATGAGACACAGTGAGGCTCCTCGGAGAGGAGGCAGGGAAGGGGTGATAAAGAAAAAGAGTGGTGCTAATTAAAATGAAGGAGAGAGGAGCAGATGGCACTTCCACATCTGGAAACAACTCAGTGCCTCCTGGTGTCTGCGAACTACAGATCCCATAGTACCATAGGGACCAACACCTGTCCCATTCAATTTGCATCCAGCACGCAGCCACTTTGAGGTAATGCCCTTCGGACTAGAACATGCTTCCGTGTAAAGGTCATAACCAGCTCTTGGAGGCAGTCAGCCAAAAGGTGATGTCTTCATTTTTAATGACAGGGAGATGATTATAGTTTCAGAAGCTCCAGCTTACAGTTTCGCTCTTCCTTTGACTCACAATAGTCCAAACAATTGTAGTTACTCCCACAGTTACTCTTGCACTTGCATGTCCTATTTCAGTCTTGAATGTTTGGTTTACATTTGAGTTCGACTCTCAAAGTAAGAACATCCTTATTTACTTTCCTTTTTACTTTCCTTATACTTTTCCATGTACAACTTGTTTTGTATCTATGTCTTATATATATATAGGTACATATATGTATAATATGTGTATGTATGTGTGTGTGTGTGTGTGTGTGTGTGTGTGTGTTTAAAGATATACATATATGTTGGGGATGCTACTCATATATAAATGTTTCACAGGAGATAAACAGAAGGAGGTTACAGGAGTTTTGTCCAGAGCGTAACGGGCAACGAGGCGTTCTGCCAAAGATTTTATAAAGTTTGAGCTAAAGAAACATATGTTCTCAGGTCACACTGATTTGCTTATGTCAAAACAGAAAAAAAAAAAAAAAAAAAACCCACAGAATTGGAGCCCAGCGCACATCAAATTAAACACCTTGCATCACCGCAGAATATGTACAGGCATCCTACTGAGATTTAGAAAAAGGTCATCCGGAGGAATTACACTTCCACATGTCACACCCGCTCGTCCTCACACTTGAACCACACATAAGATGAAACCGCTTGTTTTTGAATCATTAACGTTGACGTGTTTTTTTGAATCTTGAACATAGGTATGTCTGGTGTGCGAACACTTAAGCACTGCAAGCCTCGTTCCCCACATGGAAACCACAGACGCTGATGACTATTTGAAATGAACTTTCCCTCATTGCAATATTTATCGAAGCATTTCATTAATAATTGCTCGTCTTCATAATTGATAGCACTGGGAAGGATTTGCACCAAGAAAGACAGGACAACTGGGGAATGGTATGGCTAAAGATACAGGCCTTGGGAGCAAGACTGCAGTTGCACTCAAATCTGAAAATGGGATGTTATATATTTTCATGATTTATTGATACCTGCTTACCCTGGATTTGAACATTTGAGAGATGGCATTCAGCTCTTTGGGGCAGCTGAAAAGTTTACTTCACGCCAGTGGCGTGTTTTACGGTGTGGTCTTAGATGTAATGAAATCTTTTGTGGAATCATTGCATGGCAGTAAGCGTTATGAAGTGATAACGAGCCATTCACAGTAGTTTGTCGGCTGTATTAACTTTGTCGCGAGACCCGTATTCCAAATTGAGCAGGCAGTCTCCATATCTCCACATGAAGTGTCCATGGAATTTACATAAGCTTAATTATACTTCAGACACCTGAGTACAGTTACACTTGTTTTATCACTTGAAGTAAAGTGTTCATACATTTTTGAAAAACAACACATCACAACTTGGGCATTACTGGCCTCATCCTCCCCTAGAGCTTTATAGCTGATGCCCGGGCTTGGCAGCCATACGGCACCAGAATGCGCTATCTGTGCTAGCTATCCGTTTCAGTGGAGGGGCTTTTAATTAGTCCGACTGGGGCGATGATTAAATGGCCAGACTGTGAGCCAGATTGGGAATTTGGCCAGGGTGTGGACACAAATGCCGCTAGCATTCACGTGGGCTGCCATAAGGACTTGGACTGACCGCGCTGAGTCGAGACCTTTGTGCTCCTTCCAGAACAGAAGACAATGTCGGAACTTTTTCCCAGCAGGAATCCCAGAAGGACTCGCTGAGAGAGGGTCAGGTGACTCAGAGGTTTGGTCTGGAGAAGATACCATCTTCATCTGTGACCAAAAAAAAAAAAAAAAAAAGAGTTTTATATAGAGATGAGACTCTGTTGTCAGTTAGTTTGATACTTAGGTGCCTGCAGAGATGCACAGAAGGGTGGGTTGTGTCTGGGAAAGTTCAAGAATGCAGAAATTGATTGAATTAGGAATTGATTCATAGTGCTGCAGGCAAATAAAACAATGTATCTCACAAGTTTCTGACTAAGACTTGGGGTGAGGTGTCTGGCTATGGGTGAAGTGATTCAAAACAGCCCAGAGATTTGTAAAACCACTGTAACATGATTCTGAATGTCTCTTCGGTCTGGGCTCCCTCAGGTGTAAACAGATATGAAGTGATTCAATTCTGAAAGTGCTCACTGACTCAAATTGGTGGGAACAAAAAGAAAGAAAAGAACAGAAAACTCATTCTCCTCTATGAGTGTCTGACCTCTTTTGCAATAGGAGACATGATCAACCAAGCTTATTGTTATCTCAAAGTGAGAGAGAGATAGAGGGAGGCCAACGGTTTGCCTCTTCATTCAGTTTGTCAGGGTCCTTCTTTGCATAAAAGTAGTACTCAACCAATTTCCCTTTTTTTTTTTTTGAATTCCCTTTTCTTTCTTTTTCTGTCTTCTTCGACCCCCCCCCCCCCCCTCGTGTGAGGCAAGCATCGACTGATGGCTAAAGGAAAAAAAGAAAGAAAAAGAAGAAAAAAAAAAAAACAATTATCCTTCATTAAAATTTGAAGGCCTTACTTTCGCCACCACCTTTTCATTTGCAAAAAAATGATGATGTGAAGGAGCTGTCAGTGAATGATGGATGGGGCACAGGGTAAGGAAAAAAAAAAAAAAAAAACACTTTCACACCTATGGTTACAATGGACTACTTTAATTATGTGACCTCGCGTACTGTAGCTGTCATCTTAAAAAAGGGTTTGCTCCCTGTGATTGCATCAAAGTAACAAAAAAAAGAGAGAGAGAGAGAGAGAGAGAGAGAGAGAGGAGGTGGGAAAGACACCTATGAGTGTGTTTGTTTGCTGTGAGAAGGGTAGGAAGGAGAGTAGGGACAGAATGTCATTGCTCCAAAACTGCAGTGTCATCTCTGGAGCAGCGTTAAAGATGGATCAAAGCCTTTAGATGCTCAGATATGCATGCCTTTGGTGTGTCTAACTGATGAATATGGAGTGGCTCCTCAGGTCTACTCAAGTTTCCCAGGACTACATTAGCCAAAGGTGCTAAAAATGTATGTTTCTATGTATATTCACAATAACTTTTTCTTTTTTTGTTTTTGTACTGTCATTGTGCTGTTTTGGCTCATTTATATGTCTTTGACCTATCAAGGGTAAAATGAGCTAGAAAATTGGGCAAGATCGCTGTAGAGTGTTACCTTAACTTGGACTCTGATTCTGATGAAACACCAAATTCTTACACAAGCACACTATTGGAATTCCACTGTTGCCTGAATCTAATCTGTGAAGTAGCCCAGGCAAATGTTACAGCCAATTTAATCTGTTCTTGCTCACCCTCAGAAACAAATAGCTGTCAGGGGCAGAGAAGCATATGCCCCTCATACATCAAACAAGGCCAAGGTTTAGTTGACGTGTATATTGATATATGGATGAAAACTTAATTCTCCTCACTGCCCAGTGTTAAAGTCCTGCCATTTATAAGGCTACTTCTTTCATCCAACATGCCCTCATGTTCATGTTTTTCAGTTATCTGCAGAGATTTGTTAGTAATGTAGATTTGGTTTATATATAGATCTCCATTAAATGTGTTAGTGATTTGACATACTAGTACATTGTTCTATTCTCTGCTTTTGCACAGATAAGCAAAAGATCCTGCAGATGTTTAGAATTTGATTGCGTCATAGCAGCTCATCAGTTATCTTTCAGCCAATCCAAGAGGAGCAAGAAGATGGGAATGCTTCTTTAGCAAATGATAAACTGAGGCAATATAGTGAGATCTGTCCATTTAAGAAAACCGTGGACATTTTCCTATTAAAAATTAATTCAGGGCACTTCAGTCATAAATCGTTTGACTGACTGCTAGTAATTAATTTATTTTGTGTAGGTGTGCGTGCGTGCGCGTGTGTGTGTGTGTGTGTGTGCGTGTGCGTGCGTGTGTGTATGTGTGTGTATGTGTATAATAACAGTCTTATTTTAACCACATCATTTGACTGGTGTTATGCTAACGTTTTTTTTTAAATTTTTTTAACTATTTTGTTTAAATTTCAGGCCTGTTGCTTAAAATGTAGGACAGCTATCCTTGATAACAGTTTGTATTTAAGCACACAGCAGGGTTGCTAAGAAATTCAGATACTGTCATCAGCCAGAGAGCGTCAATGGAAAGCCACCCAGGTGGTCTTTTAAAACTACCTGTGTGACATCTATATATCCACAATGAGTAGAATCTGTAATGCTGAAAAAAAAGAAAATAGAAAATCTGCATACTTGGTAGGAGACGTGTACAAACTCTGGTCATCTTTCCTGATACAATGAATTGCACAAAACAACAACAGCAACCACAACAACAACTGCAAAAAACAAACACACATAAAAAATATAACCCCCCCCCACCCCCCCGACCCCCCCCCAGCCCCCGACCAAAAAGACCCCAAAAAACTACAAAACAATGAGTCTCAACTCATTAAGGCATGCCATTATCAGGTCTCTCTCCTCTAATTAGTTTGAAAGTATACGAAGCTGTTGCAGAAACAGAAGAGGAGTTTGTGAGGCCTAAGACATACAGTGTTTGTGTTCTTGAACTGAAGTTTGCAAAATGGAAGTGTGCTACTCTGATGTGGAATGGCAAGATTTTTCTTCTCTTTTTTTGGTTTTGTTTTTCCTGAAAAACATATTGTTTATTTGTTACATATTAATATATTAATTTCCCTTTATAAGTGTGCTTCAGTCAACATATCGTGAAAGGGTATTTGCCTGAAAAATATGTGTGTTGGTAAGACATATTTTTGAATGGGTTCTTGGTATGCATGAATGCTTGCTGTGACCACTGCGTTGTGATCTTGCTCTCATAACCTATTGATCCTAATAGTCATACTAAATACATTAGCGCAACACAACATTTTACTTTCCAAATTATGATGGACATTTAAAAGAGCCTAAATCTGAAATGAATTTTCATTTTTATTGTTCTGTCTCAAATTGTATATTACAGTGTTTATGACAAACTTGAAAAAAAAAAAAAAAATTCTAAAGGTGAGTTTCTAATGGGCATGTTGTGGTGAGCTCACCTAGATTACAGTCATGAATGCCACGTAACCTTGACAACAAAGCATTACCCTCTGTGGTCTTCACAATGTGAGTTCACTATCAGCCTCACCAAGCCACCGAGGGAAAACGTCTCTTAATAAGCCACATATCAAATGTCACCATAATTTGATTAGAGCAAATGGAGCCCATTTGCCAGCCTCTAAATACAGCCAGCAAGTGCTACTGGCTCGGTCTGTGCTGACTAGAATACAAGCTGCTTGTCTCCTCACTTCTTTTGGCAACCATTGCCGCAAGAAAAACACGGAGCGTGATAGCCCAGGCTGTTGACATGTCATTTTGGGACAGCTTTAAAAAATATTGGGTATGATTTTTTTTTTTTTTTTTTTTTAATTCTTATTTATTTGTTGTTTTAAAAGAGAAAACTTTGAAGGATGTGATATCTCTAACGTCTGGCATACTTTTGATTTCTTTACTTTGAATTGTATCCATGAAACATATGCTGCAAGACTCTGTCCTATTTCTGAGTCTTTACCTATTATAATGAAGTACTTTTGAATTGGAACATTATGCTTGAAGTTGCTGCACTGTGGAATGACTCGTCACCCTCCATTCTCTTTAAAACAGCATACCGTATTCCTAAGAGTTATATGAAAATCAACAAAACATAATATCACAGTTATTAGCACCAGTGCTTAACACGGACCTTGCACAGTTTGGAGAAACACCTGCTGTTGTGACCAGATTGTTTATAGTGTCATGTTTCCCACACACCGACTGGAAAAAAAAAAAAAAAAAAAAGAAAAGAAAAAGAAGAACATTCACTCACAAGACCAGAACTTTGTTCTTGAATGTGCTAATGAGGACTGCTGCAGCAAGAATGTCAAAGCCCTCCAAAAGACAATCAGGATTGGGTCTATTGAACCTGTAATCGAGCTTTGTTCTTAATTAACAGTTTTAGAATACTGTCGCCAAATGGATGACGTGTGAAATATTATCTGGTGGCAGTGTTTTTCTTGCTAAGACTTCCTAATGAAGTGAGGATGTGTGGGCATTTCAGTCAGTTCCTTTTTTTTCCCTCCAGAAGTACCACTGGCTGAATGGCACAGAGGTCACCCTTTACTGTCACTTTAATTATTCATCTTAATTATGTCTGGATAGAGTCGAGCATAATTTAAGCGTGTTTCGCTCCCAAAATAATGGAAAAAATTCATTCTTAATGGTTTAAATGGCCTAGTGGAAAAGATTTAAAAGAAAGAAAGAAAGAAAGAAAGAAAGACAGAAAGACAGACAGAAAGAAAGAAAGAAAGAAAGAAAGAAAGAAAGAAAGAAAGACAGAAAGAAAGACAGAAAGAAAACTAATCCAGGGCAGAGACACAGTGAGTCTATAATGCAGTATTCTAAAGTGAGATGGGTTTATCAAACTTAAATCCAAAATCACACTGGGGAAAATTAACATTCTGCTTTATTGAATGTGCTCTTCATCAACAGAGGTTTCATTAGACTATGCAATAAAAGCCCTCCACCTGCCACTGTTCTCTTTTAAATTGTGTCAATGAGTGTGCACATGATGCTGTTCAGTCGTAGTGTTGGTATTCAGCATCTCACCCCCTCTCCCTCTCTCTCTCTCTCTCTCTCTCTCTCATGTGTCTGTGGGAGAGTCATTCTGTTGTAATTTTGTACCTGGGTCCTTAGAGCCAAAGTATAACAATTCATTGGAAGCATAACAAAATAATTAATGATTTGATAGCACAACTTGGAACAAATGGTTTAAAAAAAAAAAGAAGAAGAAAAAAAAAAAAACCAAAACCTCAGATTCAACTCTTCGCTACCGGTAGTGCTTTTTAGGGAGAAAGCAGAAGTGCTTGGCTGCCGAGGAAAAAGAGATTACTGTTGGAAACACAAAGAAGTGCATGCTTTGCCTTTCAAATAAAGGGCTGTTTGAAACGTGTTGCCTTTGCTTACCGCAAGAATTATTATGAAAAGCTCCTTAAAAAAAAAAAAAAAAAAAAGTAACACAGAGCCCCCTTCAGTGAAAAGATATTGAAATTCCTAGCACGGAGCGCGAGGTTGTATTATTGTGAGCTACTATTTTGAATTCACAGTGATTTTGGACAAACTGTGGTGCTGTTGAAAGATAATGGCTAAGCTCTCCCATGTTTCTGTCAATATATTTCTTTTGGTAAGGAGAAGGGAATCTCAGTTCAGAGGGATAGTGTGAGGTAAAGGAACTGGAGAAGAGAGAATAGGATAGGAAAGAGGAAAGAGAGTTTTCTGTGAAACTTGCAAAATCTAGTTTACAGTAATACATGTTCTCTAGAAGAGCTGTCTAGAGTTAAACCAAACAGTGAAGCCCTAATCACCCCCAGATTAGCTAGTGGTCTGGAACAAGTCTTCATATCAAATACCAGACATGAAATGATAAAACCTTTCTCAAACGTGTCCATTGTTTCCAGGCAAAAGGCGACACAAAAAGTCATAAATCACTTTAAAATGGATATAAAAAAGTACATGTTGTTCAACTGAATACAAAGGCTCATATTAGCGTGTGGTAAATGTAGGAGTAGCAAGTGAAGGGGGGGTGGGGGACCGCTCAAAACCGAGACATGGCACAATGGTTGGCCAGTGAGTCTCAGTAGGTTTTGCAGGATGACGTATCAAAGTGGTAATCGACGTATGTTTGCCAGAAAAAAATCCCCTTCAGAACAAAAAGCATGAATAAATAAAGAAATAAATGAAGGCAGGCTTACACTGCCAGCCACCACAAATTGACAAGATATGTCTGGAGCCCTGATGCATTGGCCTGCTCTATGCGATTGCGAGTGCACGGATATTTTCAGAACCCAGGCAATTCCCATTAAGTGGTGGGAAGGTCTTTGCCCCCAACAGAACGTCATCAATCACTCTAATAAGTAACTGTATGCAACTTACCGATCAATAGACCGTGGTTTACCAATTTATGAGTGGCCTCTTCGTCCTCTTTCTCCAGCCACAGAGGTGTAGGCCCTCTGCTTGATCTCTATTCAGTCATACAGGTTCCATGGGGTCGTATCTGAATGGAGATGCTTCTTTTGAAACCTCCCAACAAGCCGTGTCATAGATGTGCGTGTGGTTAAAGACAATGAATGAAGCCTGAGGTTATTCTGTGGTAAATTACACATACAGACAGTTAGAGTCGTATCAAAGTCATGTGGTTGGTGAGATGTACTGTACAGTGCTTGACATTCTAAGGAAGGTCCTGCAGTCAGAGGAACAAACCACTAGCTAGATAATTATACACTGCTGCAGAATCTCTGACACTGGTCTGGTCCTTTGAATGATTTTTAATTTAGGATTTAATTTAGACTGATATTAAATCGTTTCCACAGTGTTTGACACTGGTATTTCCACAACTAAGATGAGAAATAGTGTAAAATTACTATATTATGTGTGTCACTAGATGTTCTATTGATCTTACTGGCATTTTCTATGTCTCTCCCTCCATCTATTGCCCCTCCCTGTTTCCCTCTCTCTCTCTCTCCCCCTTTCACTCTCTCAAAATCAACTGATTATAATGTTGACTAAGCTTGCAAAAGAGAAAGGTGATATGATTATTTGTGACACGGAGGTAATGGCCTTTCAAATTATTTTTTCCCGTTCTCAATTAGCCTATGCAGAGCTCGATTAATTATGCCTGCCATAGAAATTCACCCCAATCTCTGTTTTCGGTTCTGAGCTACATTTTGCTATTTCCCCCCCCTTTTTTCCCCGGCATTTTCACACTTTGACCCGTGGAAACACTTGATAAGAGTCACAGCCATTTTAACCAAAGAAAAATTAATCCTTTATGAGGAGTGAAGTCACACCCCTCAGACAGCACTCGATGATCCATGATACAGAAGAGTCAGTGACTCCTGGCATATCTGGGCATTATGACCCCCCCCCCCCCCCCCCCCCCCAACACACCCACACACCCACACACACACACCACCTCCACCTCCACCTCCACACACACACACACACACCCTCTCTGGCTGTTTAATTTTCAATAATTCATTTTGTAATAAAGATGTGACAGCTCAGGGCAGCATTTCCATTTATCATCGTAAGTGCTTGCTTGGGGAGGGGAACAAAACACCTGGAGATGTGGCCCAGAGACATTTAGGCCTTTACAGCCACTGGGCCGTCTGAGGATATTAACACAAATGAGATTGTTGGCCCTGCTGAGGCTTCATGAAAGTTTCAGAAGCACTGAGCACATCTGAGGAAAAAAAACAAAAAAACAAAAAAAAACCCTGTGTTTACCGATGACTTGGTTTGCACACAAGCATACACACACGCATGCACGCACGCACATGCATGCCCGCACACACACACACACACACACACACACACACACACACACACACACACACACACACGCACTCATGCACACAATCACTTGTATATCACTTGTCAGAAAATGAACGGCATAAACAGGAAATGCTATGAATGGAATTTCAATCTTGTTAAAAAGATGTGGAGAGATATTGTGGGTTTTAACTGAAAAAGAAAAAAAAAAGTAAATCCACAGGGTTAATTCATTATTCAGGACAAGTTGATGCTCATTATTTTCACCTCAGAAGATATAGGTCGTATGGATGAAGTGTGTTGAAATATTCAACACATTCCTTATGATGATGAGTGTCCATCTGAACACATCAAGCCATGTAGCATAAAGCTGAAATATACCATTTTCCAGATTCCTTACATTACTAGTCAATACAATAAAGGATCATGACCTCTCAGAAGTATGTGTTTGAATCTATAAAGTTGTTCCGAATGTCTAAACTATGGTAGCATTGTTGAATTGTGAGTATTTGTACTGGCTTTGTGTGTTAAAAAAGAAAAGAAAAGAGAGAGAGAGAGAGAGAGAGAGAGAGAGAGAGAGAGAGAAAACCCCGTAACTCCTCAAAAGCAACATTTCATGAAAAACAAACTATTATATGCATGATAGCACTGTGAATATACCTGTCCTTTTGGTCACACAAAAAATCTGTAAGTTGACAGCAAATGTCCTTGATGCAAAGAAAAAAAAAGGAGAGAGAGAGAGAGGGAGAGAGAGAGAGAGAGAGAGGATGTCTGTCTCTCGTGTGTCTGTGCCAGAGGGTTGCTCTTACTTAAATAAATGAAGGTGTTACCTTCGGTTACTTGCTGAAACTGGAGTGTGAGACCAGGGACACGCGTCTCTTTTAATGAGAACATTCCATATGCGTTTTAAAAGAGCCTTTTCTCTGATACCACATAGAGATCTTCTCTCAGTAAGAATAAGGTACAAATGTGTGTGTGTGTGTGTGTGTGTGTGTGTGTGTGTGTGTGTGTGTGTGTGTTTGTGTGTATGTGTATGTATGCATGGATAAATGAGACACAATGGAATGATGCAATACTTGGACTGTTGCATCGTACTGAACAAACTCTTGCAAAGGGATCTGAAGGTTCGTAAAGTCCCTTTGATTTTTGTCATGATGGTTTTGTCAAGCACTCAGGATGCTAAGTAGTGGTGGCACAGGGCTTTAGGCGAACTAATTAGTTTAAATAAAGTGTCCCAGAAAGGCACTGGATGTGCTTTGGAGGACAGCTGGATTTCCTTCAGAAGGAAGCACATGGCTCAAGGTATAGTTGACCTGTTTTAGCCTTTTGATTATCCTTGGTGATCTAGACAGGAGAAGAGTGACTCTCTACACATCCCTTTAATTTGCTTGTTCAGAGGAACTGATCTGTCTTAAAATCTTACACCTGTGAGCTCTATTTAAAAGACAGTATTGCTTAAAAGCAGCATGTGAAATGCAAAATGAAGCAAGCCCTCATCTTGCATCCTTAGACTTTTTGTAACTAAATAGGAACCTCTCATGGTGCAATGGTTGAAGCTCCTAAATTATGAATTCTACTCATGGAATGGAACAGAATCATGTCACCTCCTAACAAAAGTTTGGAGTTATACCAACTATTCGAGCAGTTCGGAGATAGAATTCTATTGTTTCTAACAGTGAATCAGAACTGTAGTCATTTTACATAGAGATCACACATTTATCGTTGTGCTAAGTCCATTAAATAGTCTCCGTCAGTTTTGCACAATGCTCTAAATATGCCAAGTGAAAATCAATAAGAACATTTTCACGTGTAATAAGCTGTGACCTAAACAATGTCAATGTGTCCCTAAAATGAAGAATGCTGAGAAAGATGGTACTGGAGAAATGGCATGGGATGGATGGCTGAGTCTGTGGATTAAAAAAAAAAAAAAAAAAAGGCCAAAAACGTTATGAGGTGGAAATACTTTGCTCAAACAAACCTTTGATTAAATTATAAAAAAAAAAAAATAAAACAATGCCACTACCATGCCCTTGACAGGCTTTATATGCTAACGCTGAGTAACATAATCTGTGAAAATGATATGCTGGCCCTAGTGTGAAACATACACTTCAGTGGCAGAGATCAGGTCCATCTGTATTTGGACTGGTTTTAGTCCGGTTTTCTACCTTATCATCAGTATAGTTTCTGGATCATTAATTATAGGTGATGGAACAGTCTTTTGAGGACATCATAGAGTCACCTTCAGAAAAATTATTGTGTAAACACACGCGCGGCACGTGCACACACACACACGCCACACACACACACACACACACACACAAATACACGCTTCCTGGAAGCCAGCATAAATAAGCAAGTGATGTACTCTGTAACTCTTGTAGTAGGCTAATCACGGATAGACACACATATACGTAGACATTTATTTTCATACGGTTCTTCATTAATTGCCGAGTATTGCAGCTAGGCAGAAATGCTTTAAGCATTATAAAAATTGAATATTCAAAATAAATACACTGTGTTTATTGCACAAATTGTTTGGAGCACTGCGATATAACATATTACACCAGAATGCAATAAGAGGAGCGTCTGCTGGCAAGCCAATTAAGAAATGTGAACCATCAGTTGTGCCCTTATCAAGAAGGGAGGAGTGCATTTGTGATTGGCACTAGATAGATTGACAAGGCTAGGCGAATCAGAGCCCCCACAAGATTTCACAGCATTATCATTGCAAACAAGTGGCCTTGAGGCAAAACTCTCTGAAGTAAAAAAAAAAAAAAAAAAAAATAAAACCTTTTGAGTTTTACGCATTGCTACACATTGCATTGTCAATCAAAACCACTTAT
Source organism: Chanos chanos (assembly GCF_902362185.1). Taxonomy (NCBI): domain Eukaryota; kingdom Metazoa; phylum Chordata; class Actinopteri; order Gonorynchiformes; family Chanidae; genus Chanos; species Chanos chanos. The sequence continues at coordinate 15,425,205 of NC_044501.1, forward strand.
CCTTGCTGTAAACAAACAAACGGAGGTCCTTCACCTACTGTTGCCTTGGTGACATCTTTCATGTTTGTGCTGATACGCTATGTCACGTATGTGCACAGGGGCTTTTGGGTGTAACAAAACGTATCTCAGTGGCTGCTCGAGGTGGATGACTGGTGTTCCGGACAAAGCAACGGAGACAAATGCCAACAGAACAGACAGCCGTTTAGAGAGTTGATTAGTGTCAAACATGCAAACAAGGCACTTGAGGAGCATGTTGGAAACGTAGTTGCCGGGAGAGGCGAGTGAGGCAAATTGTGCAATGCTGAGGCCTTCAGAGATTGTCTAGTAAAACCTGAAGTCGTGTTGATTTGCATGCTGGAACAGAAATAGAAAGAAGACAAGTGTGCAAGGACAGAGAAAGAGAGACTCTTTAAACGCGAGATGTAGAATTTTCTATACTTCTGTAACCATCTGTATCGCTACAAAACAAAGATATGTTAACCCCCCCCCCCCCCCCCCAACACACACACACACACACAGACACACAAGTCTCCATTAGCATTATGAAAACAAAATTACTCTAATTGTGTTTTTTTTCCCCCTCTGAACTGGTGAAATGAATCGGTCTAGATTTTTTTTTTTTTTTTTTTAATTAGACATTTAATAATGGGGACAGGTGGCCTGACCAGACAGACATGATTCCTCTTTGCAAATCAAACCATAAATAGAACAGCAAGTGAATTAAATAGTCAGAAAAACAATAATTTCAGTGGTGTAAAAACAAAAAAAATCATTAGCTTACTCCTCATTGTAACAAAAATACTCATATATTATTGAGTGGCTGAGAAAAATACAAATTAAATCTTCAAGGCAGATCTGCTTAAAGTTCACACACAGTCTCAGCCAAAAGACAACACTCATAGTAAGCACTGTGTAACTTAAGGTTTCACAGCAAGCAACTTCTTTTCCATGGTGAGCAAGTGTTGAAATCCAGAGTTAAGTAACGAGATGTCTGACGGACATAGACGCTGACAGTGGCGACCTTGCACATGCCCTCAAGTCGTAACTTTCTAACAATAGATATTAATTTGAATATCATATGGTGATCTGATTGCCTTTCTGCTGAATTCAATACACAGCAAAGTTTCATATTTCATCTGTTTCAACGAATAAGATGAGGAAATCATCTTATCTCCTTGATTTTTTTTTCTTAGTTTTGCACTTTTGTAATAGCAAGACAGTGGTCGGGTCTTCAGTGTTTGCTCTACACACAAAACAGAGCGCATTTACTTGAATCACAGTGACAGCTTTTTATCACCTATCTAATGCTCTTTTTCACATCTTTTTCAGAATTCTTCCTGGAGCTGTTAGATTCCTCAGAGAAGTCGCTTCATGACATGTTTGTACGCACCTACGGCAAGTTGTACATGCAGAACTCGCAGGTTTTTGAGGACCTATTTGCCGAGCTAAAGCGTTACTACACGGGCGGCAACGTCAACCTGGAGGAGATGCTTAACGACTTCTGGTCGCGATTGCTGGAACGCATGTTCCAATTGCTGAACTCCCAGTACCAATTTACCGACGACTACCTGGAGTGCATTAGCAAGTACACCGACCAGCTCAAGCCCTTTGGCGACGTGCCTCGTAAACTGAAGGCTCAGGTGACAAGGGCCTTCATTGCTGCCCGCACCTTCGTCCAAGGGTTGATGGTGGGGCGAGAGGTGGCTAACAGGGTGGCAAAGGTAAGAGTTCTAATTTTAACTCATCCTGTCCATCTGTTTTTTTTTTTCTGTTTTTTTTTTTTAACCTCGTTTAGCTTGTCTAGACTTGAGGAACCCATATAATAATCTGTTAATGAAATGGTACCACACTGGTGGATACTTTGAACAATTAAGAGCAGGTGAAAAAAACAAAAAAAAAGATTGAGAGCATATCAAGACAAACACAAATTTTCTTGAATGCTTGACAGCTAGTATACCAGTTGATACATGACATATGTATTTCTTCTTTTTTTTTAAAATGTATTATTTATTTTCTACAATGCCCTGTGGTTAGACTGTATTCTCAGGGAAGATTTTTTGCTTTTATTATTGAACGTTCATTTGATTTTGTATGTCTGCCCATTGTGAAGCAGTCACATCGGTCCACAGTACAAGTGGAATGGTACTGTGAAGTGATGTAATGTGCTTGGAGGAGAGTGCTATTTGCTTTTACCCACAAACACATGTGTGCGGGTCCAACAGTGACAACCGCAGAGTGAAAAGGGGAGAGGGATGTTGGCTGAATCACCAGCCTTAGGCACCGCAACCAGTAGTATTCATGCAGACTCTACATTTCACAAGTGTGGTATGGCTTGAGCTTGAACCCGGATCTGAATCCTACAGACTGGCAGTTTTGAGCATTGTTAGTTGATTTTTTTTTTTTTTTTTTTTCCCTTTACTCCTGATCCCAGATTTTAAAGATAAAAATGTCAGTGTCAATTGCAACACGTGATGCTTTGGGCCACAAGTTTGTATCTCTGCATGGCGGTATTTGATCTGTGCGTTTGGTGTTGAAATAACCAAATGTTTTTCTTTGATGTCTTGGCAGATACACAACAGGAACACTGGTTTGTGTACACTGTCAGGGTAGCTAGTGGGGCTCACCCACTGAGTGCAGGACACATGTTATAGTAGAGATTAAAGAGAGATGCCCGGCAGCAAGACAGCCAATGCTAGCGTGTATTTTTCTTTGCTATATGCTTTGATTTTACTGATAACTTCTTTTCTTTCTTTCTTTCTTTCTTTCTTTCTTTCTTTCTTTCTTTCTTTCTTTCTTTCTTTCTTTTTTTCTTTCTTTCTTTCTTTCTTCTTCTTCTTTTTTTATTTTTCTCATGTCACAGCTCAGATAATTCAGAAGTATATTTATTTTTATCTATTTTTGTGCCTTTGATTAGTAAAGGGATTTTTTTTTGTAAAATTGAGCAAGTGTGATCATGATTTTAAATCAGGCAAGGATTAAGCAGCAGCTGTAATGGCAGTATCTACTGCATTAAAAATACTTCATTTGATTGATAGTTGATTAATAATACTTTGTTTAATATACACTGCCACCAAAGTTCAAAGATTTGGGCTTAAAATTCTTCACCACAGGCTGAAAGCAGTCACTTGGAATGAATTTTATTTATATGTACCTTAGCCTAAGGAACAGAGTGTACCTAAGCCATGGCAGAAAAAATATTACTCAAACTCACTCCAGAAATTCTTCATGAGGTAAACAGGCACTACCCTGCAGATTACTTTTGCCATGCACCATAGATGAACTCGTGTATTTGTTCTCATAATCTATGACTGTTTGTTTGCCCGTTGCTTGGGGTGGAAATTGAGGAGTATGTGCTTTTGACCATAGCTGCCCCTGGGCAATGATGTCTTTTCCTCAGATGTCTGTGTTAACAATACCTAAACTACTGTTTCTCTTAAAATATTAGGAAGTTCGGAAAACTGTGATCTCTAATCCTAGTCCTGGAAGAAAGAATAACAGATGACTGGACCTCTGTAGCATTTTTATACAAGGCCCAAACCATGATGTTATTTGTTAAATTAACTCAGGAACCACACTTGTGTGGATCACCTGTTTCCACATATGTTTTATCCCTCCTGTACCCAAAATGTTTATTTTGGCTGTTACCTGTTTTGTCGTGTGAATTAACACTGCTATGTGTCATGACCAGAACTGTGTCAGATTTATATGAAAGCAAGTGTGTAGCATTTGGCTAGGAAAGATGTGGAGGAATATTACCTCACCTCAGGCAAAATGATCCTGATGAAATATCATCTCTTTTTTTTTTACAGCTTTTAATACTTTCTGGCCCTGAGAGGAGTTAGAGGAGATGCGTGAGGAGAGAGATCAAGGGTGTGGCTCAAAAGTAGCATGCACAAGGCTTGAATCGAACAACAAGGCTTTTAATCATTCTGCTGTTTAGCACCCCGCCTCTAGCCATGTCTTGACCTTTTTCTCGGGTGTTTATTAGAGCTCGCCTCATGGCAGTGATGGATCACCGTGCTCACTCTTTGTCTTATAGGCCTCAAGATGTTGCCTGGGTAAGATGAGTGGTGATCTATCAAAGATCCTTTTCAGTGCTATCTAGACCATTTTTTTCAGCTGATTACAAATCTTTTTAGTTATTTTTTTTGAAGTCTTTTTTTTTTCTCATAAAGTTTCATATCCAAATGTCCTCATTTATTTATTTTTTTTTCATGCAAGGAGCTAAGAAAGTTTCTATGCAGTTACATGTTACCTCAGCATTACTTTTTCATTTTTTTTCCTCTGTTGGGTCAATGTGACCCAAATCATGAGCGTGCTTGTTGCAGCTAATCGTCACCATTTGTCTGCACTGAGCATCCTCCTGAAGTAATAGCAGATGTCCACTATTCTCCTGATTGATATTTGCACATATTCATAGTTAATTGGAGTGTTTCTCAGGAGAACACAGCCATAGTTTGATGATTTCCCTCCTCTGTTATAAAGATCAATTTAGTAGAAGAACACTCCAGTTCGAAAATTCACTGCTTGTTTTGGCCCACTCTAAATACAGAGCTTGGGAAAAGCAGCTACCTGTCAGTTTCATACTATACTATACTCAATCAATGCACTATATAAGAACTATACTATGCTTATTGTGTGTGTGTGCTACATGTGCTACCTGTATTACCTACCTGTATTATTTTTTGTTGCACTACTTTAAATGTGCATTGCTTACCGTACAGTTCTGTTGCAGCTCTTTAAAGTTCTGTTGCTGCACAATAGAAACTTGCAAAAAACAGATGATAAATATTCTCTATTTGACCACTGCACTGATTGCATTCATGTGTTGCAAAGGCAGGGAATTCGTTCTCTTTCAAGCCACGAAATGTATGTTGTTTTCAGCCGGACCTTACTCAAGCAATGACTTATCAAGATCCTGATCAGCCCCAGAGCAGTTGAATCAGGTATGTTTGTCTAGGGCTTGAAGAAAATCCTGTAAGCACACTTCCAGCTCACTCCTTGGATGCCTGTTGGCCAGATCCTTGCAGGAAGGTCTGACATCAATTATAAAAAAGTCACGGTTGTCTAAATAAGAAATAGCCCAGAGGAAGACAGAGACAGAGACAGAGAGAGAGAGAGAGAGAGAGAGAGAGAGAGAGAGAGAGAGAGAGAGAGAGAGAGAGAGAGAAGTCACTTGCAAGGACAGATCACACCGGCCTCTCACTGACCTCAGTGACACTTTGCTTAGCTTTTCCCTTAACCACATGAAGATGGTTTCAGGAAATGACTTAATGCAGACACTTGGATGCTAAAGTAAAGAAGTGTGTGGGGCAGGAGACACTAGTGCTTAAATATGTATGTGAAGGAGCATTGGGCACTTTAAAGCAAATTATTTTGATTTAAATTATGGTTTTCATGGTTATAAGTCTCAAATTAATTTGAATTGTCAAAACGTGTCTCTGTTGTCCATAATGACAGTGTGGAGTTTTTTTTTATGATTTTGGAATAAGCCAACTTTCTTCCTTGTAAATAATACACTTATTATAGTCAAGTACGTTTTCCAAATGCTTATAATTCCTAAGTGTCAACTACTTTTAGTAGATTCAACAAATTATCTGGACTGGAAGAGGAAGAATATTCCCTTCCAGAAGAAAATGTTTCAATTACTTTGCAATTTTATTATATTAAGATATTAATCATCATTACATGGAGCTGTTTTATGTAGTTAGAAGAGGCATCCTCGCACCATTTTGTAAGATTGGCAAAAGCAATTCTCTGGTGTTCAGTCATACAAAGTGTTAAAGACTAGTGGTATTCTTTACAGGAAGTTGCCTCCCTTTAGCAGTGGTGTCAATGACTGGAAGCATAACTGTCAAAATCATATCAATCTCATTGAAAATATCCTCAACAGAGAGATATACACCCACAAGAAAGGAGCTTTTAGTCACATTTAAGTATTGAGCAATACTGATCCATTTTTGTACTATGGACGATGTCCAGACATCACTCGTGTTCCAGTATAACAAGAATTGCTATTACAGGAAAAAAAAAGAAAAAAAAAAGTATTTATTCTGAATCAGTGATCTGACGATTCGCTTTTAGAGTGACATCATGTCCCTGTATGACTATTATTTTCAGAAATATGGCCCTTAAACACAGTGCCTCAAAAAAAAAAAAAAAAAATCCATCACATTTTTTTTTCTATTTTAAAGGCACAATTAGCACAATAGAGACATGTCAAGTCTGAACATTTCTCTGGAACAAATGAAAAAAAAAAAAAGAAGCAGAGGATGTGCCAAGGGAATTGTGACAGATGAAGTAATTGGAATGAGTGCAAGCTTGGAACAGAGAACAAGAGTGAGCAACCAGGCAACCATGTTCGATAACTTTAAATGAAACCATTATGCTGGTTGAGTATAGTGAGACTGGGATTATTTGTGATGCATAGGAGAAAAGGGAAAAAAAAGGGGGGGTTGATGAACATCTGTCCTCATGTGTACATCGTGTGTCAGCGGATGTCACTCCGAGAATTTTCGAGAGGCATCCGGTGGGAATTGGCCTAAGGAACACTGTGTACATGGAATCCTACATAAACAGATCAAATTACAAAAATGGGATTAATTGAACATCCAGTCCCCTTTTTTCTTGGGATGTTTTCTCTGGATTAAAAGTAGAAAATCCCACTGATTACTGGATTATGAGGACCATTTGGGAAATTCTATCTTCATGACGCTGTGCTGTACTTAAAAGGCCGAAAAAGCCCATAAGAAGATTTGTGGGAATATTCATCTCAGAGATTAGACGATAGTGCTGGTTAAAGGGTAAAGAGATGTGCAGGATTACAGTTCAGACATTTTTTCATGTGTGTGTTGGGTAAAGTTAAAAGTAAGGGCTGGGTGAATATAAAGGTTTCTCTATGTTTAAATACCCCTACTCAGAATGGATTTCCTCCCACAAATAGTGTAGTCATGGAGACTTTAAGCCCTTAAGCAAAACATAAGCATTTTTGAAATATAAAATAACATTTAGGTTACATAAGAGGTAGACTGAATCTCTTATACAGTTAACTGTAAAACATAAGAGTTGTTCTGTACAAAATTTATGGTATCTTGACTACTCACATCTGATATATTATATAGAAATCTACAATAAACTCTCTCTTTTATTCTAAATGTATCATGTGAGTTATAATAAGACATTCCAGATACTCAGTTCAAATCCCAAACAGATGGAATATTTGGAAATGGGTGCTCCCCAAGATCCAATAATGGGTCCCAGTAAACGACAGCAGAGCATTCATTTTGGTCTTCTGTGTCAAACTCTCTGCAAGACAGATGAATGCGAGGAATGCTTTACTCTCTGTGGTGTGCAGATGGTCAGATAATTTCTGACACCATTGTCTCTCACAAAATATAATGTTCATTTGCAGTTTCAAACATGTTACTAGAATCCGTACCCCTCTTAAATTTTGCTGTACGGATGTGGGGCCTCTTGTAAATTGAGTGACATCTTCTTGGGAAAGAAATGGTGTTTTCTGTTTGTTTTCAAGTAAAGATAGATAGATAGATAGATAGATAGATAGATAGATAGATAGATAGATAGATAGATAGATAGACAGATAGATAGATAGATAGATAGATAGATAGATAGATAGATAGATAGATAGATAGATAGATAGATAGATAGATTAGGGGTGAGAAAGAAATAACAATATGTTTTTTTTTTCATGTCTCCATTAGGTAAAGTAAATTTTATAAGGGAAGTTCTGCTATTTACCCAAGGAAAGATTAATTCAGCAATTTAGAATGGAGTTTTTGCCTGCTCAATAGGAGATTGTTGTGAACAGCTGACAAAATCCTAGCAGCACGTGTTTTTAAAGTGGATGTTCATGCTTCGTTTGAGAGACATTACCCAGCTGAAACACTTTAGTGTTTATCATGGTTAATTAGGATGTGTTTAACTAGCACAAGATTAACAGTCTTATTTCTCCACTTGTTAATGACTCTTCTTTATAAGATGTGGACTGAGTCATAGGATCATCATCCCCAATTTAGCACGGAGATAACAGGAAAAGGCATCTTTATTTTAACAAGTACTCAAAAGAGAGCTGTCAGCACCCATGTCGCGACATGACGTCCTCCGGCTTTCTCGGCAGCCCGCTGCGGCCCTCATCCACCCCTGACCTTTCAGCAGGTACCTGAGACTCCTCTCTCATGGGGAACTTCGTCTAACAGAGACCGCGTCAAGAGCGGCGCTTTGATCTGAAAGCTATTTACACAGCAGGCAAAGGGTAGGCGTTAAAGGATAACGATACAGGATTTATCATACGATACTCCCCTCTAGCCTTTCTCCTTTCCACTGAAAAAGGGGAAAAGGAGAGGCCGGGCAGATGAGTGAGAAGCCCAGGCGGACATTTGCACTGACGTGACCCATTCCAGCTCCTTATTTTTGTACTTTTCTTTTAGTCTGGCAGCGTACGGGGCGCGATGTGATCTCTCCTCTCTGGCCATGCATGCATGCATGCTGTGGGGCCGGGCCAGGCCAGGCTGCCATGTCGTTTAGATCTCTCATGCGAGTTCCTTTCTCTCCCGCTTCTTCTCTCTCTCCTAGTCACGACTGTCAATGGAACAGAGGCTCTCTTTTTTTGACTTTTATCATAGCTGACACTCCACTCGCCTCGGTGGGATTGTCCTTCTCCTCTAGTTTTCATTTAAAAACCAGGCCAGTGCAGCGTTGTCCTAACCCAGAGCAGAAACCAGACACCCCTTTTTGAGAGACAGAGAGAGATAGAGAGAGAGAGAGAGAGAGAGAGAGAGAGAGAGAGAGAGAGAGAGAGAGAGAGAGAGAGAAGCTTGATGACAGAAAGGAGAAAATAAGTTCCAGGCCCTCAGCTACACAGACAGAGCTGTGCCAGTTTCTAAATTGAGTATGGTGAACGCTGCCAAATCCAAGAGTGCTTCACTCTTTCATGGTGGTATACGCTTGACAGTACTACACACATGCAGACACACACCCACTCATAATCACATACTCATATGTGGCGTATTATGTGTGTCTATACATGCTCAGACGTCTATTACACGTGATATTGTAACATCATTTGGTGTATTTCAAAAATTTTATCCCGTAGAAAGAAAATAAAAGTGAAGTAAAGTCAAGTTTTTGGATATATGCTATTTTTTTTTCTTTTATTTTATTTTTGTTGTTTGTTGGGTTTCAAATGTTAACTACTTGTCCTTTACCCTTATGGTTCAGCAAGTATCTATGCTGAAAATATCACGTATTTTCAAAATGCCAAGGGTGATAGGACCAAAAAAATATATAAAAAGAAAACGACAAACAAACAAGAAAAAAAAAAAAAACAACAACAACAAAAAACAAAAAAAAAAAAAAAAAAACAAACAACAAAAAACAGCTTTATATATATAGGCACAAAAAATGCACAGACGATCCTGGTCCTTATTCTTCAAAGTCTCTTGCTGCTGTCACTCTATGTCAGCACTGGAAGAGGGAGAAGAGATGCTGCTTCTTTTGTCATCACAGTTCTTGTCTATGTCTATATCCCTAGGCACAATAAAAGTGTATGACAGTATATGTGTTGTTCTTTAGTTACTTGGGAGACAACCTTTTCAGTTTCATGAAACCGACTCCAGATTGAGGGAAGAACATGACAGTCTTCTAAAAACTTTTTTTTTGGCTTATTTGATACTCGACATAATTGGCTGTGACGGCACGAAAGTGGCCCCATATATTATCTACCACGATCTGAAGGTGATTTCATGGAGCTCGATTTAGCAAGATAGTAAAAATTGTCCAGTAGGATAAAAAGAATAGGCTATTGATATTGGACAGTCCTTACTTATGCCAAACTAGGCATACCGCAAATAGAATTTAAAGGAAATATATTTCTAATTTAACCAGACAGTAAAAATTGTCCGTAGAATATAAGTTTTGTTATTGACCTGTCCTGGCTTAAGGTTATATTTTATATATTCATATGGGAAGCTGAACAATAACGAGGCATACCTCTGGTACATTTTCTAATTTAACCAGAGAAGAAAAATGTCCAAGAGGAGTAAAGAGTGTTAGTTTTATAACTGAACAGTACTGACTTATGTCAGTTGCTTACTAGTTAAACTAGGTAACCATGTGCTGTTTTGTCAAATATTCCAGCACTTTGAAACATGACAAGCTCAATAGATTCCAAAGTGTTCTGGATGTGTTACGTACTCAAACAAGGCTGTTCATCTTCTCCTCAGCTCATAAGCAAATAAGATGAACTGCAGTGTAGGTAGTATCATCACCATTACCATCATCATCTCATAATCTTTATGAACAGCAAAGTAACCCAGAATTGTACACTCTCTGCCAAATGCTTGTCCTTGAAAGACATGTAGAGAGTTTAATCAGGGGGCGGTTGAGCATAATAAAGCGTGTCAGTAGACCGTGGTGAGTGGCGACAGACCATGGAGAATGGAGGCCTGAGTTCTTTTTCTTTATTGCCTTGTAAATGCACCTCATGTCCTGAGTACAGGGTTGTTGCAGAGAGGCAGAAAACCAGTGGGGACCTTGTACTGTCAACCTAACAGGAGCTGATTATGCTGCAGCCAAACCTCCATTGATAGAGGGAGGCGTACAAGGGACAAGGAAGCGCAGAATGGAGCGCATTGGCTTGTGCGTTCAATTAAGCATTTGGAGACCTTAGGGAATTTCGGTACCTGAAAGTATCTGTGCCAGTAAGGGCACTTCAGGGCATTTGGTGCAAGCCTTTTAAGGTTTTTTTTCTTTCTTTCTTTTTTTTTTTTTCCTTTATAAATGATGTGTTCAATCTGGCTATTACGTTTAGCTATTCTTGTGTTGTTTTCTGTGTTTTTTTGCCAAGTGCCTCTACTGCATTTAGTTAGATCATTTTTGTCTAAAGTGTTTCTTTGAGTTTATCTATAAAATTGTGTTCGATATCTCTAGTGTTATTCTTTATATCGTTATTCTGTACAAGTTTTAATAATACTATCATCATTCTAAATAATCAACAATCAAGACACGCATATGAACTTAACAAATAACACAAATCATACATGAGCATTTCTTAACATGACATGATATCTTAATGTGACATAGAAGAGATTCCTGCTTTAAAACATAAACGTGTCTTGGCAACATGTCAAAAAGGCGACAGATACAATATGTTCTTTTATTAGCATTCATGGACTTTATTTTAACTACATTACATGGTCTCTGCATGGTGTCCTGTTCAACTGACCTTTTTGGGGAGTCGCCTCTGCCTCGCAGCTATGTTCATGAGTCACTGCCAAGGGTTCTTTTGGGATATATGACGGAATATTGTCAATACTTGTTACAATATGCAATATCAGTGAAATACTGGCTTAGTGTTGCATTGACACTTCCCTAGTTATGATGTCATGTGTGTGTGTGTGTGTGTGTGTGTGTGTGTGTGCGTTTTCTCATGTAATTTTTATAGCCCTCAAAAGCAAGTAACCAAATTAAACTTTTATCACTATGGTAAAAGAAGTCATCCAGTTTATTTCCAGTAAAATACAGATTATATTTGTTATAGTGCTGTTTAAGTCAGGTTCTCTCTCTCTCTCTCTCTCTCTCTCTCTCTTTTTTTTTTTTTTTTATTTTTACCGTTCATTTCTTTGCCGGGTCTCAGGTGCTGGGCACTGTTCTTTGTGACAGATGGTGCGTTGATTTTCACAGTTTCAGATCTTTGAATGGTGCCAAAAGGCATTAATGACTGTGTTTAATGCACTCGGGAAGTGGACATGAGGGTATTTGACTGCTAGCATCCCCACTAGCCCAGCTCTCATTTGAACCTCTTTGCTGGATAATGGACCTTCACTGTATGGTTTGGACAAAACTGCAACATACAACATTGACCTCTGTACACCTGTTTACCCTTTTCTTGGCCCTCCAACAATGCAAAACAACATTTTTTTTTCTGATTGTCATTGTTATGATTATAAAGCTGGGCTTTCTTTTCATCGTTTATTTTTCCTGCTTTTCTTCTATGATGCTGTGATTCTGATGAGTCTGAATTTGTATTTCACTGCACTGCAGCACGAGTGAAATTTAGACCAGGAACCTCCTTCATTGAAATACTGTCTGTGACCTCTCATTTGTAAATGTAAAATAGCCCTAGCACAGGAATTTCAGACTTAGTAATGCTGACCTTATGGTCCTAGCATTTTTCAGGTTTTCTCAACTGTACCACATCTGATTCAACTCATTGGCTTATCATAACATATCTCAGAAAAAAGGAGAAAAAAGGAAATGTAATTCATAAGGACGCACCTATAAAAAATAAAGCATTTAACCAAATAGTGTCCATTGCTGCTCTCAAAGCTCTCATAAAGCTCTAAAGAGGCTTTGTTTTCTGAGGACTCCCAGATACACAGCACACATACTATACTTTTTCCCTTTGCTCTCTGTAACTTCTGATGACAGGTGTACTACATCAGCCTGGCTTTGCTATGATGACATCTGGAAAGAAAGAGTAGGAATGGGGGGTGCAGTTGTCCGCTATGATGAAATTACATCACATCAAAGGAGATGTACCCAAGCCTTTCTCATCCTCTCCTCCACTGAAAGTACTTCCCCCCTTATTTTAGGAACATTGAAATTCCTTCCACTCAATATGTCGTGCCAAGTTGGATTTTGCGTCGTGTAAAGACATTTCAGGATTAGGTCCTCACTGCTGACTGGGATGTTCTTTTCGTCAAGCAGAAGTCATGTAGAACTGAAGCAGAGCAGAACTCAAGTCACGTTTAGCAGAACTTCTAGATACCCCCCCCCCCCTCCTCCCGGCCCCTCCCCCAGATGTCCCTTCAAGGTTAATTTTTGTGTTCTTTATCCTATAGCTCTTGCCAAAAGTTGTCATTGTTCCTGAGATGTTTGAAAAATTTCCCAGTTGAAGAGTAGAGGATAATCCACAAGAGGGGTTTTGTTGTAGAGAAGTGGCTTCACTTCAAACAACAGTTGATATGTGGGTTGTTTTGAAGAAACAGCCAATGAGGTGCTTGATGTAGTCTTTGAGGCTATCATGTTTTGGCATTGCTCCCCAACCTACATGTAATTCTCTTGCCCTTCTGAGAAACAATGCTTTTTTTTTTGTTGTTGTTCTGTCTTACAGTTATGTATTCATACAGCGTTACAATCACCTCTCATACAAAGGAAAAAAAAAAAAGTCACTCCTGGATAACATTACCTCATTATTCTGGCACAGTACACCATACACCATTGTTATCAGCTCTGGAGTTTCTTCTCAAAATAGCCCATAAGTGTTTCACACTCTCCAGTGAGGATGGGCACTATGCTAGTATGATTAACTGCACCTTCTGTAGGTTTGGGCCACTGTTGAGTTTAGGCACCGCATGTGTGTTTTCCCTGTCCCACGCTGATCGATTTTAACGAGCCCCTTTTTCTCTCTTGTGAGTGACCTCAAGGTTAATGGCGTCTTGAATCACAATGAGAAGAAGCCACTGTAGCTCTATTAGTGAGTAGGCAGGCAGTTTATCCAAGCCAAAGACAGTGCGTTTTTCATACAGCATGTTGAGAAATAGGAGAGGAAATCCCATTTATATCACTATAAGGTCAACGGTCCAGTCAAATAGTGCTTCAAATGGAACTATATATATATATATATATATGTACACACTGTATACTAATAAATGTGGTACTCACACTACTCAAACAAATAACTATAAATGCGCACCAAAATTGTTATTCAGTTAATGCGTTTTAGTGTCATAATCCCTCAGTGCAAGTCACAGGGCCACTAGAAGGCTCTCATTAAGTGATAAAGGGTGAAGTAATGAGTTTTGGAGTGCCATTTAGGTCAAGCTTTACGTATGAAGCAGTAACAACCTTCACAAACATTCAGAATTAAAACAAAAGCAAACCTCATTTTTTGTTTACTTATTTGTGTATGTGTGTGTGTGTGTGTGTGTGTGTGTGTGTGTGTATATATATATATATATATATATATTTTTTTTAATTTATTATTTTTTTTTTTTAAACATGCTTTTTTCAAGTTGCATTTCCCCCTATTTCCAGCTGTGCACTGTAGCCTGCTTTGGTCGCTCCTAAATTGATTTGTAATGGTAGATTATGTTGCGCATTAACAGTGAGCCTGTCCATTTCCCCCCTAGCTGTAATTTATGCTTTTTAAAGCCATTTGATGCGGCATATATCTACCCACACAAATGAGCTAAGCGATCCCCTGTTTTATTTATGTTGTAAATCTGTAAAGCACTAATGCGTGATGGACAAGCATGATCATGCTGGCAGTGACATAGCTTGGCTTCATCTTTCTGGCAGGAAAACATAACAGATTATTAGAAATAAGGTAGATTAGTAAGGCAAAAAAAAAGAAAAAAAAATAGATTTATATACAACAAGCATGAACATAATCCAAATGCAAGGTTTCTCCTACATTAGGTTTTATCTTGCATGTCACGGCTGAAAGCAGCTGAAAACTAGAACTCTGTGAAGTTAGGTATAAACAGAACAATGTTTACAGGAACATGTCTGGTGATTAATATCTTTTAGTTTGAATGTTGAAGCTGTAAATCGCAAAGTGGACAGGGCCGGGGTTTTTTTTGTTGTTTTTTTTTTTAGCAACCTGTGTATGGAAGGGAGGATGCTGCAATGGATACGAGACTCTTAAGAGGTCAGCACTTTGTGGCGCTGAACTTTGATTCATACAGGAGGTTGTGAAATTTTATTCCTGTTGTATCATTTTTCCCTAGAGCATCATTAACTTGAGAGGAACTTTTTTTTTTTAAAATGGAGACAGAATATGCCTCGTGTTCGGGATTAGCAAAAAACAAAACAAAACAAAAAAAACACTCGCTACAGTGTGGTGCATCTTAATTCGCCTTTGTAAATCGTCCCAATTCAGCTGTAAATGTGTCAGAGCAGCTTTGTTTGATCTTGTCTTAAAAAAAAAATGACTTTGAGGAGGCAGCTGATAATGGTGGTATATGCCTGAAGAGATAGCCCAGATACCTCTGGCTTTGCTGAGGAGAAAGAGGGAAGGAAAGATTGAGGGAGGAGAGCGAAGGGAGAGAAAGAGAGAGGGGGGTGAAGGTTTTGGTACTGTTTGTATTTGAAGAGACATCAGAGAGATGTGAAAAGAAGATGATGAGCGTTAGTTTTTAGCCTAGCATGAAAGTATATATCGGTTCTCAGATGTAACAGATCTCTGAGCTCGTATCTTCAACTTACGTGTGATGTTCAGTCGTCGTCAAAGGCTGTTCAGAAACTAAGCTCAATGAAGAAAAAAAAGAAAGAAAAAGAACAGTAATGTGTTTACATTTTTCTTTCTTCATTTACTAATCTTTGGTAATTTTAACACTCAAAATCTCTCAGTTACTGTAATTAGAAAGTGGAGTGACCATGTATATTCAAGAATAAGAAACACATTAATGTGTCACATGCTAACATGCTAGCAGACGCGGCCTACTTGGAGCCAAGCTGTGTTTCTCATGTTGCCCATCTGACGGCCCACTTACTTCTGTGGCAACCGTCACTTGTGTAGGCTTAGTTGGCAGACTAAAAGCAGAGTGGGTCACAGTCAAGAGCTGAAGTCAACCATAAGGATTGAGGCTGACATCCAATTATCAGCTGATGCTGAAGGTGGATGTCCTTTGCTTTGAGAGGAAGCAGATGTGAGAATGCTGTCGGTTTAGGTCAGTTTGCTTCAGGAGAGCAAGTCATCGTAGCTAAATCTGTTGTCAACAATATGAGGGCACAGAAGTTGTTGCTTGCTTTCTTGTATTGTGATGTGAAACTTTTCTGTTTGTTTGTTTTTGTGGGGTTTTTTTTAAATAATAAAAGACTTTTTCATGTTTTTTTTTTTTTTTCCCTCTGATATAGAGGACTAGTGATGATTTGTAAGATGTGTCTTCTAATGTAAGGGCTTAAATTTTGATCGGTTTTTGTTACATTACATAGACGTTCATGATAAATTGTGGAAGTTTCCTTACTTTTTAGCCCGTGCAGCGAGCTCCTCTTTGTCCTTGCAGTGTAGCAGTGATTCCAAACCCAGTTTCTAAGGGCTTCTTGGCTCTCTACCCATTTGTCCTTTTTAAAAAGCAGCACATCTGCATGAGAATATCATAGGTTAGATAAGTAGCTACGCTAGAACAGTAGTAGACTAAGCTTAGAACAATACACCTTTTGCTGTCACATGGTAGTCAAGTAGATGTAGTGGAAGGCGTCATAGACTTACATGTGTTGAAGTCATGGCTAAGAATCAGTGCGCAGTTCAGAGAAATTCAAGAGCTTTTGTAAATGCTCTTTAAACCCTTTCTAAACTTGTGAGCAGGCGTATATTATGTTGCACTTATATATATATATATATATATATATATATATATATATATATATATTTTTTTTTTTTTTTTTGGAAAGAACCATATGCAGTCTGTTAATGTGAGCCCTGGAATGAGCAACTACAACTCAGACTTTTTGTTGTTTTACTTCTAGGTCAACGTATCACCTGGCTGCAACCGAGCGCTGACTAAAATGCTGTATTGTCCATACTGTGTGGGCATGCCCGGTGTGAAACCCTGCGGTAACTATTGCCAGAATGTCGTGAAAGGATGTCTTGCCAACCAGGCTGACCTGGACCCAGAGTGGAACCTATTCATTGGTAAGATGAAATATTTACTTAATGAAGCTACCTTTTATGGGATAGCTTGTATTTACCACAAATACACAACCAACCAAACAGACAAACAAATAGATAAATAAATAAAACACATTAGTTCATTTAAAAGATAATATTTCAATGCTAACAAGGCTTAGCATTGTTGTCTGCCTGGTTGAGTACACATTTCATGTCTCATTTGGGCATAGTTTCGCATAGCTTCTTTTTTTTTTTTTTTTTTTTTTTTCTTGCACAGCCATTTCAGTGTGAATAACTGCATTTTGCTGCCAAATGACCATGGTAAATGCATTGTTCGTAGTCTCGAAAGCACAGTCTATGAGTGCCTCAGAGTTTTTTTTTTTTTTCCTTTTCTGTTTCTAAAGACTATAAGGAGATTTGGAAGTACAAAAATGGGGAGCGTATTTTGTTTTACTAGCATGTCGACATTGGTAGGTATTAGCTCCCTCCGTCGGATTCTCTAGAACCCTGCCTTTCTCCTGTTTAGCACTGTTATGTAACATTGCAATCTAAGGGTTCACATCCTTTCAGTGACAAGCCACTCTGAGGCTTACGCTTAGCCATTCATTGAAGGTTTCAGTACTTTTGCATGGACCGTTGAGCTTATACAAGGGATGTCAATAAAACTGTCTGCTCCAGTTTTCTAGGGAAGGACAGAATTTGAAATGCTTTTTTATGTATTAAAAAAGGCTTGTTGAACAATGGTGCACATAAAAAGATTAGAAAAACCAAAAAAAAACCCATGTGTATTATTTTGCAGAAAGCACTGTCACCTTTAAAAAGAAAGTCTGGCTGCAGCCAGCTTCAGTTCTGAGAACCCATCACTAGCACTGAGAGCAGTGTTACAAAAAAATACATTCTTTCAGCTTTCTAAAGCGTATAAAAGTCCCAAACAGTTTTTAAAGCTTGCATTAGGCACAGTTATTTCTATCCTGATGGATCTTTCAAATATTTGGGTATTAAGAGTTACATTTTTCTCTTTGTCCTTCTTTAACTGCCACTTCTCAGTATGTCTCAAGAGATCATACGATTTGTGTGTGTGTGTGTGTGTGTGTGTGTGTGGGTGTGTGTGTGTGTGTGTGTCCACGCTTATGTTCTGTTGAAATGTTGACATTTTTAGATTCGTTTTCCTTTTGCTATGGATTTTTTAATCAGCTTATGGCACAGCCTCAAAAAGAAATTGACTCGGCCTTCAGTGTTGCAGGTCGATTAACAGAGAGACGGAGAATCCATTTCTTTTTTCTTTTTCTTTTTTGAATATTTATAGAAGTGGCCTGTGTGAAGACATCCTTTGTTGCAAATATCATCACTTAAGAAACTGCTTTTGGTCGTCTCCGCAGATGGGACTAACCTTTGCTCTGTGTGGCAAACATGGCCTTTACCTACAGACTCTGTTGATGTGCCCTTCTCACCTGCATTGATTGGCAAAACTGTGAGGAAATTCCAACTGTGTTTCTGCTCCCATCCTCCCCATGTATCCTCCATTCAGTTTATTGATCTGGTCTTTTGAGTGCTTTCAGGAATTGTGTCGGTTGGTTACCAAAGTATCAGAAAAGGGAAGGATAACAGTTTGAAAGCAATCTCCTAATCAGATCTCTAAAATGTGTGGTCTTATCTCCTATTGTGGCAAACATTTAGCGGAATGATCTAAAAACTGGATCATCCTCAAACGGAGTGGTGACATTCAGATTTGCTAGATTGTGATGGATAAGAGTGTCCAAGCGCAAAATGTTCTCGGACTCTTATGGTTTCATTCCATTTTTTTTTTTTTTCCAATTCACACTCAGCCTTCTTACATGTCTACATTTGGAGTCAGTCATCTCATACTTGGAGAACTGAATTCTCGTAGTTGTTATTATGAAAAGAAGGTATTTGGAATGCGGCTGCTTTGATGATATATTTTGAGTTTGCTTCTTTGTCAAACAAACTAGGCTGTCAGACACCCAGTAAGGAACTAGAACCCATATTTGTTTGTGCTTCTGGAGTTATTTTAAGTTCATTTTTCACAAATATGTTGGACCTGGGAAAAGGGGTGTAGTGGCTGAGGGCTGGAGCTTGGACTGTCAAAGAAATGAATGAAATGTATGTATTTATTTATTTATTTCACCACTAAAACACAATGGGCCTCATTCACCAATACCTTCCTAAGTTTTTTCCAAAATGTGTTTTTGAGAAAAGCCCTAAGAGAAAGTCTACATCTGATTTGTGATGTGTTCTTAAACCGTAGAATTGTTTGCATCTTTGTTCTTAAAATGATGAATCCCATTGTCCTCGTAAACTGAAACCACGTGTCAGTTGTTCCTACTCAGCACGGGTAAGCACATCGCCAGTCCCCTTAAAAGGGCATGAGACTGCAGGACCGTGTGCACGTACAGAAATCTATGGAAGCCTGTTTCGGGCCACATTAGAAAAAAAAAAAAAAAACTTGCTTTATTGCGACTTTATTTCTCGGAATTCTAACTTTATTTCAGTGAATTCCGACTTTGTCTCTCACAATTCCGGCTTTTTATTTCTCGCAATTCTCGCTTGTTTTCTCACAATTCCAACTTTTTTTTCTCGCAATTCTGACTTTATTTCTTGGAATTCTTAGTTCTTTTCTAACAACCAACCAGTAACTTGAGCCATCACTTCTGCTCTCGCTTTAATGGTTCAATGCAACACACGTACAGTAGCAGACAGGAGCGAAGGCTACAATGGCTGTGTCTGCTCTGCCAGGTATTTCAATATTTATCCATATGTATAAAAGTAAAACTGACTGATTATCACACACCTGCTTTACGACCTGTCTGGTTTCAGATGGGATAACCCATAAGCAGTGTATGTAAACCTACTTCTCACTTATCACAGTCTCCATCAACTGTTATATTCTCATACTGCTTCTTTTGTTCATTGTACAAAAGTATGAATGAATATGCACTACATTCTGTAGTGTTACATGAAGTGTTAGTGTAGTGTTTATTTATTTTAAAAGACCATAATGCTTTGTAAAATAATAAAAAGAATTATTAAAAAATATTATAAATGATAAAAATATTATTGTAATCTAAATCCTATAATATTATACAACTGTAGAATTGAAGAGAACACAATAAACAATTATTTTGGACAAACAGGCCAGCACTCAAATCTGTGTAAGTGTGCTCTTGAGTGTGTGTAGTGTGTGTAGATTCTGTTCTTACTTAAGACAACATTGGTCAATGTCAGAAAACTGTGTAAGTGGGTTTTAAGTACAATTTTTTTTCCCAAGAACAGTTTGTGAATGAGGCCCAATGTTTTTTTGGGTTTTTTTTTTCGTTTTTTTTTCTTTTTTCATAGTTTTCACATTCAGATATTCAGACACATTTTCTATTGTTCAACCATTAGCCTGAGGCAACAGACAGAACATGACATAGTAGTGTGATATCCTCCAGAGGCAGAACAAAATGTACTTTTTGAAAGAGTAATAGGAAAAACTTGAGGGCAGTTTAGATCTAATCCATTAAACTCCCTGCTGTTCAGTTACCAATTCAAGTAATTATATATTCTTGTTATTTTTGAAGATTTTCTTAAGCCAGTAGCTTTAGCTATAAGTAACACCTAAACCATTTTTTTCGTGCATGTTTTTTTTTTTTTTTTTTTTTTTTTTTTTTCTTTTTCTTAAATCTCGGGTACATCATGCAACAGTGAACTTTCTGTCTTTGCATCTAAGTCTTCCCAAAGTAACCCAGACACTAAACACACTAAATATTGTGGTCTATTACCATCCTGTGCCCATCGTTGCAACGGTGATCTGGTCCAAATGAAGGTTTTGTGTTTTGTGGCTTTAAGGGTTTATGGCTTAAAGAATCTGCTGCTTTTGCATGGCTGCTTGGAGCGGGTGAGGCATTGCGACATAGCAAGAGAGTGAGACGCCTGACCGTCAGGTTATTCTTAGCCGACTGATGAATACCGTAGGTGCCACCTCTGGACTGAGGTCAGAAGAGTGAGGAAGTATCATTTTAGCCATGCCCTCCTCACATTTGTCTCCCACTTGGGTCGTCTGGCTGGAGAAAGAGTTAGGTGACATGCTAAAGGCTTAGAATAAATGGGTGACTGCAAAGTGCAGTGTGCTAAGCGTACATTGCTCTGAAACAACTGGCATCTTTGAGCATATTAATTTTCTTAATTTTCTATTGAATTTTTTGTTCGAGTTACTCCAGGGGTGTGGAGAAAGAGTGAGGCATTTCTTTAGAGAAGGAATTTTGTAAGGGCATGTGGTTGTTAAGAAACGACTACACTTTGAATAGCAACACTTAAAATGCCAGTGGTTCTGGACAAGAAAACAAATTCTTTACAGGCCACATATGTCACGGTAGTCACAATTTAGCCTTGCTTTTTTTACAGAGATCACACTGCTTATCAATGTGTTGAAATGTTGAAACAGGAATAAAATGATGCATGTTTTGCATTACTTCATATTTCTAGTTTCTCTCATGTTCAGTAGTGTTCTAACAGAAATCTGAGATGGATTTACAAGGAAGCACAGTTAGAATATAAAAAAAGATGCAGATCAGTGAAATGTGGTGTTTAGGGAATGCGTAGTATATGGAGGAAATCACAAATCATTTAGATAAGCAAATGTTTTATTGTGGAACCATAGAGGGGAATGTTTGTCATTGCCCACATTAGGGCACGATCTTAAAACTGAAAATCTGTATTTTTTTTTTTTTTCCCCAATGCTAATTACATATTTTCAGTGTGTGCTGCGGTGCTTTGGAATGTCGAACGTGTCTTTGTGGTTCAGGTATACCTAATTTTAGCGTATCAAAGCACTCAGGTGTACATTAGTGATTATGAGCAAGCCTTCTCAGGCTGCTCTCCTGTGCCCTGAATTTCTGACTCTCAATCATTGAGGAAATGTGTCACTTTATCCTCTCCATGTCCTAGTTTTAAAACCTCCACAAGATTTGTCCAAATCACACAGTTCGGAGAGAAGCCCTTCATAATGTACTCTTAGCAAAAATGTTATTTTTGTTGTACCAAGATGATGTTTATTAGAGATTTAGTACAGATTTTTATTTTGGTAAGTCCACTAACTTCACTTTGATCCATCTTAATACTTTTCTTGTTCATAATCCCTTCTTGACGTCAGACGAAACCATCATTTTGATATCAAACAAATGTCTGACACTGTCCACGCTGTGTTCAACCAATGTTAGTATATGTCCATAATTACATGTCTTTCTGAAAATGAACAGGACAGAAAGACTGTGTCAGATAATCAAATGCAATGAAATGCAATAAAATCAGAGACACACAATTGTGTACATTGGTGGTAATAGGTAAATATTGCATGGACATACATAGTATTTATTAATATTAGCAAAGTAGCTGGATGTGAAAAGGAGTGAAAGACTGACATAAAATAAGTAGATGGTCTTCCTTCAGTCAAGAGAAAGATTATTTATGAACTATTTGTTACAAACTCTGTGTTTAAATGAGTACAGTGAGCTGAAAATCTCATTTCTGCCTGTGACTTTCTTAGCCCTTTCCTCTCCGCTTAGGGGTTGTTACCTAGAGTTTTGTCATTGCTGTTTGTGGGTTCCATCAAAAAACAGAAGGGACGTGTTGACATTTTCATTTACAGTTCTCACATGAAGTTCACGGATGCAGACACCTCAGTTTTCCTCCAGCATCAGTTTAGCTTCGACAAAGAATAACACACTCAAGAACTTATTTGTCTGTAAGACCCTTTAAATTGATCAGAGAAGATACAAACTATTGGCCAAGTTCTGGCTACTCAGAACTATTCTAGAAATTTCAATTTTACCATGATTGCTAACGGGATTTGCTAAAGTCAGAACTCACAAATGCCATTGAGACCCTCTGACTGGACCTGGTAAGTAATACTCCTTCAGGTCTTTTCATCAGATCATTTTGAAGGAGTTTGATTGACAGCAATTGTGGATCACTGACTTCTTGATTACTAGCTGATTAATGACTTCTCGATTGCTTACATGATTAATGACTAGATATATGCATCTGAGTCATTTTCTTTTTTAAATTAAACATTTCTGTTATCTCTGTAATTGAGTACTAGAATATACTAGAATTACTATACTAGACTAGACTATACTAGGATTAAATCTAGTAACATCTAATGTATTTACTTCCTTGCTGATTTAGTGTTTAATATATAATATGTGCCATGTAGTATCTAATATATAGCATGTAGTATATTCTGATCTTGTGGTCTGCTGTACTGTCTAGCTATCACTTCTTGGAAAATTGTTTTATGTTAGTACATATTTATAACAGTTTATACTAACGAAGTGTAAAAATATTTACTCTGTGTATACACAGTTACATATAATATAACAATATTTATAATAAAACCGTAATATACTATATACCATCAGAGCTGTGCCTTCACAAATAGGCCTTGAGGCCCATGTGCGTGGATGGAAATCCATTAGTGTGTAGTTGTCATTAGGACCAGGGATTAGGGATTTGTTTCATATTTGAATGATTGCAGACATTGATGCAGGGTAACAGCACTGAGAGAAGGGGTTTGCATAACTGAACACTTCTTTTTGCCTTTCATGGAGACGCTGTGCCCTATGGAAGATAAGAAGGACTCTAGAGCCTTCTTCACCTGTCAGACGACAGGCACTCTACTAAGGCACGCTGAGGCTCTCAAGCAGGGCTCTGGTGAAAACATTCTAAGATCTTGTCGACTTAACATTTGTTGTCCCACCTTTCATCTCTCTGAGTTCTCATTAACCATTATATATATATGTGTGTGTGTGTGTGTGTGTGTGTGTGTGTGTGTGTGTGTGTGTGTGTGTGATGGAAAGGTTATAGTTCACAAAGGCTGATCTACAGGACTGCTTTGTTTGCTGCACAGCTCCTGAGATATGTCAGATTTCATTTTGCTGGATGACTGAATGAATATAGCTAAATAGATTCTAGCAGCCTAAGCAGACTGTAAGGAAAAAAAATATATATATATATGCCATTGCTTGCATCATTATTTGAATTGTTATTTTAGATGTGTGTCCCATACATTTGAATCTGTTAAATAATGCACACACGGATGCACAGCCACACACGCGCACGTGCATTCTTGTCTTTTTTGTAACACAATTATGCATGCTTTTCTAATAATCCTTTTAATATGCTAATATGCCATACCATTGTCAGCGCATGTCATTAACACAGACAGGCTTCAAACACACCTCAGACATATGGGCCCAACCAGAGATGCACTCACAGTTATATAGGGAAAGACTTTCCTTTCCATTTCAATTGACTCATGGTCATAGTGCAGTCCATCACCTTTCCAAGTTTTTTTTTTTTTTTTTTTTTTTTTTTTTTCCAGTGTGTTACAAGCCCAGCATTGTGTAGTGCACCAGGCACCACATTTGGCTGAATTTGTCGTTAAAATTAGATTTTATTACTCTTAGTCGCAAGAGAGATGACAGTGTCATGGAATAATGTGTGGAAAGGTTGTCTGTGGATATATAATTCACTGTGTGGCGTGTACATAGAGTGTCTGGGAGGATTCATGTCTGTACTGATGAAAGACATTGGCCCATCCGTCACATGCTCGCATGACAAACGACCCCCAGCTCTAGATTATGACCGACACATCATTGTCATTATTCTTGTCAGTACCTTGTTGGGAGGTCTATGCAGAGTGTGAGGTAGCCTGTTGTAATACAACCCATACATGCCATTGCCCTGTATTGATAGCTTGGAAGAACAAAGTTTGCGCTTAAATGTACTACATGATATCACATATAACAGTGCGACATGAACTGTTTTATTTACTGCCTTCCATGAATATCTATAAATAAATACATACATACATACAGACAGACATACATATAGTTAGTATAATGAAACAATATGTTTATTTATTTATTTATTTATTTATTTATTGTCTTTCTTTTTTCATGTGCTAAGTTTTGAAGACATTTCCTTGACTGAAAACCAAGCTGAGTTAAAAGTGCTGCGTCCTCAATATTGGATTTTGGTGGCTGAATCCTGCTCATTATAAGTGCTAATTAAGATTTAGGTCTGTGTTGTCCTTTGTTGAGTCCTTTGTCACCGCAGTGTAAGTGATCCGCATTGATTTTATTTGCTCATTCCTTTTTAATTGCGTTGGCTTTTCTCCTCATGTAATATGACCTCATCTGCATCCTCCCCATTCATGAAAATTCAAGTCAATAATGTTTTTGTGCCCTTTGAGAAGGACTCCTGGAGAATGAGATAGAAATAAATGACAAAACACAGAGCTCATTTTAAAAATGAGGGCCTTCAGAGCAACCCATCAAGCAGAGAAAGGTTGTGGTAATTTCATAACTACAGCATAAAACTAAAATTGCTGAATGTCTGTTTTCAATTTCTGACATATTGACATTTTGTATGACTGCTGTGCATAATGTAAGAGCTATGCAGTCAAGGCTAACACAGGGTCTGGGTATTTTATTTTTCAGTCACATTCTTACAAAAAAAAAAATAATAATAATAATAAATAAAATAAATAAATAAAAATCAAATATTCATAAGCAGCTTTGAAATATTAATACCAGTATTAATGAATGTCTGGATAGGTTTGCAATGCATACATTGGATTTAAGTGCTTACTTCACTGTTGATCACATAAAGATCGTGTGGATCAAGTTCCTGTCAATGTATGACTTTTGCATTTGCATTATAGAGATATAATGTTTGCACACAGTACTCTCTTAAAGGTGTTTCTAATGCTAATGCTAATATATGAGTTTCTGCCAGTATCTCATTGACTCATTGTCATTTCTTCCAATAATATCTGAGAATATGACAGCCTAGTGGCCAAACAAGCAATAAAGTGACAGGGCCAGGCGAGCTGCTGCCCCTCTGTGACCTGACTCCTCAGTGACTTTCTGAGCTGTCATCTGTCAGCACGTTGCCAAGGAAACACATATAATGCCATAGACAATTCACCATATCGTCAAAGAGGTGGAGGAAATGAGAGCGTTACCACTGATTCACTCAAGTCAGTGACTCATTCAGATAACGCTTTGTTACCTAAAGCTAAAATTACATACAGTGACTAACTTTAAAGTATAGATTCCATGTTTCGTAAAGGGCACCGATATAATTTTCCCGGACACAATTGGGAATTGTGTTGCATTTACATGAGGTAAAATTGTGTGCATGTCTCTGTGTCTGTCTCTGTCTCTGTCTCTGTCTTTCTCTCTCTCTCTCTCTCAATCGACTCCTCCTTTGCTTCTGTTCTTACGATGTTGTGTCACTCCTGGGTGTTCTTGGGCTCACATCATGGTTCTTCCTATTTATTTATTTATTTAATTATTCTTATTTGTTCATGTGGAATAACTCAGTCACTGATGTCAGGAGTGACAGATATGACAGTCTACATGCTAGACAGTAAGCTTTTTGACTGACAGACAGCAGTGGATAGGATGAGTTTACTGTGGTTTCTTTAAGAAACACTGCCTCCCATTCTCTATCTGCCTTTCTCTCTCCTTTGGCAGAGCTTACAGCAGGATGATGTGTTTTTCAAAATGAGGGGGCGGCTAGACTCTTCTTCTCTCTCTTCAGTATTATACTATCAGCCAAGTACACACAGTATCCTACCTGTAGAAATCTTCCTATGACTCATACACACACACACACACACACACACACACACACACACACACACATATATATATATATATATATATATATATATATATATATATATAATTTTTTTTTTCTTTTCTTTTAATTTGTTTTATTTTGAGGACAGATTTACCTGTTTTGTATCTTAAACTTTTTTTTTTTTTTTCCCATGATCTCTTATTCTTATGTATGGTTTCATGAGTACATAACAAGTGAAACATTACGGCACATCTGGTGACAGTGTACATTTCATCCACTGCATATTGTGACACTGTCCCTCTCTCTCAGGTCATTAGCAAAGCTACAGTGCTTGGTAGCTTAGTCCCTTTCCACATTCAGTTCAGGATCTCATGCTGAATTTATCTAAATGAATTACCAGCACACACTGTATGGGAGAGTATGTATTTGCTGTAACTTTGGCTGCAGCAGCTGTGCTCTAAGCCATGCCCTCTGACCCTGCTCAGTACTGACTTTGGAAACTTTCAAGTGCTTAAAATTGGGTTTGGAAATGTAGTGCTTTGATTTTGTCTTCAGAAGTGGTAGTGAACTGATCCAGCACATAAAATCATGAGCCAAAATTGACCGTTGTACTGTTTTGCAACGTATCATTTTTTAGCCTGTGCAATGATATTCAGAGGACCCAAAAATCAGATGACGTCAAATATTTATGTCTAAATACTGGTGTCTCCCTGTCACCACCGTGGAACTGAACTGACATTTTCCTTTAATAGTTATTTGATATGATGCAGTTTCTCTCATTGGGCATGTATCTCTTACTGTCCTGGAAAGCCTCTGATTAGCTGTCTCTTCCCTGAGGGATTTGATTTTGGTTTGATAACACTTAAATCCTCTGAAATTGAAGGACTATAAGACTTAATATGAACACACCCAGAAGTTAGTAAAGTGACAGTTACTTTTACAGTATGTTTAGTGTAGATAAGAATATCAAGAGCACAAAGTAAATGCTAGCTGGAGGGAAAGGAGGGTGGGTGTTGTGCCCAATCACAGATCAATGCTAATAACAGATCAGTGCTCGATTGTTGTTGTGACTCTACGAAGTGAATTGTATCTCACTGGCAGAAAATCAAACGCTGTTAGTCAGATCTCCCATCGGCAATCACTGGCATTTTGAGTCAGTGTCAATCAAAGGTGGTTTTCACTTTACTGGGTGTAATTAAAGAAAAAATGCTTTCAGTGTGTTGATGATGAAGACATCATACTGAAGCTTTGAAAACAAACCCAAAGCAGTGCCATTCAGAGAGAAGGGAAATGCTTTGATCATATTCCGCCTGATGGAGCTGCATTGATTCTGCACCCCCAGTCTTTAGGGGTGGGAGGAGGGGGGGGGGGGGGGGGGGAGTGGGGGTACTCAACATTAACTTCATGTTACTTTGGCATAATGTCTTTGTTTGAGATTAGCTTAAAAATGCTGTTCAGTGGTGAATCTAGTCAGTCTAATGTATTACAATTATAAGATTTTTTTCATAAGCTCAAAACTCTTTGAACCTCACTTACTTCTTAAGTTTCATGTATAATTATATAGGTAGTGTATAGTGTGTTGTACAAAGGGTGTTATTGAGACCACTCTCAGTTATGAGGCAGAGAAAATAGTTATAAGATGTGAAGAAACACTCATAATAATTACTGGCAAAATGCTCATTTGGTCAGGTTATGTTAGTCTGCGTTGCCTTTGTGTAGTTAAACCGTAAATATGAAGGCCTTGCTCAGTTAGTGTAGTCTATCAGTATTTTAGACACTTAAATTATAGAGGTGTGATGCTTCACCCTGTTCTCGACACAGTTTGTACATTTGTACTTTGAGGGGCACATACTGGTCTGTATGATAGTTTGGCTTAAAAGTACTGAATGTAGTAGTAGTAGTAGTAGTAGTAGTAGTAGTAGTAGTATTGTTGTTGTTGTTGTTTTTGCTGTTAATACAACCAGCAACAAAGCTCTTCAAAAAATCAAATTGAAATGAAACTAATCTTAAACAGCTTTTATTTCAAGGTTCTTCTTTTAGAAAATATGTGTCAGGAAACTAAACATGAGCATGGGCAACTCTGAACAAATATTAAGGCTCTTATCCATGATTGTGAAATAGTGTCAATGTAAACAACGATACATGTAATTGTAAGGTGCATTTCACTTGACTTTGTAGTTGTGTGCATTTCTTGGTAATAGCTTGAGGTTATTTAGAGCAATTACTGTAATTTCCTTTTTTGGACTGGAGCCATCAAATCAAGTTCAGGATCAACCTAATGCTCATCCATAAACTTTTCTACATACATCGCTAACCCATTTTTATCTGAATTTATCCCCAATGTGTGAATACACCTGGACCATATAGACATTTTAGAATGGTGCTTGATGATTTAATAATAGTTCATATTCATGTATAGTCATATGCACAAATATGTAACAATGAATACTTATATAAGTAAATGTGAGTAGCTATTAGTAGACCTAGAACAACAACAACAAAAAAATTCTTTCTCAGAATAAACCAGTCCACATACCTGAATAAAACTAAATACAACTCTAAATATATTAAGATTTAAAAAGGTTGGGGGGAAACTGACATTTCTGTTTGGTATTGATTAATAGTTGTTATATGAAATTGTATAGTGACACATTTGTTTATTCTGCTCCATTAAGCCTGCTGAATTCACAACGTTTGGGAGTTTTTGAAACTGCCACCTTGATATATGTGACATGGCTGTGGTATAAGTCAAACTGAGATTAAAACTTTGTATCAAGATTTCAAATTATTTGTAGGAACAAAAACATGCAAGCAAACTCTTGCTGCACAAAAGTCCGGCAAGCTTAAACCCTCCAGTTGTACGCTGATCACAGTTGTTCACGATCTAACTGGATATAGGAAGTTTTGTTTTGTTTTTTTTTTTTTGTTTTGTTTTTTTTTTTTCACTTCTTTCAAAATTGTCTTTTATTTGTTTTCAATAAAAGTTGTTTACCTCAACAATGAGGGTGACCTCTCCCTGAAAGAAGAGCAGGAAAACAGGTCTGGAATCTAAAGAAGTCCTAATGTGGACACTGCAGTGTTGGGTCCCATCCATTATTGGCTCCATACCATGGGGCCTTCCTGCTAAATCACTTTATAATGGCTGTTTACTTTCACCTTGCTCTCTCTGGCCCATTTCATTGCAGAGCAAACCTTGGTTAAGCTAACACAAACAACGGTTCTATAATCATTTTATAGGGAGATGCAAACTTTTATAATTATTCTATGTCTTTTATTTATTTATTTATTTATTTTTAAAATAAAACTACATATATTACAGAAAGGTTGTCGATGTACGTTAGCTATATATCTTTGCTTTTGTTTGTTTGTTTGTTGTTTTGTTTTTTGTTTTCCAAAAAAATGAAACTGTCTGAGAAATAGAGGACGAAGGTTACTCATGATCTCATGTTCACATGCAGATAGGAACAAAAGTTAATAAAGATAATACTCTTGTAAGCTGAATTCAATTGATCTGTCTTGTGCCTTTTAAAGGGTTGGTTAGTTGGTTTCCCTCTGTCTTTTTTCCATAACCTCTTAAAGGTGACTTTTTCCTATGTTTTACTATTTTATTCCAGAAGTAGTATAATTATTTCAAGACTGTAAAAAGATAATATATCTAAATCATGGAGTTTTTTTTTTTTTTTTTTAAGAATTTTTATATGAGGGAATCCTTAAAACCCTAAATAACTGCTCTGGTCTAACTAAGCCTTCCAAAATATTTTCTTTTAGACTTTCCACGCACTGACATGTTCCAAGTCTATGTGGCTTTTTCATGAGGAAAATTATTGTTGACTGAAAAGAAAGGTTCAATCAACATGCTTGTGGTGGAAATATGGTTGAAGCACTCTTCCACAACATCAGAAAAAAGCTTCTGGGGGAGATGTAATGGAATGTGCCAGAATAAAAGGCATTCCCCTGTCTTTTTTAGCCAACCCACAACCTGGCAGCAAATGTGCGCCAACATTAAACAGTGCATAGAATGACATACAATTTTCATATTTGGCAGATACTTGTCTTAGTAATAATAATGCTGTAAAGTTTACAGACAGAGAGAAGGAAGTTTTAACATTTCATCCTATATTCGATTACAGGTTTATAAAATGTAACACCCAACACACACATTTTTTTTTTTTTTTTTGCTCAATGTTTTTCATGATACGCTGCTGAGGTATGTGGTCATACCTAATAAACTAATTTAAAATTACCAAGGGACACTACATCTAACCCGATGGTTTACTTTCTCAGCAGACTATAATAGAATCTGTTCAGTGCTAATTTCTCAGAGGAAAAGGACTGCAATATAGTACACCAAAGAAAGGACACCTCATCAGAGTTAATGCTTTGTTGTTATTATTAACAAGAGTAATTAACCTTTATTCACAGTTCCCTCCAGTTGGACTGGATATGCTAATATAGGAATGTCACCTTTTAATTAGCAACTTCATTATGTGGCCCTGGATGTTTTTTTTTCTTTTTTTTTTTTTTCTTTTTTTTATTGGTCTAAATATTAGGGGGAGTTTATAGAGTGAAGCCCCTCTGATCATTGAAAGAATACAAAAAATATTCTAAATACATGGGAATATGGCTTTTTTTTTGTGGCCATAAGTGGTGTGTATGTGTGCATGTGCAGGAAAATACAATTACAGCAGACATTAAGGCCTATGCTCTACGAACATATTTACATATCGCCAGCATTTCTAGAACTTTCTCCTTTGTGTGTTAAACATCATCATCTTCTCAGTGAGGATTACAACCATACTGCTTCATATATTCACCACAGAAGTATGAAACCAGCTGTCCAATTAAAGCTAGAGTTAACATTCCATTTCTGAGAATTTAATTTTCTGCCTCTGCCTGACAGCGGTGCTCTCAATGGATTCATTCTTACGCTTTTGAATGCTGAGGATAAAGTGTGAATGAAGCATAACTGCTAAGTATTCTGTCATTTAAGTCATGAAAAAATGTCATGTGAGATGGGAAAAAATGTAAATATATCAATTTTATCCACTGTATAGTTAACTTGGGATAATTATATCAATTTCAAACAGAATTCTAATCATTTGCTCACTTTGGTGATTCATTTTCACCGCTTAAATGAAAGCAGAGTGTTACTCAGCTATGCTAACTTCACGGAACTGATTATAACGCTTATTTATCTATTTATTTATTTATTTATTTGATAGATATAACCATTTGTGCATCGCTACTGCTGAACTGGTATTTTGTACTGTAATTCAACTCCATTTGTACTTTATTTTCCTTAACCATAACAATAATGTTCTAATTTGATTTCGCACATTTCTTCAGTTATAGACATCAGTGAAAAAACCCTCTAAAATGTGTGTTGTAACAAACGTAGAATGGGCATTTAACACTCATACTTGAAGGGAAACCACATTTCATATATTCTCACAGCTGGCACACCTGAAATCATGTCACACCCAACTTTGATAAGAAATGCATCAGATCACATTTGACAGTGCAGTGCAGATTTATTAGTGAAAATGAAGCAAAATGAATGCTGAAAGATCTAGGGTTGTCGCTGACCAGGACAGTAATGAATACTCGTCCAGAAATGCATCTCTGTAGCTTAAGCATGAAGCAGTAACTAAGCTGCTGTTCAGCTTACATTTCCTTTGACTCGGGTAACTTTCGATCCCATAACACAGCTGGCTTAACTTGTGGTTTTTTGCATCTGTTTAATGTCCACCTCTCTGCAAACAGGTCCTCTACCAATATTTTATTAGCGCTAGAGGAGCTAATTTGGATTAGAGAGGATTTGTTCCTTGGACTGTGTGATGGGTCTCTTTGCAGAATGACTTAGGGACTTTAGCTTGATGCAATGGATTGTTGTGTACTTCTGAGAAAGCAAAATTAAAGGTACACAAAAAAAATCAGTAAGGCAAGATGCCAAACAGCTGCAAAAAATAAAGCTCTGTGTTGATGAATCTGTTGATTTCGGTGAATTTTTCTGAGGCGAAGCAAATGATATGTTACATGACCATCCCTATTTGTTATGTCAAGGCAACATAATTCCGTTCCTGGAGGTCAGGTATTAGGGGATTACCCCAGTCAGCTGCAAATCAAAAAAACAAGCTGTGAGGGTAGCAGTGTGTGTGTGTGTGTGTGTGTGTGTGTTGGGGGAGGGGGGGGGGGGGTAGTGGGGTCCAGGAGCACTATGATAGGTTCAGGACTCACCTTGTCCATTTCTATGAGCTAATGTCTTCAAGAAGATTGCAAATAGTGGACAAAGAGTTTCATTTCATTACCCATTAAGCTACTGAACAGTCAGCTGAACAGTCAAACAGCATAAAATAAGCTCTGATTACTACAGTTATAAGTTCGTAATCTGAAAAAAAAAGAAACAACAACAACAACAAAAACAAAAAAAGAAGAGAAAAGAAAAGAAAAGAAAAGAAAAGAAAAGAAAAGGATAACAAAAAACTAAAAAAACCCCAACAAAAAACAAATTCTATGTTGAGTGTTTACAAATGAATAATACTGTGCCATAAAGTAACACTCTAAAGGCATCAGCTCTTCCAAACTCTTGTTTATACCCTAAATTCTGGAAAAACACAAGCCACATGCCAGCCCTACAGAATGGAGTTTGCCTGACTGGTTTTATCATTTGTATAATTATGTACAAATCATACATTACATTTGTTGGCTTCTTAAATGGCCATGTTTTGCACATATTGACCTGATACACTGACTCCCTTTTCTGTCTGATTGCAAGCTTTACATGAGCATTGGTTAATGAAGACAGTTCCATAATTTTGAGGGACTAATTATTCCTTCAGGGATCCAGCTTCCGCCCACACGCCTCTTTATATGCAAAGACTGACAACAAACAAGCAAGCCCACGATTGCTACCCATTTAAATCTACTGAGAATATTTGGCATTTAATATCACAAGCTTGTGGCCTGTTAAGTGTGGTTTGGGAAACATTTAAAAGATGCAAAATTAAACAACAACAACAACAAAAAATCTGGACTCCATGTCTCTGTGTACGTTACAATTACATAGATACACAGAGTGGAAAGTTCGGTTTATACTCATATCATTATGATGTGCTCATGTTCTAAACTCAAATATCAAATAAAATAAAATAAAATGAAGTTGCAATTTGGGAAATTCACTGAAAATACTTGAACCTACTCCACGGTAACGGTAAACTGGTACCATGCAAATACACTGGTGGTGAGGACAATTCAGTGCAGTTCAAACAAATGAAAGTTTTCTTTTGTGAATAGCGAGAATCTGAAACACTATGTTGTCTCTTAGAGACTTCAGAGTCTTATTTTATGGAAATCTGTCTCAGCTAAGCCTTTTGAGAATTTACACTTTTCAATCAAATTATTTGACGAGTTCTCCTTGAAAGAGGCTACAAAACAGAATATAAAATAACTGGTCCAGTTGTTTGTGAGTGTGTGTGTGTGTGTGTATCCCTCCTTGAAAATGAGACAAAAATCTATTTCTTTTGCCACCAGGGTGAGTGAGATTTGTTGAGACAACTCTTTGGCACTGAGCCCTCCAAAAAACGTATTCCCTCGTTTGCGACATGGATATTGAGAGGATTTTGAAGTACATTTCTCCTGTGGCCTTATGATAATTCATTCTTCATGGAGTACCTTGAAGGATATGCACATGAAATAAAAATGTGTTTCCCTGCTCTTAACTACTAGGTTAGTGGATTTGGGTGGGGGGGGGGGGGGGGGGGTTGATTCAGGGCCCCAAGCATTTCTTCCATGAACTGCTTACATATCTGTCAAGTTTGATTTCAACAGGGAGTAATAGTGTTCCTCTGAATTTGACTGATTGAATCCAACCAAAACACATTTGGCAGAACAAGATCCCTGTGTCTGCCTCAGCCTCTCTCATAAGGCAGCCTTTTTACACCTCCACATTCATTACAGAGTGTGTCAGTGTGTTAGGCCACTATGTTTTGGCTTGTACCTACATATTTAACAAGGCAACCCTTATTCCTTTCCTGACAACTTCTCAGAAGTGCTAAGGAAAAAAGAGAGAGAGAGAGAGAGAGAGAGAGAGAGAGAGAAAGAGAGAAAGCCTATATTTAGAGGAAGGAATCTGCAAGGGTTCTTTTGACAAATCTCTGGCCAGTTATCTGTCAAGCTAATGACAAGCATAGTTATTCAAGGCTGGACCTTATGGAGTGATATATCCTATTTATTCTACTAATGTAAATGATTAAATAAATAAAAAAAAAAATCCTGGGTGAAAACTGACTTTTGATCTTTCTGAAGGTGATGCTTTATTCTGCTGTAGATGATTATGTATCAGCACTAAAACAATGCTCTTCTTTCTTTGGTACTTTCGTGGGAAACTCAGTCCAATTCAAGCCAAGTCACTAATACACAGAACAGAAGCTATGGTGGTGAAGCATTGACTGTCAGTAAATGTATAAAAAAAAAAAAAAAAATACAACAGATGAAAATTAGATTTAAAATGGAAATATAGCATCTATATTAAGACTTGTTCTGCTCCCCTGTGTTTCTGTCTTTATGATTGAAGTTCAATGATTTAACTATTGTACTATGTTGTTAATGAGTTGAGAGCCTTGGAATATGGCTTGTTCAGGCTTCATCAACACAATGACG
Organism: Chanos chanos; assembly: GCF_902362185.1. Taxonomy (NCBI): domain Eukaryota; kingdom Metazoa; phylum Chordata; class Actinopteri; order Gonorynchiformes; family Chanidae; genus Chanos; species Chanos chanos. The sequence goes on from NC_044501.1 coordinate 15,460,144, forward strand.
TCGTCTGCTCAGTCTGATTCTGTCATTCCCCCTTCGGTTATTTACGTCCATAGACCAATCCAGTTTTTTTTTTTTTTTCATTGAATCAGGGCAATATACACCAATGTTGATTGACACTCTCTGGAGATTCCAACAATCTGCTCACTCCTCACAAATGAAAGCCATCAATTGAGCCTGTGGCAGGCACCCTAAACCTGTTGACCAGGGTTTGCAGCAGTTGTGGAGCAAAGCAAAACCCTGGCATTGAACACCTACCTACCATGTAATCCCTCTGAGGATGGCTGACCTGCCTTGACCTCTGTGTTATCAGTTGCCCAGAGCAACGTGTTTTTTTTTTTTTCACACCGTGTGCTATTTCATATTTTACTCACTGCCTTAAGGGAAATATAGTTTAACCTTGATGGCTATGACCTGCAGTTCTATTTTGCCATAATAAGTAAACTGAAGAAAAGTCTGAAAAAAAAATGTTAGACTTTTCCCTGACGTGGATAAAATAAGAAGAAATTATCAGGAAATTATAGAGGTGAAACAGTAGCATTTTGAAACCTACGCTGATTATTAAATCTTTAATAATGAATTTTTCAGGGAAGAGAAAGGAGATGAAAGGAATTTGGAAAAGAAATACAGGAAAAAAATACTATTATTGCAGTAGATTGTTGGCCCTCTGACAGAAATGATGAATGTAAGAGAACATATGACTCATTAAGGCTACATTATTAATCAATGACCTTCTGTTGGCACATTTAGACTTCCTCCAAATGTAAATTTGTCTGGCAAACTGTATTTGAGTGAAGAGAGATCACCTCTCAGTTTGCCTCTCTGTAGTTGTCTCCCAACCCCTTTTGTGCTTAAATATTCATCTAGTAAAATTGAACATTTGAAGCTTAATTGATAGTCGATATAGTTATTTCATGAGGCATTTTTTTCCCCATTTTTAATGTACAAGACAGAGATGCAAATTCCCTCTCCTTCTCTTTATTCTGTACACTTATGACCTGGTCTCAGCAAGAGTTTTCAGAGCGACACACTCCAACCATTGACCAGACTGGATCCGAGATGCTCTTGTGTTTCTGAAGGCTGGGTGGTCCTTCTTATCATCTTCATTATTGACCAAACAAATGTGCTGTGGACCAGCTGACCTGCAATAAAGTCCAGCATGACTTCTCCCCAAAAGTTCATTATTGCTGGTAGTAATTTCAGTAAAACTTTAACTTTAATCATAGACTAAAAACTGCGGTGGCGTGTTGTGCCCTTTGATTCTCTTCATTTCTTGTGCATGTCAGTATTATTTGCATTTAGAGAAACAGCATGACTAAATTAGTGGGGCAAGTTATCACAGCAAAAACGAATTACATCCATTAGTCTTTGATAAATCAGGCCTTTAATTCAAGTGAACACATATAGCCTACAGCTTTTTAAGGATTAATACTTAACCCATCTCCACTGTATCTACAGCATTCTAGGATATAATCATATAAAGCATAAGAGTCGAAATTAAAGAAAATCGTATTTCTAAAAGCATGTGGAGCTGAATTATAATTTATAAAATACATTTTATTTGAACTTATTTTCTCATGTGACAAGCTATGTTGTTTTTTTACCTTCTCTCATTTTCAAACCATAGGCTACAACACTTTGGATTGGGTGGGCCAGATGTCAATTAGGGTGGCACTGGCCCACCCTGGCCCTTATGTGGCCTCGCCCCTAGTGCCAGTTTACCTGAAAGGCAGAAGGCACTGGGCTCCAAGCAGCAGCAGAACTGGAAGAATTTACAGGATATAATATGAATAGCCTACTCAGTTTAAATGACCAAGAGTTGTCTTCAAATGCATAGGCCTATGAATTATTGCATTGCTTGAAATAGGATAAAAAAAGAATAGATCAGAATGAATGACAAAATGCTTCTAAATGATGCAAAAAACATAACAATATTTTAGCAGGTTACAGCAGATCAGCGGCTCATCATATTGTCAGACGATGGAGCCGGCTATGCTAAGCAAAGTTGTTTGGAATGTGTGACCAAATCCCAGACGGATACCAGTGGGAGGCATCATGTGTCTCTCCAAAACCCAGATTTGCCCAGAGCAATATAAAGACATAAACACCATATCCTACATAAATTATATTTGTCATGTTCTAAAATGTCTAACTGTAGTTTTAAGTTTTAACTGATAGGTATTACGCTACTTTTTCCCACTCCTCAAGCACATTGCCTTTGAGCGGATTTAAGACTTTTTTTTCCCCTTTGCCCATCTTTGAGATATTTGGCTGAAAAATGTGCGACCTCAAGTTTATATTGATAGCGCTGACGTTAAATATATGCATTTTCAACTTTGTTTGTGTCTTTGTTCGTTTGTTTGTTTCTGCTTTTTGCATTTTCCTCCTTTTTCATTCAATTTAGTCATGGCTAATTCCCTTGCTTCTCTTTCCCCACAATTCGCACAACCCCTATGTAAGCTATGGAGGGTTTGAGACTACCACATGTCCCCTCTGACACACAAGGAGTCGCTGACTGCTTCTTTTCACCAGAGGGCTTCTCCTACGTGTGCGTGGAGGTTCACGTTACGCTCCTCAGATCTGCCCACAGCTAATCTGGTGCCCTGACCAATCGCTGTTTCAGAGATGGGGATTTGATCCTCTACAAGCATCCCACCTGTGAACACTGCCAATTGTGTTCATACTGACGCCCAGCCAAGCCAGAAACACCGTAGAGACCTCGATTTGAAGTCAGGACTAGAAGTGGGCTTTTCTGTGGTGCCCTCCCAAACACCAGCTTTTTTTATACATTCTTTTTTTTAATACATAATGTTTCATTAAGCACACAGTAGACGGTTTTTTTTCACACACATTCTTTTATCTGCTGGTTTACAGTCCCCAAATGTAGATAGTTGACATGCTAATGTTGATGGTTGGTATGTCTATATGGATAGAGAATTTACTGGTTTTTGGAAGGGAGAGGTGTCCAGGTTTTCTGTTTCTCCAGAGTCCCTAAATTAAGGGAATAGTGGTGATGTTACACATGTGTTACATATTTTATATTTTTGGTTAGGCTTCTGGTTGTCCAACTAATGGGTTAAGGCTACTATTGTTCAGCTATGAGATATTTTTCAAAGCTTTTCAGTTTTATGACTGGGTTAACAACTGCATGATATATGAAAACTATCAGTGGCAATGGATTTACATCTAAAAATAGGCCTTTCTTTTTATTTTGAATCACTTCCAGTTTAAACCCCACCCACTTCTGTATTCTATCTGAAAACAAATCCAAATTGTTTTATAGTCCCCACAAATATAGATACAGATAAAAATAGTGGCCCTGGTACACATTTTTAGCTAGTATATCTGATAGGAAAATGGAGTGTAAACTCAACTGTTTCATTTCATTGCAGGCAGCTACATTACAGCTATTTACACAGCCTTGTACAATGTCATAACGTGACTTTAAATTCCAAATGTACATATAACCAAAAATTTCATGGTAGGCACATTAAACTTCAGAGTTTCAGAGTTTTTTCCTAAATGTCAGGGAAAAAAATCAAATTTTTAGCCCTGCATTTGATTTTTTTTTTTTTTTTTTTTTTTTTCCTGTTTAGTTTTTTTTTTTTTTTTTTTTTTCCGTGACATTGCTCACGATTGCAATATAGCACCCTCCAAGCTTTAATTGCTTTTCAGGTTTGTGTGCCAGTCCATTTACTGTTTTTGCCCTGCAGTTGCACGGTCACCCCAGAGATACTCTCCAACCCCACTCTTAACACTAATTGACTATCAGCTCCTAAATCTTTGGCTGACTCTCACCTTTCTGTTTTCTGTAATGAAACAAGGAAGCCCTGGCCTACCTCCTCTACGGTATCTGCCGGCTTTATAACTTCTGTTGATAGACGAGTCAGGACCTAATGAAAAGATCAAATCCCTTTTTTCTTAACTCATTTTTTTTAAGTGAATGCCCTTCCACCAATCAATAGCATCATCCTATCTCGGGTAATAGGGTCCACAGGAGCACAAATTAATAACACGTGATTTTTAACGATGAAACGATGGAATCGGTGAATCATCTATCTTTTTCAATCGATTTGCGCCAAAGTCCATACAGAGTAATTTGGTCTACAGGAGAGAAAATGGCTCAGATGTGCTTTACTTTTTTCCTGTCTTTGTCCTTGGAGGTTGCTTCCCAATATCACTTTGCTGGCACAGAATTCGCCTGTGTCGCAGACAAGAATAGGATGTGATAATGAAATCTACAGCCTTTTGATAGAGTGAAGAGAAGGAGAGAGAGAGAGAGAGAGAGAAGAGAGAGAGAGAGAGAGAGAGAGAGAGAGAAGAGAGAGAGAGAGAGAGAGAGAGAGAGAGAGAAGCAAAGAAGTAAAGAAAGAAACAGCTGTTTCAAGTTTTAGCACAAGTCATGAAGTTTTACTCTGAAATATATTATGTTGTCCAGTAGATGTAATCAACTTGGCAAAACGATCTGTTCTTTTCAAGTTTCTGTCTAGGTGACTTCCAGAATGAATGAAGTGCCAATGTAAAGTGTCCAAATAGGGCATTGAGCCCTGATGGCACATCAGAACAGCTTCAGTACACCTTTTCATAGATTCTTCATAACTGTAAGTGTCCATAACTCTTTTGGAACGATATGGTGCCATTCCCAGATTTAAAAAAAGAAAAAAAAAAAAAAAAACATTATTTGATGTTGTTTGCAATGGAAAACCCTATTGCTGTTCCAAAATCTTTCATAACTGAGTGACATTGCTGTGGTTTACTTCATTTCCATACTCATCAAACCAGTTTAACCACTATGGACCCCTCAAACCATTCTGAAACTTAATCTTTATGTCAGATTTACAGTATTACTAAGTCACTGTTCCTCATCCTCATCCTTGAAGGTCTAGCCAAGTACATCGCAAGAATTATTTCTCTTAAAGTCACTTGGATGCTCTTCTTGCTATGGAGACCGAAATACAAAATAACGGGTGGCTAGACCAGTCCAATATTTGTGTGCATAACCATAGGCATTTTTTTAAATTAACCATACCTGTGTGGACAAAATTGCTTTCAGTATACCATGTATCCCTCCATTCCTCAGAAATTTCCATTATTTTGGCAGTTATCTGTAGTTAACCGACTCTATAATTAAGAATTCAACACCAGTTTCTATATGTGGCATTCATTAATAAATTATCAAAGACTGTGAAAAGGAATATCTTGGCTTGATCTGATTTTCTTCTCTTCCTCCTTCCCAGAGCAGCACCTCTGTGTATCAGATATTACCATATCAGTGTACTGCAGGAAATGAAGATTCTATGGTCATATTGCTTAAGAACAAGTCACGATCTTATAGAACCTTACAAGAATTCTGAATTAACTCTATACACATCGTACAGATTTTCCTTAACAAGAATGAACATCGTTTAACTTGTCTTTAAATAACTGTTTATTTAACACACTCATCATATAGCTTAGCCCTAGACTTGTTCAAGATCTATTCTGAGACACAGTAATTTCACTCTAAGAATAGCAACAGATTTTTTTTTTTATTTTTCATTCTGGTTCTTCTGAAATATTATATTACTTAATTGGAGAAAAGAAAAAAAAAAACATGCAGGGATGGACCAACACGTTGAGTTTCATTCAGTTCATTTGAAGCTGCTTTACATACTAAGTAGTCAGCAATGTACCATATAGTATATGAATACACTCTATAACTTCATCTGATGTTTGCAGGACATGTGCAAAGTGATGCGTGTAATCACGTTTAAGATTGTGCAATATGCTGAGCTGGCCTCACTTATATGAGAGATGCTGACCATCCATATTGGATGTCCCAGACTCCATACTTCCCCTTTATATAGTAAGGATTTTTTTTTTTTTTTGAGTACTGGTAGAAGGCTTCTGCAATAGCACGCTGCAGCAGAAAACTTATGAAATAGGATCCTCCTTGTGGGGCACTTTCTAAGGTATATTGCTTTTTAGATGGTTGTTGGCAAAATCAGTAAAAGTACTATAAAGCATATTGGCTCACTTACCATGTCTAGCCTTTAAAGATTTTCATTTATTTATTTATTTATTGTTCTGGCACAGAGCTTTTTCGTGTGTTCCTTACTGCACACGTATTTTTAATTAAGATCAACATTCCACCTATATTCCATTGACTTTAACCCCTTTAGAGTCATTACAGCAATTCTCCCGTTTATGTCCAGCTACATCCACAAACAAGTTAGCATATTACTCTTCGAATTCTGACATGCCGTTTTATGTAGATGGCAGCTATTTTGTCGCCTCTTTGATAGCAAGCTTGGAGACAGACTCATTTAAATTGTGGTTGGTTTGTGGGAGGTTAGTGGTTGGGAAACTCCAGAATGTGATATTAAAATGTCAAGGGAGACAATTACGACTTTATGACCAAATGGTTTTTGATAGTGTTTCCCTTTCCTCCTTTCACTGACTTTCTCTTTGTTTAATGAGAAAGAGGCCCTAGATAATCAGTTTGGAATAAGATCCATTTGCTTCACAAAGTACAATGCAGCCTTTCCCTGTTCCTCATTTGTCAAAGGGACAATGTTGAAGGATGTTGGTGCAGCTCATTAATTCGTTTTGATTCATTCATTTTGATGAGGTGAATGAGCCAGTGCCTGAGAATATATGCATAGCATGAGATGTACTGGGTAATAGGTCATTTAGTGCCCTGAAAAGGGAGGTGAGGCGCTTATGATCGGTGCTTCTTTATAGCAGTCTCTCTTCATGCAAATAAGGTTTCAGGATGCGCACACTTTAATTAGCACCAGGCAACAGCTTGTTTGGCATTGTCAAGTTGTCAAAAACCATTCTAGGAACAGTTTTCATTTATGTGTATCCACTGTGACTGATTGTTTTTGAGTATCTGAGTGTTTGCAAGTTAAGCAACTGGAGAGGAGTGGCTGAGGGAATTAGACTGTGAGAATCAATGCATTTTCTCATGATCTGAAGCTTTGAAAAGAAACCAGATGTGTCTGAATGAAAAAAAGAAACAATTATAATGCCAAAGGTATCTGAGAAACAGTGTTAAGGCATTCTATCCCAAAGTAATACTAAGTGGTGCAGAACTTGTGGTGTGTGTGTGTGTGTGTGTGTGTGTGTGTGTGTGTGTGTGTGTGTGTGCGCGTGTGTTGGGGGAGGGGGCGAGCAGGAGTCAACTGTTTCCAACTCTTCTTATTCTGTTGTGACAGATGCCATGTTGCTGGTGGCAGAGAGGCTGGAGGGCCCATTCAACATTGAGGCTGTGATGGAGCCTATTGACGTCAAGATCTCCGAGGCTATCATGACTATGCAGGACAATAGTATGCAGGTCTCAGCCAAGGTAAAGTAGATGCACAAACCCATATAAGTCTATTATTTTAAAAGAAAAGAAAAAAAATCTAAACAAAGTGTATTGTATAATATGCCTCCACAACTACAAAAGCTCCACCTAACTTATGTGTTACTGTCTTAAGGTACAGTGTAACTTCACTATAGTTACATATTGTTTAGCTGCACTCTAGCACTACATGCATAATGATGCCCTATAACAATATGTATGTGTTTAGATTGTATTCTCATAGCACATGTTAATAATTTCTCTGAAATCATACTTGTCAAGTTACTTGAAACCAGGTCGTCCATATAATGGTCCAGAGCATCATCAGTATACAGTTGTTAGGAAATGGAAGGCTATTACCGGTTAAGTTTTCTCTCCTGGTACCCAGAAAAGGAAATAGCCACTCAGTTTCTTATTAAGATTAATGTAATCAAGGGTTTCTTTGAGCTTGACCTTACTATTATTACCAAGGCTGAAATGTATTAAAAAGGCAGGAAAATTCTGTGGAGCCAGCACAGTTGGAACCTCTCCAAAACTGTGTGACTCCAGACCTCAGCTCTCTATTACAGACAGTGCAATATCAAACCTTCTTAGAGATAAAGAAATTCAAATTTGACTCTGCAATCTGGATTGTGATGGGTTGAAGATAACCTTGTTTCTAAAGTGTACTTTTGTGTAGGAGGAAGGATTTCCAGTCTTTTCAGTATCATTAGGCATAGGAGCAATAGCTTAGCATGACTACCCTGATTATGTTGATCAAGAATACACGTTTCAAAAGACCATAAGTACTACAGTCATAAAATGGAGACATTTGTGTAATTGGAAATAATGGCCTAGTTTTATGAGACATCACATAAAATGACGTTTAGCTCAGTGAGAAGTAGTTGAAATCACTCTCTTTATGTTCGTTTTAAGATGTAAGAATAACCTAGAGCTATCCGTATAACCTCGGTTTAGCTGTATATCGCCCTAAGCAATTTCTGTCATTCACTGCGGTCAAAACGACAAAGTTTTCAATATGGCTGTCTTATTCATGCAGCCGTATACAGTCAAGCTTTAGTACTCAGAAGAGATACAAACCTCTTGACATTACTTCGAAAACACATCCATACATTTTTCATTTTAGCCATAATGGCTAGGGAAATATGCAAGACTGTGACACATCTCATAAACCGACAGTTCTGAAGGCTTTTTCAGGTAAAGTGAAAAGGCAGCTTTCCTCAGGAAAATGACTTAAATGTCCCTTATGGAGGTCCACATGGAGGTCAGTGTAAATGTGCAATGAGCTGCAGTCAACATTCAACCCAAAAGATACTGAAGAATTTCTCACAAATGTTGCATTTTAGTTTTAGACTATCCATGAAAACTACACAAAACTATTTACTGATCATTTCTGATGCTTGAGCACTGAAGCTTTTTCTTTTTTTTCCTTTTTTTTTTTTTCAGGTTTGTTGAAATAACTATGCAATTATTCACAATTAAAACATATTGAAATGATTTAATCTGAATGTTCATAATTCAGAGTTTGAACATAACCAATTCATCTCATCAAATTTACACTGTTAATTATGAACACAGATTTGGGATGGTGTACTTCAGAAGGTTAAAACAGGGTACATTTCACTCTTTCAGTATTCAGATAAAAACATCTCAAAGCTACAATGTTCAGAGCCCTTGAAATTAGATTGTGTTCTCTGTGTTGTGGACTCACATTGGCGTTTCCATTTGCTGCTGGTTTATTTATTTGTCTATTAGCTCCATACAACAGCAACCAGCCAGTCGGAAGAACGTGGCTGAATAATGTATTTGGAACGCCAGTGCTTAAAGGATTCTTCCTTGCCTGGACATTCTTTGGAATGGCAAAGAATTTGAATTAAAATTAGAAGAATTTTCAGATATAGTTAAAGACAAAGACCAAGTTTTGTCTCTTCTCAATTGTAAGATTTAAACTGAAAACTACCTGTTCTTGTATTTGAGCCGAAGGTATTTGGGATACTTTATCGTTTGAGTTAAGAATAAAAATCTAGAAAAACAGGGATGCCAGAATCATGCATACTAGACTCATGCTTGCTTTCTCACCTTTCATTTAAAAAGAAAAAAAAATCCAATAAACCAAAGTTTTTATGGTCTAACCACACAAACTGATGCACTTCTGGTCATAATTATAGGTGTTTCAGGGATGCGGTCATCCCAAACCAGCCGGAATGGGTAGGTCTGCCCGTGGTATCTCAGACGTGTTCAATGCCCGCTTCCGGCCCTATAACCCAGAGGAGAGGCCCACCACAGCCGCTGGCACCAGTTTAGAAAGGCTGGTAAGTAGGTAGCAAATGGGTCACAGTGGGAATATGATGAATACTATGGCTTTTTGGGTTAAATGTCCTGGAAACTGTTTTGTTATGTTTTTACATCGATATGGTTTTGCTCCCTAAGTGGATTGTCCAACTTCTGTGGTAATACCAAATGTAGACTGCACAAATATGCAGTCCGTCCATTTGAAACTGCTCCTCTGACACAGTGTAGTAGGCTAAATATGTAAATACTAACTAAAGGATTAAAGACACTGCATAAAGCTGTCAAAGAGACATCACAATACTTTACTGCCTGTTAGAGACAATAGATTGTGCGATACAGTTGATTATGCACAATGAATTAGATGTTGTAAACAATAGAAAGTTTTGACACTTTGATCATTTTATTTTTGTGTTATTTCATTCGTATTTCTTTCAAGAGGAATAAAGACTTAGCGATGGCCTATCACCTTTTGAGTTTGATACTGTAGTGATATAATAATCAGAAAAGGGTAGAGGGTTAGTCAAGTGAAGATTCAGCTGAAATACTGTTTTACTCACTGGTACATGGTATCCTCATTTTTTTTTTTTTTTACTTCATGGATTGAACCATAAAAAATAAGGTGATAAAAGTGTGTAACTTCAAAGGAGGACGAGCAAGATCCTTTCTCTCTCTCTCTCTCTCTCTCTCTCCCTCTCACTGCATATGTCAGGATCCAGTTATGTGTAATCTGAGCAGTTTACAAGCACATGGAAAACTTACAACATTTAGTTCATATCTTGAACGTTTGTAAGTACGGATGATATTTGCCAGTCTGCTCTGTGAGCGATTCATCTGAAATTAACTTGCACGGATTATAGTGGAGATGAATGACAGTAAAAGAAATGTTGATTAAGGAGACTGCATTTAGGAACCTTGCATATGGTTTCTGTTGCAGATAGCGAGAGGAAAGGAATTGAATATCTTAGCAGTGCCATTCATCAAATGTAATAGTACATATTGCTTTCTTGTCTAATGCATATATTTATATCTGTCATGCTCACACAAGGTATATTTATGTCTCTCTCTACATCTCTCTCTCTCTCTCTCTCTCCTACTTTTTTTCATCTATCTACCCTTTCAATGAAATTCTCTCTTTTTCTCTGTTTTGCTACTGCTTCCCAGAGGATTGTCTGGAGGACAATGCAACACAGCGTAAGATGTCCAATCCCCCTCTTGTTTTACCTGGGTCATTTGTCTTGTGGCTTTCTCTCTCTCTCTCTCTCTCTCTCTCTCTCTCTCTCTCTCTCTCTCTCTCTCTCTCACTCTCTTCTCTCTCTCTCTCTCTCTCTCTCTCTCTCTTTCTCTCTCTCTCTCTCTCTCTCTCTCTTTGTCTCTGTCTCTTTTTTCATGCACTTCATGAGTCTCGGCAAGCTCTTCATGTGATTTGGATGAGAGATGAGCATGCTGTTGACTTGGATGGCTGTTTGAGTCATGCGTTTGGAGACGCTTTGTGAGAGGGTCACCTTTTCGTTAATGCTCTCTGTTGAATATATATGGGATGGCACTAGAGTGCTGGGACGAAAAAAAAAAAAAATCAGACATAAGACAGACATAATCCTCTGACGTACACTCACACACATCCAACTGGCTGTGCTGGCATTTATATTAAAGCAGATTATGACTGCTTGTTTTTGCCCTGATTTTTTGATTACCAATACTCTGATATAGACAAATCAAACCAGTGACATCACTCATGGGAATTAATGTTATGTTCTCAACCAGTTACATCAATACGGTGTACAATTTAAAGCATATGCATTATGACGTGAGCCATATTGTTCGCTCTAAAATTCACTTTTCTGTATCCTTCTACCCCCACTTACCTGAGCAACAGTCCAGTGTTTCGTCGTGACAGAAACATTCCCTTGGCTTTACCACAGTCAATTAGACAAGCCTTTGCTTCAGCTGATGCCATGCACACTTTTTCCTGTGTTCTCCAGGTGAATGGAACAGTCTCTGTAGCACACTGCAAGGTAAACAGTGTTAGCTGTGTGTCAAGCAGAGAGCCGATTCCTCTTGTCAGGTGGCCCCTGTTGAGATGCACTCAGTGTGGTAAAAGCTGTTCCCACCCAAGCCCGCCATGAGACCTCCACAGTCTTGGCTAATGGAGAGAAAGCCCAGCGGATAGACGGGAGAGCTAAAGTAGAGCCATGGCAACTTTGCATGTATCTGGAACTGAATTCAGGACACCAGTGTCTGTGACTCATTTCATTAGCCACCCATAAAATCATAGATCATCTGTCTGTTCCACTAAAGATCACAGGAACCAAGCAGATTAGCTCAGGGTTCAGGTACATGGATTTTTTTTTTTTCTTTCCTCTGCCTCTTGAAAGGTGATTTGAGGGTCTGTTCATTTCTTTCTCTCGTAAATGATGTTTTAAAGGTTAACCAGCCTGGCTATACAAGAATTACAAATGTTCAAAAAGTTTGATGGCCTTCTAAGTCCACATATTCATTGAAACATTTCAAACAAAACCAATTCTTTTCTGTTACAACATTTGGGTATCATGGGTACCTTCAAGGTCATATTTGGCAATAATGCATCCAGCATATTGTTCAGAAATCCAATTTATTTTTATTATTCTGTGCATGACTGGTATTATAAAGGAGCTGTAGGTGCTAACCTTGAAAATCAAAATTGAATGGTGGAGGAATTCAATGGATTTTGTGATGATTTCAGACATGCAAACAGCATATACTGAAACAAGGATGTACAGCACATAATAGTTCCAGCTTTGATGCCACATATGGATGAAACTTGCTCTCTATTCAGCATCAGATATGATGTTTGCTGTTTCTACTTTGCTGACTTCAAGGAAGATTTTGCTTTCCATTTTCTTGTAGTTAAAAAAAGGGCCAAACTTTGCTGTTCGCAAAGAGCCGAATAGAGACTTGAAGATTAATTGCATTAAAAAAAGAAAGAAAGAAAAACATTGAATATTTTTCTAACATTAAAGATATAAAAAAGGGAATAAAACACTTTCTAATTGGCAAAAAAGAAGGTTACTGCATTTTTTCTTCATCTGTCAGTCTCATGTCATCTCTTTTTTTTTTTTCTTTCACTGTCTTCCTTAATTACAGTCATTTTAAAGTCTGATGTGTTTCCTTGTAGTCATTAACATCGGATGTAAATAAGATTGACAGATGTAATTGTTTTCTGTGCAGTTTTTGCGTGTAGATGACGTAAGGCATTTAGGCACCATTTTAGATACCTAAACATGTTGCCTCCACGCTGTCCAGGCAAACAAATATGAAAAGCTCGGCTCTGAAGAGATCTGTGTGATAGATGTCTGGCAGATATGTTACCCTCGGCTGTCTGGAAGCAAATTTGTCTCTCTTTCTCCACACCAGTCAATGACACCAAATATCAAAACATGTATTATATAGAACCCAGCTCTTTTTTTCTTTTCTATTTTTTTTTAAATGGACATGTAAAGCAAGAGTTTTGCTTCAGCAATGGGTGAATCTCTGCTTTTGTAGAAAAAATGAATAATGGAATCATATTCATGAATACTCGAAGTAAGTAACACTTAAAAGTAATGTGAAATTTTAGTATCTGAGTGTGTGGCAAACTGTGAATATCAGGTAATGCTTAACTTGTTAAACACAGAGCACTTTTGATTGACCACATCAATATTAATTTGAACGACTATTCAGAGACAAAAGTGCATGGTGAGGCATATACAACTAAGGTCATTTAAATGATCATGACTAGCAGCAATGCACTGTACATTTTTATTTGAATGTTGATATTAGCCAGAATTGATCATAATTTACTCTCTCTCTCTCTCTCTCTCTCTCTCTCTCTCTCTCTCTCTCTCTCTCTATATATATATATATATATATATATATATCAAATGGTCTATAGAATAATCAGCTGTTCACTAAATAAGATGAAATTATTCATGCATGAAGCATGGATTGATACATCACAATGGTATGACTCCTTGACAATCATTTAATTGTCATTTTTGACTTAAAGGCTTGAATTAGGAAGTCAGACAAATACAATATGTGATTTGTCATGATACATTATCTAACGCTAATCAAAAGCATTTTCTAAAAGCTTCGGTTGGATTTGTTGTTAATTTATACATTTCAAATGGTGTTAAAAAAAAAAAAAAAAGAAATTATACAAATTGTTCACAAGCTATCTGGATGTGTGTGTGTGTGTTATGCCTGGAGTTGTTGTACATCCTGTTCTGTAAACCTCGCAGTTGTTTGAACATGTTCAGTTCAAATATTTTGTTTGAATACATGTCGCATAACTAACACAGGGGTAGAAAGGTGGAGTAAAATTGGTGCTGATGTAAGAATCCTGTAGCAGGATGGAAATTTTAAGTTTGGTCAGGGAGCAGACATTAGCACTAGCCAATCTACATCCCGGTTCCATCTTTTCCCAACACCCTCCCACAGATTGCCTCGCGCTCCCTCTCTGAGCATTCAGGAGGATCTGCTTCGATAACCGTGAGGCAATTGCCACAAGTCAGAGATAAGGCCTCAACTGAATATGCAGTCTTGGCCAGCTCATTGGTTGGTTTGTCGGATGCCATTCACCAGACTGGTGTTTTCAGTTTTGTGTCACCGGTAACTATTAACATAATCTACATGGAGGAATACTGACTGAAGTCAGCAACACACTATGTTCTATTCATTTGTTTTTTTTCATTTCATATATATATATATATATATATATATATATATATATATATATATATATATATATATATATATATATATATATATATATATCTTTTAATGCGGACACATGGTTGCTATGAGTAGAAAAGGCTTGTACTTGAATTACTCTTTGTTTTCTGAAAAGTCATGCTTTTGTAATAATGCATTTCACATGTTGGTTTTAAATGTACATTTATCCTATGCATCACAATAAGCAAAAGCACACTGCACCTTCAGTACTTTAAGTTAAACAGCAGTGTAACGTGGGTTTTTCACACTCCAACCGGTAATGGCCAATGCACATGCAGTCATCTATAACTGTAACAGTGAAGTCTTTTGTTCATTTGCTCTCAATGTGTTTATGTGTATGTGGGAGTTGAGTGTGCTGTAGGGCCATTTTGCTCAGTTTTAGGAATAAATATGCAGCTGAATGTGGAAAATCCAAAGACACGTATAACACAGCTAAGTCTGCCAAGGCTGTGTAGTTAACTCATTACTTTGTTATCCTTATCTTTTTCTTGCCACACAGTAGTTTCTAAACACTGTTTCCACACTTGGGATAAAAACTGGTAAACTGATGAAGCGATTCTCCATAGCTGACAACTGAAAAGGATATTCAGTTCTGTCCTACAGTCATAGTTTAATTATATGGCAGAACAGTGTTGGACTTGGCTCCAGTTATTCAAAACCAAACATTTAGATTTGTATTCTCTAAATTTCTGCCAGAGGTACATTTTTGTCCATAAATGCCAGGCATAATTTTCGCTCAAAATAATGAAGACTTTTATATCTTGCTGACAAGCCAAAGCCCACATTTTTTTTTTTTTTTTTTGGCCTTAACATTCCAGTACCTCTATAAAGATACACAGCAGAATAGCTCACTCTCCATATCTGAATCCCATAGGTACTATTTCAACACATGTGTTGATAGTTTTGAATAGCAGTGTTTTCTAAAGACAGGTATTTTATTTTAGGGGGTGAAAGGGAATTAAGGGTGATTTTATTTGAATATTTGAAACTGATATGTTACAGATTTCATTTGTGGAATGTTGTGAATAACAACTGTACAACATATGCTAAGCAGACGGCACCAAAAAATAAAATTAAAAAAAAAAAAAAAAAAACAGCCCCTTTTAGTGATGAGACTGATGATTACATAAATATTTCATGATGTTGTCAAGCATCAAAATTCAGAATAATGACACACTTACACCCACTTTGTGGCTTAATTGCTTCATGCATGTCTGTTTCTCATTCCCATTTTTTTACTGTTCCGACAAAATTCGCCAGCCATCCCTGTCACATGACGGGGACAGTTTATAGCCTGAGCTTATGTGCCTTCGTTAAGTACTAGTGAAAAAAAATGAGGATGTGGTGGCAGGAAAGAAGCACTTGTAAAAAAAGAAAAAAAAAAAAAGTGTACCCCATATCTAGTTTCTCAAGAACTGGCTCACACAACTGCCAACTGTGACCGCCGGTAACAGGCCCAAATTGTTTTAAAACACAAAGAAATTCCATAAGATGCCTTAATTTTTAGCTTAATGGAGAAGCATATTTGAGATGCCCACTTTATTATTTTATTTTTATTTATTTATTTATTTATTTATTTTATCAATTACTGTGTGGCTAAGAGGAGTGAGAATAACACTGACTAAGTTGTTAAGCTTGGCTCTTTTTCTTTCTTTCTTTCTTTCTTTCTTTCTTTCTTTCTTTCTTTCTTTTTTTCCTTATGTGTTTTCATGTCATGGTGCTATGCCATGCTGCTGTACTTTTTTTTTTTTTTTTTTACTACAATAACCAGAATGCCATTAATGTGGACATCTTTAGAGCACACTGAAAAAGAGTCACTGGAGGAGAGAGTGCTTGAAATGGAATTTCACAAATAAAATCCTCCCTGATAAGTCATGCAATTATAGATAACATAATTTTGCATTAAATTTGTGAGTAAAACCTTTCTCTAGGCTGGAGTATTTGAGGATTGCCATCTTCACCTATTCATGGTTCACATTTTTTACCACTAAGTATTTGTCTCTGATTCATGTTGAAGTGCTTTCATTAATGCAGCAGACATTGTTATTTAAAACAGCTTGGTAAATTAATTTAGCATAATTGAACTTTGCTACTTTTGCCATCAGCAGGAAAGAGAACCAGGGGCTGGCGATGCATCTTAATGATACCCAATTTCTCCTTGATTCCTTTTTCCCTGTTTTATTATCATATCTGCTGAACACCTCCTCTGAGGAAATCAGGCAGCACTGTACGTTTTTTTTTTTTTTTTTGTTTTAGGAATTTACCACTGTGGCAAATCAATTCATGAAGCTCCTACAAAACAGAGAGAAAGAGAGAATCCACATCAGTTTCCTGGAGCTCCCTAACACCCTTTGGTTAAAATGGCACTCTCTAAGCTCTTGTTCTTCTCCCTTAATCTCACGCTAACTTTTCTCCTTTGTTCAGTCATTTAGCTACTGAAAGGCAAGGCTCCATCTTAACCCTGTTCCCCAAACCCCACTGGGTTTCTGTGTAAGAATCATTGTGGGACAAAAGGGCAAGAGAGCTTTTGTTCAGACCTGTGATTGGGGAGCACCCACTGCGTAAGACTTATGCTGTGTTTTACTGCAGAAGTAATTTTATCAAACCAAAAAAATCAGTAGTTACCAAACATGTCTGTTATTTGAATTTTTCTGTGTAATTTTTAATAAGAATACATTCTTTGGAGATTTACCTACATAATCATAATACATTTTTTTTTTGGTAATTGCATCATTAATGATGCCCAGTTATGGTCATACTAGATATTCTCCTTAACTGTTCCCTAAGATTTGTAGGATTTTAGTAGTGAATCTTGCTATATTTACAGAGTATGTTTCATGAGTATCCTGGCCTTTTGCAGACATACAGCGAATTCTGATACCTGCAAAAACTAGGGCCAACAAGCCTTATGTCCTTACACTCATTCATTTTATATAACCGCTGTCACTTAATTCTCCTTGAAAAAAAGTATTTTTAATCCTCTTAAACTGGCAAACCTCCATCAGACACTGAAAATTCAGCAAAAATACGCAAAGTCTGAAATATCCTAGAGATTCTTGGCAATGTGCAGAAACAGAGCACAATGAAGATTTAAATCAAGCAGTCAGTCTTACCCAGAAGAATTTCATTCAAGAGAGCTAAATTGGTGATAAAAATGCAAAACCAAGAACATTGTTGATTAAATCACACTTCAAGGTGTTGTTACAGCTCTCCGGTGGTCCAGACTGGATTAGCATGTGAGACTCATAAAACTCACTCATGACTGACATATGGAATCCTGTACATACCCTATTTTATCACTTTTGTTTTTATACTGTCAAACAAATAACAAGGGGTGCCCATAAAAGTTCGATGATGCATAACAGTATTATGTCACCAGTTCGCCGCTCTACCTTGACTGGAACAACGTGGTTATGTTTACAAAACCAGACGACATTGAATCTGGATTTGATTTTGACATCTTCCCAAGGGTTTTTTTTTTTTTTTTTTTAGTTGAACCAAGCCTTCCAATTTAATAGATTATGTGTTTTAGTTCATTTACATTCCAATGCAATTGGAAATTGTTTGGTTAGCCAAGAACAGCTGGTATACTGGCTGCCATGAGAAAGAACAGGGTGTGACATCCATGCGGTTTGTTTTGTCAGCCTGTGGTATGCATGAGTGACCATAGTAACTGTGTAGTATGAACACTGGCTTCCTGTCACAAAACAGACTTAGTACTATTTCAACATGAACAATTCAAAATAGTGTTTCTAAATCTAATCCTATAGGACTGTCTTCTTTCCCCTTAAAGTTTAGTTTACTGTAGCAGTGTCACATCTGATTCTTTGAATTCAGGATCAGGCTGATCTGTTGATGCGTTGAACCAAGTATGCTGGTAATGGAATAAAGCAGATATGATTAGGCTGGTGTAGTTTAAAGGGGTAGATTGGAAAAACACTAAAGACAGTCAAGATGTTCTGTCAGAAATGACCAAGTTTCCTTCTTTGAAGCTGCCCCCATAGGTTTTACTTATTTAGTGCTGAAGGCTGGGACACACAGGAAACGCTATTCACACTTTCACTGATTAACACCTCTGGGTAGTTTTAGAACAATCGTAAAACGACTTTTGAGGATTGGAGCCATCAAACCAGTCGTTTCATAGTGTGAACATACGTGTAGACATAGCAAGGTTCTGTAGTGATATATCATTTCATCCCAAATCACTTAGTAACAACAAACTGTGTTTTGTAAAATCTTTGAGTCTTGGAATATTTTAGACTAGCATGCACAAATGTTTAAACTGGTTTTCCAAGACTGTGCTGCTTAGGTTATGCCACTGAGAAAAGATTAACTGGATTATAATTAGCAAAAAAAAATGTAGGTTTAATTTAAGTCAAATGTAACAGAAATATGACCTGAATCATTTGACCTTGTAAGTGATTACAAAAACAGAGATAATGAGAACCCCTTCTGTGCCATGAAGGACAAAGCAGCCAGATATAGCATTCCCCATCTGTTCTTACAAGAGGACACAGACCACTGAATATACATTGGTTTACCTATAAAGCAGTCACACAGGGCTTGTTTAAATGACTGTTAACTTTTCATTAGTTCTCTGAATTAGCAGGCACAATGTTTCTCCGTCTATGGTGCAAGGTTAAGAGTTAATGCCCATATGTGTGTTGTTTACACAGAGGATTTGTGTCCCGATCATTTTTTATAGACCCACATCATGTAGATATATTCACTGGACTAACAGTCTGTAACTGAACATGTCTGAAATTTAATCAAGCATTTTGTCATCATGGTTCGTAGCATTGTCCGTGGGAAGTTTTTCAACGTTTTTGATAAAGGAAGAAGAAGAAGAAGAAGAAGAAGAAGAAGAAGAAGAGGAAGAAGAAGAGGAAGAAGAACTGTGTAAACAGCCAGAGACAGTGCAACACCGAGTATGAGTGGCGCTGTGTGGGTGGGACCTGAGGGGGGGAGAAACTGTATACGGTGCATGTGGGTGATGATGCCGTTCAAGTGGAAAAAGAGGTTTCACTTCTTTCTCTGCGTAATCCCAGGACATAATAGTCTCACTTACTCCGCAGGCTGACCCTCTCTGTTTTCAGAATTACAGATTTTCTTTTTGACATGAATAATAAATACCTCAGAGCCGTTCTGAGACACATTCTCTCTGTCATCTTTCATGTGCACTCAGGATCTACGGGTGGGCTCTGTCAGGGCTCGCTATTTTGATGTACTGCTCCAAAGTTTTTCCTCTTATGTGATCTACACTCGTTTTGAATGAGGAGCAGTTCTGAGAGGGCAGTGATTTCCAATGGAACTTCAAAAGAATTGTACATGGAAAGTTAACAAATCAGGGATTTTATTTATTTGACTTCAAATGCTTTGCATTTATCATTAAAATCAAAACAGCTCTGAACTGTTGCGGTTTGCTCCGGCTGAGTCTGTGAGTTTGGCTGCATAGCATGTCATTAACAAATTAACTTTTAATTTTTATTTTTAATGATGTATTTATTTATTTATTCTTTTTAAAGTATTATTCATTTATTTATTTGCTTAAAAAAGAAAACTCTGCACTAGAAAAGAATATCCTTTTCTGGTTTTGTATGTGACGCCAGGTCTCATGAGACAGCTGAGGGATTATAGGGCGCACGGAGGACAAAAACCTGTGATATGACAGTCACACATTTCCAAACTCCCTGATTTTAGATCTCTGACCAAATCCCATTCAGCTACCCTGACGTTATAGTCGAAGAATTTAGCCCGAGACATTTCCCCCAGTGTCTCTTGTGGAGTCTGATACAGAAACAAGACAGTTCATATTTCTCCTGACAGGAAACTGTTCGCTCTCTCACTCCTTCCACTCAAGTTTATGTCAACCTTGGCATTGTTCTCACAAAACACACATTCTTGACGTCATCACTCTTTTTTTTCCATGTTACAGCATGGCAGGAAGTAACACGGTCTAAAGTCTCATTGAAATGTTACGTGGATAAACGCGAGCCCACGGTAACACAAGCAGAAATGAAAATGCTAGGGTCGTCACTCGCACAACGTCCGCAAAGGTTCAGATTATAGCGTTAACATGGACTTAAGTTTAGGAGCACTGAGGACTGGGAAATTGTTTGGAGTCATTGGGTTCATCTCCAGTTCTCCTCAGAGAGCAAATGAACCGACGGTGGAATGTGAGGACGGTCTTGCTCTTGGCGTGAGAAAGGGTGAAAGAGACAGTGATGTGTCAAGGGAACGAACGGAACAACACCCCTCTGCCCCCCACCTTGTTCAGGAAGTCTCCTCCTCCCCCCCCCCGAGTTTCTGATCTGGGAAGCGGCGCCCGTTTATGTCTGATATGTGGTGCGGCACACGAAACATTATGCACCAAGCCGTTGCGGAGTGGCAATTTCACTCATTATGAAACAACAAATGAGAACAATAAAAACAGCTACAAAAGAAACATCTTCGGCAAAGGTGATTTTTGACCCTACTAACTAGAACAACAAGTACGAGTCTGAGGGCTGTTTGTTTTTCGAGTTTCATTTTCCTAAAAATTAGCCTTTTAAGTGGTACACAATTAAAAAAAAAAAAAAAAAATGAAAGAAAGAAAAATACCGGAGGGACATGTTTTCCTTTGCTTTTCTTTTTCTTTTTTTTTCTTTCTTTTTTTTTTTTTTTTTTGCAAGCGCAAACGGCGGAACGCCATGCCGCTCAATCCCCAGTCCAATTAGCCAAATCCACTTCACTTCATTCCACACTTCTAATCTATATCAGCATGAGACAAGTGTATTAGCAAGCCTGGTTGGCCCTACAGGGAGTGGAGCAAGAGAAGCAAAGAGAACAAATAGTCCTAATGAGAGGCCACACTTTTAAATAAGCACAAATCTTCGGGGTCTCTTCTCCCCGACTGGCTGTGTTGAAAAAAAAAAAAAAAAAAAAAAAAAAAAAAGTCAGGGCTCTAGGCCTTTGTACTTCAGAGCAGAGCTCCAAGCACTGTGTCATAGCCTTTCAAAGCTGTCCTAGCACTAGCCTGGCCTTTTTTTTTTTTTTTTTTTGATCAGGTAGTAGACTAAAGCAACAAAGCCAGGCCAAAAATGTTTGATGGGGAGGGCTTACTTGATATGCCAAGTCGCTAAGAGTCTGCCTGCCTGCCTGCCTGCTCAGCTGGTTCGACGGTCGTTTGACATCACTTCCAAAGAGCACAGTTGCCAGGGGATCGCACTGTTGTCATGAGAAATGAAGCAAGACGGCTTGTTTGAACCGATGTCTGAGGATTCTTGCAGCATTCATTGTGGGAACATACTGATTTCAAAACCAGCTTTTATTTCAAACTTTCAAACAAATTAAGTACATGCAAAGTGTGGTGAAAATTCATCAGAGAGTCGTCTTTAATATCGGATTTTGTAAGAGGACACAGGACTGTATGTGGTCCAATTTAGTGCCAGTGTTCCAAAATGACTTTTTGTGAGAAAATATACTTTAAAAATAGACAGTAGTTTCTTAAACATTTAGTGCTTACATTTATCTAAGCCGAAATTTTGAGATATAGAAAACTGAAGTTTGAAGTGGAGTGAATCACAGATATTTATAATAGTAATATTGGACCATTTTCATTTCCCAATATGGAATAATTGAAATAATGGCTAAAAACAATTTTCTCCTTCTAGTCTTTTCTCCAAATCCCCTTTTGGAAAGAACGATATGGGATTTTGGAATTGTTGTGTTTTTGTTTTGTTTTGTTTTGTTTTGTTTTGTTTTGTTTTGTTTTGTTTTTTGTTTTGTTTTGTTTTGTTTTGTTTTGTTTTGTTTTGTTTTGTTTTTTCTTTTCTTTTCTTTTCTTTTCTTTTCTTTTCTTTTCTATTTTAAAGCAGCACACTTTTTATGGTAATGTCACAAAATCAAAGCCATTACAAATGTCACAGAATTCATTCAGTGATGAGACTAGTTATTAGCTCAGCTTCCAGTCAGATAAGATAGCTCTGTTTCAAGACCAAAATGCTGTGTGTGTCTCTGGATGTTTCATGCTTCCCATTTTCCAGTGAGGTAGAGAGAACAGGATGGTTTAAGATTGCATAAGTGACACTCCTTAATCCTGGAGACATATTTAGAACAAGTAATATAATCTTGCTCAGAAATTTGACATACATCCTTATAGTGGATTATAGCCAAGTATAGTTGGCCCTTACATTTTAAACCAGAATAATCTACAAAGGACTGTTTATTTTTGATGTATGATTTATCAGTGACACAAACATACATTTTGCCAAGTGGTTTTCATATTGTATTTCTGTTTATGTCACTATTATCTAACCAAAGGGGAACTTCTGAGAGAAAATATGTGTTCAAAATGTCTAATCAATTCAACATGAGTGAATCTGTAGAAACTATTTTCACCAGTGAAACAAACGCACAGACATATATTTAGTTTAGTCTAATTCATCTCATGACTCAGATATTAATACAGGTACAAAGAAGTCTGACTGTAAAGCCGTAAGCAAAAACTAAAGTCAGAACATCAGCGGACATGGCTAAAATGACTTGGGGGCAAAAACGAAAGATTTTTAGGTTTCGGATTTTGCAGCCACACACAGAGCAAGCGTACTCGAAGGGAGTTATGTTTATGGATGAAGAGGGTTTCTGGCACTTCGGCCCTGGCTCACTGACAGCAGTGGGGCCCAAAGAGTGCAGGAGTGGGTACCTCTCCCTCAGCTCCCCTCCCTGCCAGTCTGCAAATGATCCGCGTGGCCGGATAGTCAGATGATCTGCGGACTGCCCTCACTCTCTTGCTCTCTTCATTGCTCCCTGGTCGCTCACTTACTGCTCCGAGGGCTTCTTTTAATACATTCAGGGGAGAGCATGTATTTTAATACACCTTTTGAAACGTGAGCGGGTTTATTTATTCATATACATGGTCGACATTGGCCTGGGCGTGTTAGGGGAGTAATAACTCAGGATACAGAGACATACTCTCTCTCTCTCTCCCTCTCTCTCCCTCTCTCTCTGTCTCATTCTTGTGCTCAGATGCTGAGCAGCATCTAGTGGTTTGGGTGGAAAGACATATTTGTATATACACATATTTGTGTATGGATAATGTACATGTAATCTGTGCGCCCGTATGTTTAAGAACAATAGAAAGGAACAGCAGTCTATTGTACTTCCTTCAGACGGTTTTTACTTTTTGTTTGTAATTTTGGTTAATCAGCTTCAGTAGGCTGATGTAATTAAAACATGCACACGTAATACTCTTTTTCTCCACGTCCTATGGTAATTAATCTGAATACCCTTGATATCAGTATTTAAATAGTATTCGTTTAATTTACAGCATTGATTTTCAACCAATATTTGTTTGGGCTAAGGTTGTTGGTAAGAGTAGCCGGTTTCTGGGATAGTAAATCCAGTAGACTAGACTGTGTTATACTTGTAAAAGCATTTTCATCAGTCCAACTGACATCCATTAATAGTGCGGTCAGGGTCTTTTACATGTGTGCCATTTATTCAAGCATTCTATTGTTCATGTCTATATTCCCTGAGAGATCATGTTATGAGATAAAGACACTCCCTAGATGGAGGGAAAAAAAGAACACTATTCTTGTTAATCTCCAAAATGAATTTCAAATCATTGTGATTATTATCGGTATGATCAAATGCCAAACCAAGCAAGTGGATTCTCTTACATACCAGAATCCAAAGCACAAGCCTTATCTGGTACATGATCTGTAAAACAGATCATTTGACAGTCAGAACCGTCAAGACCGCTGCTCCGATAAGCATCAGTCTGCCTATCTTCTGGGGTGCGGATCGCCTCATTAATAAAATCAATAGGCCACAATCACACATAAGAGGATAAGTGTAGCTGAGAATGTTGCACTCACACTATCTCACAGTTCTCGGTCTTTGGAGTTTTATAGTGTCTTGCTGTGTCTTGGCAGTTTGCAGATCTATCTATCTATCTATCTATCTATCTATCTATCTATCTATCTATCTATCTATCTATCTATCTATCTATCTATCTATCTATCTATCTATCTATCTATCTATCTATCTATCTATCTATCTATTCTGCATTGAGACCACAAAGGAAACAGGAGAACATAGTAACCACAGAAAACAAATCCCTATTTGTGAATGTCCAAGAATGGGAGATATCTGTTCTTCACCAAAAACATCAGCTCTAGTGAAGTAGACAACCATCCAAGTAGACAACCATCCGAGATAACATGCTTAACAACAGGGGCAGACATTTTGAAGGCGATTTGCCACAGATAAGACTCAAAGTAATCTGGACAAATCAATCCATTTTATACAACTCTCCACTCTCTCCCTGCTCTGTTCTCACATAAATAATATAAAAATATAACAGGGATACCTACTAGGTTTCATTGGCCAATACATAATCTTTCTTACTCTATCACTCACTTTTTTTAAGGACCAGAAATGCTTGACTGTGCTCAAGACTGCAGACTGGCAAAGTCTGGCAAAGAGAAAGGTTTTAACTTGAAAAGAATGGAATTATGAGTTGGAAAAAATGCTGATTCAAATTTTGATTCTAAACTCTATAAAATCTTAGTTTTTATTTTAAGTATTTTAAGGTACCTTATTTTCTTAAGGGTTTTCAGCACAGTGGCTAATATCCATATCCACTGGCCCATAGGCCTGAGCCAATTACAAATAACACAACACAAGTGCAGTGCAGATATTAGGGCTTACCTGACAATATATCTCATGCTTGAATTGAAACTGCCATTGCTGTAACTCCCACTTACTGTGCCTTCCTTCCACCAGGTCATTGATATTAAGGAGAAGCTGAAACAGTCCAAAAAGTTTTGGTCCACCTTGCCTGACAGCATTTGTGCTGAGAACAAAGTGAGCGAATCAGATGAAGAGCAGTGTTGGAACAGTCATACAAAGGGCAGGTGAGATGGTCAACTTTTCATCCTCACTTTACATCCAACTTCTGTTCAATGCTGCCCTTGACATTGTCTTAACTTTGACTTTATTGCAGCATGTACGGTTTGGCCTCACGGTGCGACCTTGGTTTATTCCTACTTTTTCACCCAAAAGAACCCCCCCCCCCCTTTTTTTTTTAAGGGTAACTGTCTTCTGAGTGAAAATTGATTAGGGTTAAAGGATACATTAATGTTTGAGTTTGAATTCAATTTAGGGTTAATGATAATGGTTTTAGTTCATTTGTCCTGAGATCAGCTGTTATACAGAAGATCAGCATACTCCCCAGGCTCTCTTCTGATGATGATTTATGATGATGATGACTATGATAATGAATAGTACTACTAGTGGTAGTAGTAGTAGTAGTAGTAGTAGTAATTTGAAAGAAACTATATGATTGCAATAAAATGCTTTTGCTGTTAAAAATAAATAAATAAAATTAAAAAAAAATCCTTATTGTCAAAATAGACAAGTCTTAAAATAAATAAGAAAAGATGCACAAACTTGCAATTCTCAATACAGGACAAACCTCAAAAGTTTTAGTACAAGGCAACTCTAGCAAATGTTTTATTCTTAAATTGAAGAAATATATTTTGATATTGATTAAAGTTACTAACATGTCTGAACTAATTTTCATAATGGTGCAGATTTTATGTTATGTGTGACTTCCTACATTTGTACATATCAGAGTGAAATAACCAAAGCTCAGTGTTGAGAGGGCCTGAATAATCTTATATGCACAGAGCAAGGTAGAATAATTAATCTCACAGGGAAAAAGATATCATACTTATCTCCAGCATGCTTGATATTTACACTTGTTAAGATATCGCTTTTTCCTAGTAAGAGTTACCAAGCTGTCTCCAGGTCTCAATTTTTGGCTTTTTGAAGAACTTTTCTGTTAATTGTTTGTTTATTTACAAATATCCTGTTGGTCTTTCCCTGCATTTCATTAAAAAAATAGCTCTTCATCCACAATCCCTTCCAAAAAAATATTTTTCAAGTAAAGTAGTTGAATCGAGTATGCCAGTGTTTTAGCTGATGAAGAATTTTCACTATTTTAGGTTTTCTCAAATGAGCTGGGAATTAAAATAATAATAAAAAGAAGTAAATAAATAAATAATGAAATAGAGAAATATAGTGTCCTGCATAATATAGATGGTTTGTGAATACTATCTGTATCCAAAATGTCAAAATTCATGGGAAGATGACGCTCTTTCTTTTGCTTTTCTGGACAAGTTAGAGAGAGAAAAAAAAAAAAAAAACTCAGAGGTGTCAGTCAACATCATCATCTCCTGCTTTTGACAGTCAGCCAGAGATGTTGGCAGGAAACCACTATCATCAGTTTGGCCCTCCCCAAGTGCTAAAATTACCAGATGGTGCACCAAATGACGCGGTTCAATTCGTGTCTTTATCCAGCTCCATAGCTACCACAAGAGTCATGTTAGAAGTTAAGGACATTTCCACCTCATCTTTTTTTTTTCCTTTCTTTTTAATCTCTTTAGTTTTTGTGAATCTGAGAAAAAAAATGTATTTTTAAAATCCCTCAGTGTGTCATGTTTTGTTATGGTCAGGTCTAGTCACGATATTAGTTAATTACTGGATTAAATGTAACAATTATCAAATGAAAGAGACTACATTAAAGGCAGACTCCCATTAGATGAGGCACTCTACCTTTCATAACTTAATTATCATTCAAATGCAAACAATTACCTGTCACCTCTCTAACAGTTAGTAGATGAACATCCCTCTGGTAGGTTATGCATAATTTACTTTTTTTTTTTTTTTGGTCAGAGTAGCACGAGGTGTCTTCCCATCTGCAAAAGAAACAAAATGGTGGCATTTTACATATAAACATATATATTTTATAAACAGAATGAATTTCACACCTCCCCACAGTTGTGAAGGCCACAGCCTTCTCCATTTATTTATTTAATCTTTCATTTGGAGAAAATGTGCACCCATGGATACTCTGAGAGGAAAATCACGACTTTAGTATAAAACACTGAGTGAGTATGTAAGCACTATATTGACAGAAGTACCCTCTGCCTTCAAGCTAGTTCAGTTCAATGCAAGGTCACCCTCTCTCTCTCTTCATACCTCTCATGCCTTTAGTCACTGCTTACTCTGTATCACTATTGTGGAGGTAAACAGGAAAGTGGAGGAGACATGTGAAGAAAACCGGAAAGTTCTTCTCTCCTCCAGTATGCATGTTTGACCGGCAGACACAGAATGTGTGTAGGAAAGTGACACACACTCTTTGTGTGGCCTCTTTGTTTTCGTTATGCTGCACAGAGATACAGGCATTGCTAATGTTTTCATGGAAAAAAAAAAAAGTCACTTGTAGGCCACACTGTATAAATCAAACACAGTCATACTTCTGCTCAGTGTTTGTTTGTTTGTTTGGTTGGATGGTTATGAGCTGTTCTTGATTTGTTTTTCTTTTCTTTTTGTAATCTTGCACAGGTATTTCCCAGAGGTGGTGAAAGATGGTTTGACAAACCAATTGACTAACCCTGAGGTAGAAGTGGATATTACACGACCTGACACCTTCATCCGCCAACAGATCATGGCCCTCAGAGTTATGACCAATAAGTTACGCAACGCTTACAATGGCAACGACATCTACTTCCAAGATTCCAGTGAGTCACTCACCTATCTAATTCACTCTTGCTTTCCACAAATTGATTACAGATTAGCTTTTCAGAGAGACAGGCCACTAAAGGTGTTCCCAAGTTCTTAAATCATGTGTTCAAATTAAGATGAGGTGAAACAGACTTGAGGCAGATAAAATGGCAGATAATGTTCACATAATGTTCAATCAATTATTACCTCATCGAGGAAATTTTGGGGATATTAAACTGAAGCTAGATATTTAACACAAGCTTTTCCCCCATGAGATCAACTCAGGCATAGTTTTATCCACTTACTACACAAAGAAAAAACAATAAAAAATGATTATCTCAATTATTCTCAAAGTCCAGTGGCCAAGGAGATTTGTCAGAGATGGAAGAAATCCAATGAAGAGGTGAAAAAAGTAACGTCAATTTTTCACCAGTTTCTCAGCACTCAAGGAGACAAAAAGACATAAAAAATGTCTAAAACTCTTTGCACATTACTTTATTCATGGTTTGCTGGTTTTTAATACATAAAGGAACACTAAAAGAATTATACACGGTACAAATGAGTAATTTGTAGTTGTGATATTCATATCCAGCATCAGTTTACTTCGAGGAAATGAATCCTTCTCCAAATTCAATTCAACATCATCTCCAGAGTTGCGTGTATAAGCTTGTCTGATGCCTAAACGAAGCTCTCCCTGCATGCTGAAAAGCCCTGTCATTCCCCAGAGCCATTGCTCTGTCTCCATCACAGCCCCACCAATCCGCAGAGTGGCTCCATTAATCACGGCGCGGCGTCAAACAGCGTCACACGCTGTCTAGACCCTCTGCCTGTGTCAGTGAAATAAGAGCCTGTCTGTCCGAGAATTCAGAGGAGAAAAAAAAAAAAAGAAAGAAAGAAAGCCTGGGTGAACCACACTGCATCTCTGGGCTATCTGACATTGTTGGGAAATGGCACCATAATAAATGGGGTGTACGGCAAGCTTGACATGCTTAAAGTAAGGCTAAGAGTGAAGATGTAGGTTGAAATAACACTCTTTTACTTGAATATATATGATTATTTTGATAAATCAGTTTCAGTATGAAAGGGAGGAGGATAGATAGATCATTTGTTCAGGCGTCTCTTGAAACACTTTTATGAAACAATTACTAGTAGCTATGGTTCCATAGCTCTGGTGATAACTCCAAAAGTATAGCAACAGAAGGAACATACAAACTTTTCAATAGAGATACATTCTATGTAATTAGATAGATATTGATTGAATGTATCTCAGTCTGACCATTGTGTGTCTATGTGTGTGTGTGTGTGTGTGTGTGTGTGTGTGTGTGTGTGTGTTACACAGGTGATGAGGGCAGTGGTTCTGGTAGCGGGAGCGGCTGTACTGAAGGTTGCACCACTGAGTTCGACTTTGTCGGCACGGAGGTGCCCGTTGTAGGTGCAGACAGAAGCGACGGGAGACCCCAGTTGGATTCGGCTGCTGTTGGCCTGGGCCCGACTCTGACACCTCTGCTAGCCTCTGCCCTCTTCACAGCTCTAGTGCTGCAGTGGAGATAATGTCAACCAGAGGGCAGACAGCCACACGTGGACATCTTTGGACAGAGGCAGTAGCGGTGGCCTCTTTGCTTTGACTGACCGCTATGCTGTTAGCCTTCTCTTACTGGACAGGACGATTTTTATGAAAACTTTGGAGAAGCTGATGGAGAACGCATTGGCTAGCTAGTTAGCTATCTAGCTAGCTGCATGGAGAGAGTGAGGGAGAGAGAAAGAGAGAGGAAGGGAAACAGAGAGAGAGAGAGAGAGAGAGAGAGAGAGAGAGAGAGAGAGAGAGAGAGAGAGAGAGAGAGGGTATGTCTCTGCATCCTGCTTGTTCCAAAGAATGCTTGGTGCAATCACGAAGCAGCTTTTCTTGTTGGCCAACTGCTTTTCCTCTCATTTCTTATCAGAAAATCAAACAAACAACGAAAAGAAAACTTTTTTTGGGATGAATTGTACTGTCCTGGAGAGCACAAAGTTGTTTTCCACAAAGTATCAAAACCAGATAAAGAGTAGAGAATCTATTTTTATTTTCCTTGGTTTTCTTCCTCTTCTTCTTCTTCTTCTTTTTAATCAACAGGTGAGATCCCAAAAAAGAGGAAAACACGCCCCTTCCCCAGTTCAAATGTAGAGTTAAAAAAAAAAAAAAAAATGAAAATGAAAAAAAAAAACAAAAAAAAAAAAAAAACAAAAAAACAAAACTCTGTGTACCACTGTGAGAATGCATGAGGAGGTCATCAGTAATGAGCTGTTCTGTGATTCTCGTTCAACACATCACGCCATCTTTTCTCATTCAGTCAATAATTTGAGGCAAATTTTTCATTATATTTGAAGCTTGCTTATGGTATTTCCCACAGATGACAACATGATTGCGCACTTGGCTAACTCAAAATGTTATCA
>NC_044501.1:15495489-15505489 GCF_902362185.1 Chanos chanos
AAAAAGAAGGGCTGCATGAATAAGTTTTGGAAACATCATAAGTCACTCACAAAGGCTATTTCAAACTCATTATTTGCCAATACCGTTTCAGGTGCTGTAAGTATAGCCAAACCCCATTAATTATGAGAAAGGATTAATGCCTGAGATCAAAATGAAATAAATTAAAACAAATGAGTACATTTCAATAATAAAAAGAGTAAGGTTTTGTAACAAACGGATTGATTCAAATCAACAAATCAGGTTTGTAAGCATTGTCTCCCAGATACTGTTTCAGTAAAAATACCTGAAATAAATTTCTGGAGTTACAGAGAAGAAAACCCTTGTTTAAAGACATTATGCTATGCTATCTTAAGCACACCTAAAATGTATTTCCTTCAACACCTTGTTGAGGTACAGCTTTCTGCATTCCCACAATGCAATGTTAAAAACATTAAACACACACACACACACACACACACACACACACACACACATATATATATATATGTGTGTGTGTGTGTGTGTGTGTGTGTGTGTGTTCACTGAGGTTATATATATATATAACCTCAGTGAAGGTAGGTTTTTTTTTTCTTTTTACAGGAAGAAACCTGTACATTTTGACATCAAGCTCGTTAGACTTCGCTTGCCTGCTCATGATGACAGATGAAAGTATCAAGTGTATGAAATATAAAATGACTGGCAAATGGAGATGAATTTCTATAGCACACTTTGCTTAAGCTTGGAACATTTCACCAAGGTAACCAAGAGCACAGAATATCTCTATACAGGACAGATCTACCGACTGTAAAGGTATATTCACACGACATTGCTTAATACTAATTATCATCTGCTCCTTATCACTCATTAGCAATATTTGTGTTTCTTGCTGCTGAAATTATTATTTGAGAGGTTATTTCTGACTACTAAGTACTCTTTTAGTAAAAGGTTAAAACAGAAAAATCCATGTGATAAAAAAAATCACTCCATTAAATGCCATGATATAAGACAAAGCCATGCACATGTCTGCACCTTCACATTAAGATGGGGAACCTGAAAATGCAGAGATGGGAGGCCTGTCAGTTTAAGATCAGAGGGAAACTTTGTGACTTCTAAGCTTCCTTAAATGAAAGCTTTAAGCAAAGAAACCAGTATTGCTCTAGATTCAAGTGTCAGGCCCACTGCCTTGACGTAGATTACATATATGAATCAATGAGTTATTACATTGAAAAGGTGGATGGCAGCTGTGATTGTGATTTTTTAAACCTGGTGTAATTGACAATGATGCTCTATCAGGTCTAAGGTAAAGTGGAAAGCACACAGTTCCCAGCACTTGTAGTTCCCAGCACTTCCAGTACTTTCCCAGTGAAGATAAAATACATCTTTATGAAGGAAAACAATAAGCCAGATTACTTCCTCAGCATTACCTCTCACCTCATGAAGCAGCATTGTAGGGGATGCTATGAGCAGGGGCACGTGGTCATAAATGTAAATGACGAGGTCTTCGGAGACGCCTTGAATTAATTATTTTGTAATTTGCAGAGAGTGTAATTGTTCATCAAATCGGTGGTATCTGTTTTTGCTCTTTCTTCTTTTTTTTTTTTTTGTTTTTTTATTTGCCCAGTGTTCACATAACACGCTCATAGCAATTTCATTTGTGTTTCTCCACAGTCAAGTGACACACTCTAATTCATTGTTTCCCCTGGGTTAATTTGTTTTAAGAAGCTATAGGGAGGCAGAAAAGACTAGAGAGTGATATTAGCGAATAATAGGGTCGCTGGACGCAAAGTGAAATCTGTTCTATGATAATGCTTCTCGCTTTCAGGCTAATTGTAATCGCTCCTGTGACCTACAACTAATAGCAAATGGGTATTAGAGACGATACTATTCCTCTGGAGAAAGAAACCTGGAACAAAATTAAATATGAGGGTTTTTTTTTTCTTTTTTTTTCCCATTTGGGTTAACAAACTAAATAGGTTCTGAATCCTCAATACAGGCTAATGAATGTCAAAAATACATTGATGGAAGGGATTTAAAGAATCATGTTTCCCTTTGGAAGCAAATGTTCCATATAAAAACTGACCTTGTTGAAAAATTAAATTTGGAACAAAAGAGAACGAAGCCTCTTGTTTCATCCCATATCAGTTTCTTTCTTTCTTTCTTTTTTAATATATAATTCTACCATTAAACAGTAGAAAAGTTTTGCATATATTAAGAACTTTAAGAAGGACTTACACTTTTTCTCTCTCTCAAGCAGAGGCGGACTGGTAATCTGTCATATCGGGCATTTTCCAGGTTGGCTGATGTAACCTGGACGCACCTTGGGGCTGATAATTTAATTTATAATTTTTAATTTAAAAAAAAAAAAAATGTTTTTGGCCAACAACCAGTCCATAAAGCAGGGACAGCGGCCCATTGGCTCATTTTCTATACTGACACTAGGCTGGCCCAATCACATCTCTTACTAGCCCCCACCCCTCCATCTCTGTCCTCTCTGTTTCTCGTGTTAGATGCCCTGGCTCAGAACCAAAAATCTGTGGATAGATGAGGGCATCAGAATGGATAAACAAAAGCACAAGGGGGGTGTGGAGAAGTTGCAGGCCAAAAAAATTTAAAATGTAAAGGCATATGCTGCCGAATGTGCAAAAAGTAACAGACATCTTTGCTGCAGGGGCTTCAGTAGCTTCAACATTTTCAGTACTGTCACACTGGTGGTGTGGTGCAGGACCCAAGTGCAAGACACGAAGGTTGTGGTGACAAAACAGAGGACTTTACTTACAAAAAGAAGATCAAAATAAAAGTGCAGACTGGAACAAAACCGATAACAAAAAGGTGCAGCATAACAGTGTGCAAACTAACACAAACAACAATAGACAAGAGACAGGGGAAACACAAGGGCTTACATACAAGAGGAAAACTAAACAGGGCAAACACGATTGGACGAAATTAACAAGGGGGGACCGAGGTTAATAAATGAGACAAACAGGAACAGGTGAGGGGGCGGAGACAGACAGAACAGGCGCACAAAGACAGAACAAAACAAGAGTCCAAAATGGAGGTGCAGGCTGTGACAAGTACCCAACATTGTGCAACAACAGGTAGAACTTGGACGAGGAGAGGTGGCTGGCCATGGCCACTGCCAGTCAGAGGAGCAGGCAGAGAAGCAAACGTGGGAAGCCAAGGCAGGGCGGAGTGAGCAACAGCAGGAGGAGAGTGTAGTTGAAGCGGTAAGCATAGAGTAGCTTCATGATTAACAGGGCCACTCGGGAAGGGAGCAGGGAGGTGGTGTGTGTGCCATGATGATGAGGACGATGATTAATTCAATTAATGTCGATGATAATAAGATAAAATAACATAATGATAACGCTATCGTAAAGTGAGACAGTCACCTACTGCTGATGGTCACTCAGTCAGTCAATGTCAAATAGCGGAGTATAAGCTATTCGGCACTGTTTTTGTAGCTAGCATAGTTCTCTAATGCAGTTGTAACTTCGGCTGACTATTCTAACGTTAACTAGCTAACATTATTTTGTCAGCATCACATTGGCTAAGCCCACATTGCTGTGAGTGACCTAGATCCATATTGTATCATCATAATATTATTAAAATTTTTAGGCTAAGGGTTCCCTTGATAAAGATTCTGACTAATTTGTATACTTTATAATCGTGCAATTAAATTTTATTAAATTATTTGAAATGATACTTTGACTTCTAGCACAGCTTTTTTTTTTGACAGTTACTTGTATTTCTAATTGGGTATGGAGATTGTGTACTCCACGGCCACCTCTGATCACCAGGGAGTAAGTCAAGAGTGAGTGAATACACTGTTCAACTTGCACCAGTACACTTGTACACTTACTACTCAGCTTTGTAGTGGTATAAGAGAAGAGTATGGTAGGTACGCATGTTTAAGGGGACTGCAAGGATGGTGAACTTCTGGGTGGTGTCCGACCCATTGTGGTGGGCCATCTGAGCCAAAAATGCTAGGGCCAGTTTTTTGTCCCAGTCCAGCCCTGTTCTCAAGTCTGTTTAGTTAAAGTTCTGTCACATGTGTTACAAGTACATTTTTTGCTAAATAGTTAAAAAATCTATTTGATTTTTGAGAAAAAAAAAAAAAAAAACATTTGGGATGGGCAGTTAATAAATAAATAAACTAATGTTGAATTAAGGTGTGTATTAACAGCAACAAATAAATCAGAGTAACCTTAGTATGGGTGTTGTCTGTGCAAATAACCATAATTTGTTAATTATACTACATAGCCTGAGCTGATTTATACAGACTGAGATAATACGTGCCAACTTCCTTAAGTCATCAATCATTCATTACTTCTTTCCAGTCAAATAATTACTGCAATTCAATGCAAGACCACACTGCTCATATGCACATAATGAAACCAATTATATTTCTATGCAACACTCTCTCCACAGAGAGTGGAGGGATTGAAATGTGGATCTGTGACAATGAGTGAATTAAAAATGCTTTGCGAAATAAGCAATATGTTCATGAATGAATGAAAAAGCCAAGGGATATTTGACTAAAATGCAACACTACTGCAGTAAGTATTCTGTTTATGCAGCATTATTTTGTTGATAGCTATGCTGGCCTATAAATCTGCCAAGATAAAGACACTGTAGATGTCAAAATCGACATTCTTACACTAGTTCAAATAACTCAATATTCAGAGAAATTTGGAAGAACAAATTCTTTTTTCTATAGTCTCCTGTAAAGTCAAAATGATTTAACAGTCAAATTGGCCTGTCTAACTGAAAAGAAAGAAAGAAAGAAAGAAAGAAAGAAAGAAAGAAAGAAAGAAAGAAAGAAAGAAAGAAAGAAAGAAAAAAAAAAAAAAGACTTCACTTGGCAGACTCTCAGAGTCTCGAAATGCTTTTTGTGTGCATTTAAGGGTCACTGCAATTTACATTTTCCTCCAAGTTTGCCTGTTTCAATCCAGCTCTATGTTCCTCAGAGATAAGGGAAGAAACGCGCATTCTCCATTTTAGACAGCCTTTCAGAACTCCACTTCTTACTGACAGGAACTATGCTTAGTTCATGGTCTATCTCCAGATTGGAGTTCTGTGGCTTTTGCAAGACCTCTTTTACTTAGTTCTGTCCTACTGACAGGGCTGCCCTCTTCCTCCTCACAGCCACTTTGACGGAAATGGAGAATCTTGGAAGATATACCTCCCAGAGCACGGAGGGGCTACCAGTTTCCTTATATCTAACAGCAAAACTAAAAAGCATGAGGTGAAATTTACATCCTAGCAGTATGTGGTAATGTAATCTGCATGGAGTAAACTAACCAGCTATATATATATATGGTTGCACGTAACAATTAGCAACAGTAACATAACAAATTAATAAAGTTACACTTTGAGTCAGACACTTATGGCTAGATATAGAACTTCCATTTCATAGTTTAGTGTCAGCAGTACTTAAGTTGGGGGGCGCAGTGGGTAGTACTGTTGCCACACCTCAAGAAGGTCCTGGGTTCGATTCCTGGCTGGGAGGCCAGGGTCCTTTTATGTGTAGAGTTTGCATGTGCTCCCAGTCTGTGCATGGGTTTCCTCCCACAGTCCAAAGACACGCAGGTCAGGTGAACTGGAGATATTAAATTGCCCCTAGGTTTGCATGAGTGCGTGAATGTGTTTGTCTGTGTGTCTGCCCTGTGATGGACTGGCGACCTGTCTAGGGTGTTTCCCTGCCTTTTGCCGAATGAATGCTGGGACAGGCTCCATCACCCCCCGCAACCCTGATTAGGCTAAGCGGCTTAGAAAATGAGTGAGTGAGTGAGTCCTTAAGTTTGAAAAGATGTAATTAAACCATCTTCTTCGGCGCTTGTCATGGCGCACAGCATTTCCCTCTGAGTCATTGCTTTTAAAGAGAATTTGTCTTTTCCCAAACTTTTTTGTTCTTATCCTCAAATTAGCCAAAGAGACAGATAGATAAATGAATAGTTTGCAAGCTGCGTACTGGACACTGTCCAGTTGGTAGGATAATTAAGATGTGAAACATGGAACTTTAAAATAAAGCTCTGAATATTTCTTTTATTCATAATAACCTCTGTTAGGCAATAACGTTCTGGCATCTTAGCCTTTACTGGTCTTATGAGTTGCATGTGCCTAACCTCCATCAATTCACTGAACTCTGCATACATTTAATGATATGCCAAAATAATTAATTAGTGATGAAGTAGCACAGACTCCTTACGCTGTATTAGTGGTGCTCTTGACATGATGCGCAGCTGAACTGATTAACTCAGGATGATAATTTGACACATATTACAAATGCAGCCTGACATGGAATGAATTGCGTGTGTGAGTATATATTTGTCAAAGCCTAGAGGCTGAAATTAGGCATTTACAAAATCTATCCTGGAATTTTAACAGAGCTTAAAGATTGATCTGGCAAGGAAAATGTAGTGCTGTAAATCTTCCAATTTGGACTATTGATCCATTCTCTGTCAAACATCATGAGAAATTGGCCAGATTTACTCCCGTGAACAGCCACTGCAGCAATCAGCAAAGATTGTGCTTAATTTTCACTGTGGTAATGACTATCTGTCAACCAGAGTTCATTTCTCTACCCACTGAAATTTGTGCAGGGG
This sequence comes from Chanos chanos, assembly GCF_902362185.1. Lineage (NCBI taxonomy): Eukaryota > Metazoa > Chordata > Actinopteri > Gonorynchiformes > Chanidae > Chanos > Chanos chanos. Next base: position 15,502,071 of record NC_044501.1, read on the forward strand.
ATATCTATCCATGCCTACAAATGCACAATGGACAAATGCCCATGTTACATAGTCATATTCAGACCAGAACTCAGCTTACCAGTTTGGACATGGATTCATCTGCATTTATCTGAAAACCTCTTGTTTATGTGATGTTAGAAATAGCTTACATATTCACTGTCAGCGAGTATGTTTCAGTTAATATTTTCCATAGATAGGGTTTAGCTGTTTTTAATGTTTAAGTGGAAAATGTTATTCTAATTTATGTTAGCTGATATTTATTTAGGTTAGGTTTTTTTTTCTTTTTTCCCAGTTATTTTCCAAGTAAAATGGAAGGCGATTCCAAACACAAAACCTACTCATGCAAAAATACAAATTTATTAATAATAGTAATGCCTCGCTTGGTTGTGGAGTTTTACAGAACTTCATACACAAAAATCTGTTGGTGTAATTTCAATTCAATTTGACTTCTACATTCTCAATATTTGCATGAATTCCAACTCTAATTCAAATTCCAAAAGCTAAACTGGCATTAATCATCTTCATACAACACAGAACTAACCCGAACTTTGAAATTATCCGTTTAGCTCACCTTTAAGAAGGCTTCAAAGTATTCTGAAGTATTTAAGAAGTATCCAAAAACATAATTTATATCTCAAAATAGCTGATCATTTGAAATACTAAAATGTAATAAAATGTAATAGGGAAGTCTATTGCATGCGGTTTTATTCTTCGTACATAAGCCCAATAAAGACCAAAATACTGAATTATCTAAGAAAGCTTGGATCTGAGGCATGCGAGAACATAAATCTTAACATACTAAAGGACCACAATCTATAATATTTACTTTTGGCTGCTAGAGTCCTGACAGCAAGTCTTTGGAACAGCATCAAAAACGAGACCGATAAAAAAAAAAAAAAAAGAAAAGAAAAAAAGAGAGAGACCAAAAAAAAGAACAGAAAAGAAAAAGAGAGAGAGAGAGAGAGAGAGCATGCGCGCGAGAGAGAGAGAGAGAGAGAGAGAGAGAGAGAGAGAGAGAGAGAGAGAGAGAGAGAGAGAGAGAGAGAGAGAGAAAGAGAGCATGAAACATCTCATTTGTCCAAGTTGCCATCTTGCCATAGTTGTCTGAGGCATAGTAACTTCTCACATAGCTTTGATCTGAACTGGGCTTTTCCTGGTAATGAATGAGTCAGCCCACTTGCTCTCATATGTTGTATAGACTGTGTCTGATACTGGAAACACAGAGCCAAGCAGGAGCAGCAGGTAGTGCTGGGTCCAATCAGTTTATTGGGAAACCTGTGAGGCAGCAGTGCTACCATAACTGAAAGCATAACTGTGGGTAAATTGAGGCACTTAGCTCGGTGGGGAGGAAGACAGCAGGAAAGCTCAATATTGATGGGCATGTTTTTCACTTTCTCACACCTCGAAGAAAACCAAACAGCTTGAGAAAGTCTGGAGGTGAGTCGGGGAAATGGAGGCTGGCACCACAGCCATTATCATTGTATGAAGAGGACATACACAGCTGAATATTGTTACAATTCATATTAAGCACTGTGCCATTACTGCCATTATTGTTTCGCAGATTCAATGCGAGTGACCGCAGTGACGGAGGAGTAATAGGTTTATGTTTGCTGGTTTCAGTATGTACAAGTATGTATGTTACTGTGGTGTTCGTTTGGAATGCATAGTTTTCTGTTGATTTTGATCCAAGAAATGAAAGAAAAGACTGCCAGTTGAAATCTTTTACATTTACTTTTTTTAAGTTTCTGAAGGACTGTTAAGAGGGAAAAGTGAAATATGTAAGCTTATGGGTGGTGATATTCTTTCGAACAGAACTACTTAGGGGCCTTACTCTATCTTTATGCAATATGAATGGGAGTATATATGAGAACAACATAATATAATCCATGTGGTGTTCACTTGTGTTTTGGACTTTAGGAGGCTTGGAATGTTGGCTTGCTCGGAAAAAAAAGTGTTAACAGCACTACAGTATGTGCTGTTAAGTGTTTGAGAATGATTCGCTGAGATCTTAAACATTATTCTCGATAAATTTTCAAACACAAACAGTGCTGACAGTCGTCAGAATCAGTAATAACTATATTGAATTTTAGCTTCTGTCACTTTCAGTTTAATACACAGTAAGAAACAACAACAACTACAACAACAACAACAACAACAAAAATATCTGCAGAACTAACACCTACATGTCCTGTGCTTGACTTGGGAAGGAGACATCTTTCGTCTCCGCTCTGGTTGAGCTCCAACGCTGTCATAAACAAGTCTAAAGGACTTAACCTCTCTCCCCCTCTGGAGCACATCCAGGCCAGCTTTAACACAGAGAGAAAACAGAGGCCAGACAAATCCTCTGCTTTTGGCAAACAGCTTGCCTCTATTTGTCACTTTGAAAATCCTTGACAAGAAGTCCAGACTAATCCCTCAAACACTCCCTTGAGCAGCAACACTGTTGTGGGGGGAATATTCATGGTTGATCTGCATGACTTCTCGAGCTAAGGTGATGGGAATTGTGTTAGACCTGTGAGAAAAATTAATGGAGATAACCAGGGACAGACGCTTCATTATCTTTTACGTTTCATACTAGTCAGTATTAGCCACACTTTACTAAGATGTTTACTCAGACACATTTTCTAAGTCTCTCTCCTTTTTTTTTGTATATGTCTTTACAAAAGACACTCAAGAATCAAGAAGTTTAAGAAAAAAAAAAAAAAAAAAAAGACTTTCAAGGTACACATAAACAATGACCAACGTGTGTATCTGTGTATTTGCTTCGGGAAGGCTCATCCCTGAGTTGAGATCCATCTCACCACACAGCATTTTCCTTTGTTTAAGATCACCGTTCGGTTTACAAGGCACTGATATTCATTCAGTATGGGAATAGGAATTGAAGTTAATGAGAAAGAGCATACTCCACTGCACCAATGCTAAGCATTTCCACTGCATTAATCTCCTTATGTGAGTTTGAGACTACAGGAAAAAAACAAAGCACACACACACACACACACAAACACAAGAGTACAAAGTGTCAAACAAGTCTCTCTCCGGCCAGAGAGAACCAGTCTTCATTGTAAAGGGAAAAGCATTTTTTTGTTTGTTTGTTTTGTGAGTTGGGTAGGGCTGGAGGATTAGGGGGGTGGAGGTGGGGCCGTGTGCCACATAGAATGCTGTGATTCCATTTTCACAGAGGGGAAACACAGCCCAAATTCTTGGGGATGAATTAGGGTCCCATATAGGCGGTAATAAACAGTATACTCTCAAGGCCATAACATTCATTAAAGTAAGTCTGACATCCAAATAGGCTATACTATGTCTTGATGAAACTTGCATTTGTGGGCAGCAGTACTTTCAGGATGGTAGCTTTGTAAGCACTGCAGTCCTATTTACTAAAGGAGTGATTGCATCAAATGAGATGGGTGAAAACCAGA
>NC_044501.1:15510489-15547989 GCF_902362185.1 Chanos chanos
TGAGGGGAAAGACATTCAGCTTTTTTTTTTTTCTTTTTCTTCTTGTCAAGGAGTCCGATCACTTTTTGTTCATGTGTTTGTCATTAAAATAAGCCACCCATGAAACAAAAGAGCGCGGTGCCAAACTTTGACTCTGTCCCCTGTTTAACTATTTAAACAGGAAACAGCTCCCAGAGCTGTGAACATTCTCATATGGAATTATAGTTAACCCACATAAACATGGTTCTCAAAACAGCATTTAATGATCTCTGTCTCATACATACACACGAACACAAACCAAAAAGACTCACAAATGCGAAAATGCACAAAAACACGGAGAAACACTGTCTCTCACTACCCCCTTTCCCACCATAACCACACACATACATACAGACAGATAGTCAGACAGACACACACACACACACACACACACACTACTGTACCATCCCACTTCAACAAATGATGTTTCTTTATAAGTATTCCTCCTTTAATTACATTTACGAACATCTCAAGATGATGCTGAGTTATATACCACCCTATGTAACACTCCTAAAATGGCCTGGTGTGGTTTCATCTCTAAACTCCTATCCAGATTCATCAATCATATGACATAAACCATCAGTCATATTACACAGAAATCCTAAAGAAAAAAAAAAAAAAAGTCATCACAAAGTCATTGTAAATGATGAAATATCATGTTATCGAGCGGCGAAGGCAGACTTGCCGACTGCAGCTCTAGCGAGGCGATTAGTATGCTGATGAAATGTTTTCTCTTGGGGTCATTAGAGGAGCTAAGAGTGGGCCTATGTACACTGGCTGCATGCCTAATGCCACACCGTCAGCTTTTCTCCAGGGGCACAAGACATCTGTGAGGCGTTCTACAAACTATGACTTATTCGGACGATTCCACTGAAAAAGCCAGGACAAAAGCAGACTAACAGCAGTGTTAGTCAGCGAGGAAGAGAGGCCTCAGGCTGACAGGATTATTCTGTTTATCCTCCTTTTCCTCCCTCTTCCTTCATGTTTTTTCTCTGCTTTTCTTTTGCTTTCTTTTTTTAGGCCTTTTTTTCTCCTTTTTTTTTTTTTGGCAAGGTCGGCTAGTGCCAAAATCCCCTGTGCTGTTCTTCTCCGACACAACAAATCATCACAGAACAATGTTTTCACCTGGCACCTGTGACTCCTGTGACTCACAGGAGATGTTGCATAATGAAGGATTATGGGTTTAATAGAACTGAGGTGGATTTTAGCTCAGTTTAGAAAAACCAGAAAATATGGAATTTGTGTACGTATATGTCAGCGTGTCATATTTTAAGACTTGCTGAGTCATATTCAGTTGAGGTTATCCTCCAGAGGTGTCATGTTATTCTGTAGATTCAAGGCAATGGTTTTATAAAAAAAAAAAAAAAATCCAAAAAAAGAAAAAAAAAATGGAAAATGGTGTTAGAACAGACTCACTAACTGATAACAAAGTGCACTGAATTCTGATGTCAACACCCTGATTCATCTTCATATTTAATGTCTCCTTAACAGAAACAAGCATGTATTGTGACTAGGGCAAAAGAATACATTGAGAGAATCCAAATGAGAAAGGCACAATTGTGTCTGCCCTCACATTTTCAGGGCAGCTTTCTATCAAAGGGAGAATTCTGGGTGAAAGCGGTTGAAATGACAAGGAAGTCAAGCAGAGAAAGAGAATTAGACCACTGAAGACTGTTCCAGAGAGGAGAGTTAGACCTCCCTGCCTTCATGTACCATCACAAAACAAGTGGAACAGGCCCCATAACTGGCCATGCTCTCACGCCTCAATTAATTCATCCCACCCACATCAACAAAACTTTGAGTATTAATGAACACATACCCTAGTTGCCTTTTTGTGCTTTGTGCCCTTGTTGTAAATAGCTTGTTCAAGCATAAACACTCAATGGATGTCCCATGCTGCGAGTCACAATCAACAGCAAGCAGGCTGAATTAGTTTTCATGTAAAGGACACAACTGATTTTTAATCAACACCAAACTCAATTAAATTCAAACTGTTTCACTGGGGAGAAACTGTGATCAGAATCATTTTGTGAATTAGAATAATGAGAAAGCATAATTGACTTGAGACAAGAACATAAACATCGTCACTAAGTAAGCAAATGTTCTTACTGTACGTTCAAACATTCATAATGTAAACCTGTCACAGCCAACATTTTCACTGTGTACATTCTGTAACACCACTAAGCAGTGGAGACAGCTGTGGACAAGACTCTCTAAGGACAGACTCATATAAACAGTGTTGGTGGTTTATTGACATACTGACATACCAAGGACCCAGATTCTAATCACAACCTGCGTGCTGAAAATATTAAAACATTCACCAGTGAAAAACACCTTTCATTTAGCCTTCAGGTCATAACGATCTTCTTCTTTTCCTGTCGCTTGTTTCGCAGTGCTCAAATGGTTGAACAGTATTTCTGTATCACTGTTTTTTTTCTTTTTCCTTCTTATGGAAAATGCCAAACATCTCAGGTTCAATACACCTAAAGAGGTGCTTGACTAATCTCAAAGTCTGAACTACAGGTCAACCTAGGCAGCTGAACTGAACCAGCCCCCCAAGGCTCTTCCCTGTGTAGGATCCGATAGCCAGTGTGGGGGCGACTGGCACCTGGATGGATTAAAAAAAAAAAAAAGGGCAGAAGAAGAGGAAGGAAAAGCATCGCGGATTCAGTCAATACAGAGCTGAGCTCTGCATTCAGCCAAGGTTCCTGCAGCTAAGGTATGTAGCATACTAATCACAATTACATCTCTGGAGAATCACATCCCACAGTTATCTGTGGACACTTCCACCCTTTAAATCATCTTACTCTAGGTTCTCAGACCATTAGCCCACAGCAAAAGAATGAAACGTAAATATCATGTGCACAGTTCATAGGTTGCTCTCACTATTGATTATGGTTTACAAAATTATAGTTTCCTCAAAGTGTTCTTCAAAATGTCTGAGTGAGTCATTCTATCTAAATTACTATGTTTGAATCTTATCCACACAGTTCTCACACATGAACAGGCCATCACTGGACAGGGAAATCCACATAAGGGGTGAGACCACTGATATATGACCACAACCACAATGAAGTAACTCACTCGTGTCTGCAATATACATGTGTAGACACTGTAAATCAGACAGCAACCCAACACTTACCATAGGTCTTCAACTGTGGGTTGGCATATAGACTCTTTCTAATAGGAGAAAAGCTCAAGACAATCATCACCTGACTTATGGTAAAGCTAGAAAGATGACAGGAGAGATTAAGGGATGTGCAGCATACATACTGTTCTGCTCTCAGATTCCATAGCCATTACATCTCTGTCAATCATTTCCCAGGCCCTGTGAAAAAAAGCCCCAAGCCAATCTCCACCCTGCCAACAAATATGAAAGAAATGATTTGACTTCAGCATTTATATGATGATTGAAGCTACATAACTTCCACCCAATCTCATGCCTTCGTCTGGGTAGTCTTGTAACTGTCTCATTTGCCCTCAGGGAGTAGCCTGGTGTCTTTACAGAGACTGTGCTAGCCACCCATCACCAGCGCCTGCGGTCATATTTCCCATTACAAGACAGAGACTTCGCGAGAAATGCGTAAATCAAAAAAAAAAAAAAAAAAGGCTGACATATTATTGTGCAACAAACCTCAAAATAAAAAAAAGTTTAGAATCTCTGCTGTCTTGCTCTCTCTACAAAGGAATTTACAAGACCCAGCAAGACAAGTCCCTGCCGAATACTTGCAACAGTCTAACACAAAAGCCCTAAATGGCACTGGAGAGCGGTATATGGTGGCCAGAGAACTCAGCTTCATGTTGCCAGCTTTGAAAAATGCACAAGCCCTGGATTCTGTTTGTTCCCAACAGAAGATAAAAAAGGACCTTCAAAGGGTTTGACCCCCTACAAGACTAGGGATGGTGTGAGGGGAGAGTGGCAGGGAGAAGATATGATGCATTTTTCATGAGTTGTACTTCCTCACACAGCCAATCCAGGTCAAATCAGATTGACTCCCACTGACATAAGGGTTTGGCAACATTCTTCCACCTCCTTTACCTGAAAAATTGCGTAAGATTGCAGAATTTCGGGCCTCTCGGGTCCATGCTTTCTCTGGCTTGCTCACCCAAGTGAATGTGACAGAGGATTGCACATCTGAGGCCACGATTTCTTTCAGAATTAGAGAAGAAAAAGTTTTCAACTCAAGTGTTAACATTCAGTTGTAATTAGAGATAATGTGCAGAAGATAAGACTCAATCACTGTTGTGAGAACAAAAAAGAACATTAGCCATATTCCAAGGGCATGGTTTTGTTGATAAGGCCAACAATCAATGCTTAAATGTCAGTTTTAATGAAGCACCAGAGAAATAATAAGAAATATATGCAGGGAATCTATGAAAAGGGGAAGAATAAAAATCATGTGAATAGTTATATTTTCTCAGTTCTATTTTTTCTTGCACTATCATCACCCTTCAATAAATCTCTTGCGGTAGGGTAGACAACAACAACAACAACAACAACAAATAGTAAACAGCGTAACTTGAGCCTTAAATCAGTACAAATGTAATCCATAAGGTAAGGAGGATGGTCAGTGTGTAAATATCTTTTAAGAGTCCAAGCATCAAGCGTTATTAATACATTTAAACCCCAGAAGATTCAAATGTACTACAACCACTGTGACCAAAATAAGAGTTGAGTGCTGAGTTGTCACAAATGGTTACCAACTGTCAACATCAAAGATGGCAAACATGTCGTAGTGTGTTTCATGCTTACCTGACCTCAGATGTTCACTACAGGCACCAGAGACTGTACTGGGTAAAGGTTTTGGATGTGCTTCAAGGCAACACTGACTATGACTATGTACATGAGAGATACATATCCAGATTGTATCAAAAGGTATAGACGTTAATCAGTTGTGCATATTAGGCATTTTGTGAGCTTAGGTCTGTTACTGTGTGGGAATTTGTAGTTCTTTTAAACTATACTTTGTCAAAGGTTCAAAATCAAATGTAAAATTCTTTTCTGTATTTCATTCATGAATAATTTTATAAATTCTCTTGGTCTCTCTGGAGGGGAGGATCAAATGAAAAGCACTGTGACATAAGAGATGAAATGAATATTAAAAACCATCATACCTAGTCTCTTTTTTGAGGCAACCATTCAATACAAAATTATAACATGTACAGCTGCCCTTCTATATCAAATATGAATGTACCTGTACTCATGTTGTATATTTCCATTTGTGTATATCTCGAAGTATATGCCAGAGTTCGTCAAGGTCCAGAACGTCTTTCTTGCAGAGATCTCAAGGGAGGGTAGTTCAGGGACAAGTGTGACGTGCGTCCATGGAAACGTCAGTCGATACAAAACAACGGAGGTAGCCATGGCAAGTTCGAAATAGAAATAGTATCATTTACAAGCTTCATTTTGAAATCCAGTTTGATATTCTTTCATTTTGCATGTCACACATCTGACCCGTCACAAATGTTGCAAATGGTGAGAAATCAAATAATGTGAAATATCCACGCCATCCTTGGATCTCGTTTCGTAGACCGCCACTATGTTGTTGTTGATATTAATGTTACTGTTGTTAGTTTATTAGCGAAGCACATATATTCGGTGAAGTGAGAACTGTGTTTGCGTAGCTCTTTTTTTTTTTTTTTTTTCTTTAAATCACATTATCACTTAAACAGGCATGGTATAGGAGGAAAGATGACTCTTCTTGAATTCATCAAACATAAACTGCGTGATCTTGTGCAGCTTATTAAGCCTGAGACTGCCCTGCCATGTCACAACGAAATTCACATTAAATACCGACTTCTTTTAAGGATCAAAAATCAATTGCCCATTACAACGTCTTGAATGAACTTGCTTCCGTTTCTGTTGTTTATTTTTGGAATGTTTTTCAAGTCTGGGTAATGGCCCAACTATCATTGCTGACTCTGTTATGCGACCTCTGAATACCTTTTTCATCAACATATAAGACAAAAATTACACACAGGAGCTACAAAATCAAATAGCAGAGTAAATGGTGGTGATTTCTTTCTGAAAAACCTATTTAGTTGCAGCAAATCAGATTGCACTTTTGTGAATAATAGCTAATTTGTCATTTTCTTCTTTTTCTTCCCTTTTTTAAAACTATATTTTATTTTATTATTGTTTACTTCTAAGCTGATTTATTTATCTGCTTTCCACAAACATGCTCTCATCAACACCCTGTCTTAACGATCACAAAGAATATCAAAGCTTGAGATTCTCTTTCATCTTCAGAACTTAAAAAAAAAAAAAAAAAAAAAAAGTTCTGAACTGTAATGGCAAGTGATTTTTTGAACCACACCGTCCGTAATAAACCTGTCAGAAGTGTGGGAGTGATTTTTGTTTACTTATGCTTGCTGAGGATAGATCAGTATTTGATCTGTAAAGACTGAAAAAAGAAACAAAATGGAGTGGTACTCTATCATTTCCAGAATTCACACCCCTATTCAAGGCTCTGAGTGATTGAGATGAATCTATCTTCATGTTTCCACACCCTTTTTGAATTTCAAACTTTCAACCATGTTTTGAGTTGAAGCACTCACATAATGTGTGAGAAGAGTCATGTCAGATTAAAACTTGAAGAAGGACCTCTACCTCAAAAATGTATGTAACTAACTACTTTTTTTAAGTTACTGCACTGCTTTTTTTTTTTTTTAAATTTGGTTTTGCATTTATGTTTAGAGACTGTTTCATTAAATATGTCAGTCTTAAACACACAAAGCAAATGTAAATTCTAAACCTGCAGACAAGCTGTCCAGACACACACACACACACATATATACAGCCTCTCCCCAACGTATGATCTACGCGACTTACGACCATTCATACATATGACTGGAAAAAAAAAAAAAACACTGTATACATTTAAAAAAATAAAGAAAAAATATATGCAAATGTAAAAATTACGCTTGGTCGTACGTCCACCGGTGTAGCATGTAGTGCCGCGCACTGATGCAGATCTGATGAAGTTACTGCTGTGGAGACAGATTAACAGAATGCGCGTTTTGTCCGGTTTAACCCAGTACCAGGAGTATTGGTCGTTATGTTAACCCTGTGTCCCGGATGTTCTTTGTTCTCCCCCTCACGTGTTTCTGCTTTTTGCCATAGTGAAAACGTTTGCTACTAAACAGCTTCTCGCGTTTGTGATTCATTCAGATCCTCCTCTTATACTGGTGCAGAGTGCACGTAGTCTGGTATACGAGTGTCTTCAATAAATGCTGAGCTCACGCCGTTAAAGTCAAGTCTCTAGATATTCATTGCATATGTCAAGTCTTCCAGTCGTATGAAACTATAAAAGCCAGTGCTAACGGCTGCGCGCACACGATAGTGACTGTTAGATGAAATCCTGGCATTGTGTACATCACAGCATCTCTCTCAGCTCTCGTTCTCGTTCTCAGTTGCTGTTCGTGCACGACTTCTACATGCCATGCTAACATACATTCGATTTATGCCCATTTCGAGATACGACCAATATTTCGATATATGCAGTCTAAACACATTAACATTTAATCTGCATGAAACTTAACAGATCTAAACACATTACAATCTAAACACATTAACATTTAATCTATATGAAACTTAACAGAAGGACTGACATACTCATCAGCTGTTCTTTCTCCACCTGTATGGAGTATAAAGCAAAGATGGGTGATTATTATGAATATGATTGGAGAATCTCTGCTGACAGGTTTGTGTCCACACATGTTTCTTCTCATTTACCAGCTGAGGCCCTTTAAGACCACAGGCAGACAAGGCTTTGAATTTAAGCAGCTACATTTCTGATGGCTGCCAGAGCACCACATGTTATAAATAGTTGATACCCCCCTCTCTAACACACACACACACACACACACACACAGACACACACGCGTGCGTGCCTGCACGCACACACGCACGCACACACACACATAAACCTCTCTTGATGCAATTCAATATGGAATTTCAGAGATACATAAAATGATTCATAGCACTGGCTCAGAGACCATTTATGGTGAGAGAGACAGGTATGGACAAGGCCTGAAAAGCTTTCACTTTGAAGTCCAGGCAGATACCGAATGAATTCCATACGAGACAAAAACCCATCATCTAGCTCTGCAGCCACTCCATTTTAGGCTATATCTGCAAATGTGAATGTATGTGTGTGCGTGTTTGTGCGTAAGTGTGTGCCTGTGTGTGTGTGTGTGTGTGCACATGGATGAAAATTAAAGTGGTCGCTGCTGACGTATAGTAACAGACAATCTGAATGGAATACAGATTTTTGACGTTATCTAATGATCAGTGTGAAACGTTATGCTTTGGTATTTCATTAAAAACACCGTATCACCCAAAATGCCAATGCGTTAGAAATTATCCCAGAAAAGAAGAATGTAGGGGATGGCTAGATGATGTTCTCATAAAGATTGAGGTAGTCTCAACACTAAGTCGCGTATATTCACACATGCTTGATTTAACTGTGCTAAACTGCCATCCCCACACCCCCACCCCCTTCTCTGTCTAAGCTCACTAATCCTCATGAGACACCAGTCTACTGGGTCTCCTCAGCCGTCCACTCCCCCTGTGGTTGGTTAATCCTGTGATCCATTAAGAGACTCTACACAGAGAAAGACCCTCCTGCTCTTCCCTTTGTCAAGAATGTTGATCAGAGTCATCTATCAGGACTATCAGACATGAAGCCCCCAAACACATGGATGGACACACACACACACACACACACACACACACACACACACACACACACGCGCGCGCGCGCGCAGAGATGCTAGGTGAATCTGTCAGTGTGTGTGTGTGTGTGTGTGTGTGTGTGTGTGTGTGTGTGTGTGTGTGTGTGTGTGTGTGCGTGTGTGTGTGTGTGGTCCCGTATGAAATATACGTTGAGTTAAAAGGAAGCACTGGGTTGGTTTTCATCCCTTGCTGATGTCTTTTGCTGAAGAAGATAGTTCTTGACATCTATTAAGGCTGTTGTGAGAATGGGCAGCTGCATGAGTCTGTCTCATGTTATATACCCAGTCTGCACTAAACTGCCATGTAAAAGTGATTGGTAAAATGTCACCTCTGAAGTTTTGTGAATGTAAGTAAGCTATATCTAGTAATTGTTTAGCTGACCTGACATACGTATTGCTACATTTTTACTGGAAGCAATTAATCTAAATCTCAAAAATAGACCCATCACGTCAGACCAAGGAAGCAAAAGGCATTTGTTCCCATGGTTACAGTACTGTATTGGTTCGGGCTGTAAGAGAACAGTCTATCCATTCATTTGTGTGAATTTTGGTGTCAAATGTGTCTTCGAAGAAAAACAAATATATAAAAACAGTGACATATATGTACACAGCACATTTCCATCTTGGGATGAAAGAAAAAAAAGAACTTGTTACAATATGCATTCCTCCCATCTTGATTCTTTTTTAATTTCCTCTGCTAGTTATGAGCGATTCAGATATAAGCTGAAACAGCTTGGAGAGACAGGCAGAAAGAGAGTCCACAATTTGAGTGCGGGTGCAAATGTGCCATAAAATGAGCTTCAGCACTGTGATATTTAATTAATGTGAGGCAGGCGGCAGAGCAAAGCTCATTTACATCCTCATTCCTCATTCAGAATGGATGAAACAGGACTGGACTCCTCTGCCATGGCAAAACTTTGCTACATAGCGCTATGTGGAGAGAAGAAAAAATCACCTCACATTCTGAGAGTCGTTTCTTGACACAATGCTGAAAAAGATAAACTTACCCACTAAGGGGTACAGCGCTGAGAAGACAGCCAAAAAAAAAAAAAAAGTGTGTATGCATATATATATATATATATATATATATATATATATATATATATATACACATACACACACACACACACATATACCGCAAGCAGTGCTGCAGGGATTGAGAAGAAGAAGAGGAGAGAGAGAGAAAAAAAAAAATAAAAAATAAAAACGCTTATCCATTTGGCCCTTTAAATGTTCAGACTATCAAATTATTTGTGACTTTTTCAGGGCTAGTGGATAGCTGGTAAAAGCTTGTGATCAGGCATTTTAAAATATTTATACACAGAGATGTTTTCACAAAGATAAACATTTCTTGTTAAAGAGCTGTGTATGTCAGAATGCTACACCATCTGGGCCAAGTCATTCTCTGGGGCGGAGGTTCTGGAACTTTCCTAAGCCAAATTGTATGTATGACAGTGTGACTACTGATGGTTCCATAGCCCTAATGTTGTAAACACACTGAGAGGCCCAGAACCCAGCCCCAGTAAGACTCCTCTCTGAATACAAGGGATGCCCTTGTTATCTCAGTGTCCTAATATTTGCCTAATGTTGGTCCTTGAATGTTTGTATGTTTCTGCTTGCAACTTACATTTATGTCTAATATTAAAGTATTTGCTTCATCTAAATAATGTAGCCTTTTTTTTTCAGTTAACTTATCTTAGATCTGAGTGAGCAGTTCATGTTCAATTTTTAACAAACTGTGCTGTAACACCCTTTCGTTAAGAGTTACGACTATTTTTTTTTTCCAGGAGTACTGTTGCTAAAGGGATTTCAATTCTAATTACTTCTTAACTGTCTTTTGTACTATACATGAGAAGGAAGGATGGCGTTGGAAAAAAAAAAAAAAAATCAATGCTTGGGAATCAACTGAATGGCACCTTTAATCTTGGCACAAACCGAGTCAATAGGCTTTGGAGGGAGCAAGCAAGTGATTAAGTGATAGTCTGGACACCAATCTACCCTTCCTTAAAGAGAGGAAGAGAGAGAGAGAGTATCACTGCCCCCACAACCATCTGTCAAAGCAGAAAATGGGCCAATATATCATCAGCCATCATCGGAATCCGATAAATTGCTTTCTCAGTATGTCTGCCTCCCAAAGGCCATGCAACATTAGCATTAGGGTCATATGCAGTATTTTGCTTCGCATTGATTCCCAAAGAGGAATAAGTGATGTTTCCCATTGGTAGGTCGAAGATGGAGAGTGATGAAAGAGATTTCCATCAACTCGGAGCAGGAGCAAGAGGCCGCAGACAAACCGAAGGTCGCCTTTTGCTCCGTGAAAGGAGCCAAATCCAGGTAGCAAACCTTCCTCCTATCTCTGAGCTGCAATATTTTGATCACTGGGACACAGTTACAAGAAGTCTAATGCCAGCGATAATCCAACCCTGTTGAGATGATGCTAAAGACAATGCCTGACAAAAAAACAAAAGGAAGCGCTACACAGTTTCAACAAGGAAAGACAGGAAAAGCTGCCAAACGTTATGTCCTCAGAGATCGCTTGTGACACGCCGAACTCATTCGCAAAAAACTAAAAACTTGGCCCTCGACAGCGCTCGGCTGACAAAGAAGCCATTCCTCCACACCACATCTCCTGTCAGGTTCCCGACAACGGCCGATGCGTCCTGTTAAATAAATGGCCACCCATTCGCCGTGGGCCGGCACCTATGTTATTAATCTGCCTACCCGTGTTACGATGATAGATCTCAGCCAAGCTCAAGCAGAGCCGAGCCCGGCTTTGCTCATACATGCAGAAACATGAAGAGATTGCCTGCGCAGCCAAGCAAACTTTAGACAGTGAAATACGAGCATCCCCTTTCCTCCATGCACACCTCAGAGATCTCTGTCAGGGTTCAGAGATCACGATTCTGGGTGTTGGTGGAATGGAATAACAGCGAGGAGCAGCATCAGGTGGTCTAAAAAATTCAAAGTAGAAAAAAAAAAAAAAAAGTATATATGACGCTAGAAAAACACAGTACTAGAAACCGTGTGACAAATACAATGAAGGAACTCGGCACGGTGCTATTGTTTTTGATCAGACAGGTGGTATGTCTGAACATGAATTGAAAGGGACAAAGACAGAGCATCAAGTGTTGTAAAGATTGTGAAGACAGCTCTGACGTTAGGAGGAGGTGGCAGAATTGTCAGGTAGCAACTGCAAGTGCTGATGAGTTCACACAATGGCATACACGAGGATTCATGGAATGTGGTGACAGGTTGTTCCCATTGTAGTCTGAGCTTGAGAACTGGAACACCTGGGGAATAGGCTTTTTCCATATTTAATTAGCTCTTACCTGCTGGCATATTCAATCATTTAGTGGTGAAGCATGCACATGCGTGCGCACACACACAAGCACACACACACACACACACACACACACACACACACACACACACACAGAGCTTATATTCTAAAATAAAAGTAACAACAATAGTGTGTGTGTATGTGTGTGTGTGTGTGTGTGTGTGTGTGTGTGTGTGTGTGGTTGTTTATGTGTTTGTTTGTTTCACGCAAATACTCACAGTTGCATAAACTTGCTAAATAAAAAATGGCATCCTTCCTGCCATGGTACTTCTTCTGAGGGTTCGCTTTTCTCAAGCCATTTAATTATTTTTTCCCTGAATTTCCTGCATTTTGTAGAACTACATAAACAAATTCAGATATTTAGAATTACCCATCAGTTCGCATCAACTGACATTTAAATATGAAAGACAGGAGGAAGAAAAAGAAAGAAGCAGAAGAAATGGCTCACTGCCAGTCCAACTGCCTTGGCTCTTATAATTCTGAAAAGGGTAAGACAGAGATGATGAAGAGAAAGGGAGATAAGCAGCTCGCACTGAGGTTTGAGAGAGTCACTGTTGGCATATGCTGACCTTTAAGTCTCCTAGGAGATTGCGATCAGATACACCATTTTAATAACAATTGAGCTTCAAGTATTGCAGGAACACTGACACATTTAATATGGGTTAAAGCACCTCTGAATCTCCACACATTTCCAAAATAAGGCAAACGTCCAGGGTGCTTTTTGTGTGTTCCACTCCCATGCTATTTGAGAATTCTTCAAAATTTTGAACAATTAAGGCTCAGAAAAAAATTTCTACTTCTTCTGCATGAACTCAGAAGAAAAGGCAACTGGGCCTTCTGCTGAATAGCGACAAAGAACCAGTAACCTTTGAACTGCAGGAAATCAACAGCAGTTAGAGGAAAACGTGCTTTAGGAGCAAGATATTCTTTTCAAAAATCACTGGATGCCTGAAGCAAAGCCAGAAATAGAGCTGACGGAGAGTATGGGACATATCATTACAATACGATCATTTGTTAGGATCGCACAAAACGAACAGTGTCGACCCCCACTACTCTTTTGTGCCTTGATAAAATGGTAATAGTAAAAAATTCATTCCCTCCCCACCCCACCCCACCTCCCCTCCCCAGAACGGTAGCTTTTAGTCAGGGTGTCAAAGTGAACATGTATGTAAACCTCTAGAATTAAAAAAAAGAAAAGAAAGAAAGAAGAAAAAGAAAGACAAAAGAAAAAAGAAGGGGCGGGGGGGCATGGCACTGCTGATTTTTTAATGCTGTTAAAGGAGTTTGCTGGGAACTATTGCCAGTATGGTTACATATGTCAGTGCTATTATATAAACAGAGATGAAGCACTAGATCTTCCCAATAAATGCTTGTATATTGTTTGTTGTCTGACTCATAAATACTTACAGCCCTCCACAGCTATTTTTTCAGAGCTCATTCCTGTTATGTAAATGATTAATAACAAGATCCATCAGCTTGCTAAATCAAGAGTTCTGATTAAAAAAACTGGCAGGTGATTCTCTGGGTAAAACTAAGATGATTTGCTCGTGTGATTAAGTGTCATGATTAATCACATACAGTCAACATGACGAATTCCAAAAATCATTTCACACCCCTGGTTCTAGAATTTGGTTGTTGCGTGAAAATAGCTTAATTTTGGTTTCAAATCCACATTTGAATGCCAAGTACATCAAGAGGCACCACCTATACTCAGCTAGCAATTAATTTGTAACTGCTGAGAAGCAATTTATTCGTGTGATGCATCAATGGACCACAAAAGAAGATGGAGACAAAAAGAAGAATACATGGGGAAAAGAAGAACAATTTTAAATAATTAATAAACATGTGATTTTCTGGACGTTTTCCTCCTCCTCTCTTTCAACTCCCCCCCCTCCCCTTATTTTAAGGGTGACAAAATGAAATGTATTTGCATTTTCATGTTAGAAGATCTAAAAACTGCATCAGCAGAGTATACAGAAACAGTTCTATTCAGAGGCTTTCAAATTCAAATCAAATTGTTTCTTCAGCTGCACCTCCCTAGCACAGACATGTTTACCCTCTGTTTAGACATAAATGACACTTCATCTCATCAATCAAGTATTGAACATTTCCACTGTGCCACTACAGTTTTGGAGAACTCACTTTACTTTGCCACTATTAACAGAAACTCTGCCAAATAGTGAAGCACATCCTGTTTTTTGAACCTGAAGCTGTACAATCTGGGTCAACCTTGCCTGCAGATTAAAGAAAGAAAGAAAGAAAGAAAGAAAGAAAGAAAGAAAGAAAGAAAGAAGTAGAGAAAGAAAGAAAGAAAGAAAACAATCCCCACAGGGACTCTTTGACAGTCACTCTTTTCCAGCTGCAGCTCATATGATAAGCTGTGTTTACTGCAGATAAGACCATTAAAGGAAGCCATATATCTCTGTTCAGTCCATCTGGGGTAATCACGCCTCATTATTGGAAACTGCGCCAAACACAAAAGAAAATGCTATTATGCTAGGGATAATTAAAAAACAAAAATGAGATAGGATATGCAAAGAATATGGTCTACAATTAATTAGATAATAGAGTAATCCTGCATTTCATGAGGATATTCTTAGCACATGGTATATTTTATTTAGTAAGTTGTAAACTTCATGGCTGAGGGGTGGACAAAGTCGCCTCTCTGAGGTCTAAATTCTTGTGACACATTTAATATACCTGAGATATTGTTCTTGTACACATGCAAACACATCCATTTCTATTTAGCCATTCCATGTTATTAATTAAAGATAGTGACTGTCTTCTGGGGTCCAATTAAGTTTAACCCAGTGTTGTGGTAGCAAACCAACT
Source organism: Chanos chanos (assembly GCF_902362185.1). Lineage (NCBI taxonomy): Eukaryota > Metazoa > Chordata > Actinopteri > Gonorynchiformes > Chanidae > Chanos > Chanos chanos. The sequence continues at coordinate 15,525,416 of NC_044501.1, forward strand.
GGCTTATTTGATTTGTAATTAGAACTTGTTTATTTCTTTTCCAGACATGATTAATTTCTGGGAAAGAAACAAAACACTTTAAGTAAGTTTGTAAAGACAAGGTAGTCGGAATGATTGATAAACAAACAAACAAACAAACAAACAAACAAACACACAAACAAATAATATGTTGCTTTTCTTCAGGTGTAGACTACAGGTACCATTACAGTGGAATATAATACATATACTAGGTGTAGATTCAGCCTTTACATTGCTTTTGTCAACACATAATGCGTTTGTGCAGCAAAAGACACAAGAATAATTACTCGTAGTAAGTAATAACTTCCTAAATATCACTGATGCAAAGTAAATGCTTCAAATTCGCAAAGAGGTCACATCTATGTGAGGTTTTGAGTGTCTGCTTAATGTGAGAAGAGCAGTGACACTTTGGCAGGCACAGGAGTCATAAGCGAAATAATGAACAGTCAAGCTCGGGGGCCCCATGTTAGGATCCGGTCGATTAGAAGAGGGCGAATTGGAAACGGTTGCCAAGGATCAATGCAAGACTAATCTGTGAAAAGGAAGGAAGTGGAATGTCAGTGTTGCTAATCGATGCCTATTCATTTTCGGTTACTGCATAACCACGGAAGGGACATTTAATAGTGTGCGGTCAGATAATTACCAACTCCAATTAAGATCCTGTGACGGAGCAGGATGAATGAAGACCATTTGCTACTGTCTCTACAAGTGAGGCACAGCAGGCTTCAAATGAATTCAATGGAAATGTGTGTTGTTGTCAAATTTTCCAATGAACCATCTACTGGAAATAAGGTAAGAGTTTTTTTTTTTTTTTTTTTTTTTTTTTTGTGGAAACACTTTTACCTTGTTACTCAAGAATCAGAGAACCAACTGAACTTACAGCAAAAGGGTCAACCCCACAGAACTACAAAGGAATAATCAAGGTAAGCTAGTTATCAAACATCTTCAAATTTGACCATATGATATTGATTTACTGTACAGTCAGGTCTCATTTTGTCTGAATAAGAAGCACAATGATGCTTTGTTGTTACTTAATACATTTTCCCAAGCACATACAAATGTTGCGCACAGTCATGTTTTAATACTTTCTTCAGTTCTCTGGTGTCTCCAGTGGAATGCATATTGGCAGGTTACAGGAATTGTAATGGCTTTTTTTTGGTCTCATTTAACACGCAGGAAGAAAATGAGCTCTTGGCTTGATTCAAAGTCCTAGCATACTTTAGACCAGAGCCAAGAGCAGTGTGCACTCTCATAACCTTCACTGGATTACATTAAAGTGTTTTAATGGCCTTCCTCAACATTTGCCAGAGACTTGTATTAGCACTAGCGTTAGTGTTCACCCCCACAGCCATGTTCCCAGGAAAATGTCCAGTTCACTAACTTTTAAATTGACTGAAGGAGAGGCATAATGGTGACGAACAAATGAAGCACTTTCATGGCTGAATATTGCAGTCCAAATATTTCTATGGGAATCTAGCTGTTCACCTCCTAGCATAATCTGTTTCTTACTTGCTTTCCTGCTGTTTATCTACTGCTGACTTTCAATAGTAGGCAGTTTTAATGAATTTCATGCATTTTTTTTTATGACTGTGAATTTCATGTAATCAAAAACTGTACCGTTTGTTTTCAACTAGGAGTATAAAAACTGTAAAGCATTGCAAGTGATGTTAGGTTAATCAACGTATATTTTAGTTACTACACCATTATCGTCACACTTTCAAGGTTTTTTTTCTTTTTTTTTTTTTTTTAAAGAAGCTCTCTGAAAGCCTCTTTACTTAGTACTCATTCACAGTATGAACAAAAAGAACTTTTCATATAAAACAGCACCTACAGCTGAATGGAGGGGATTTTTCATATACGACAGAACCATCTGGATTGCAGTTAACAATCCACCTCTTTTTTCTTTGCAAAGAAGAAACAGCATGTGGTTTAACAGAGTGTCAAGCACGGGTACAGGTGTTGTATGCTGTAGCTCCCTTCAAAATTCAGGATTAAAAGAAGGTTATTTTATTTATGTCTTTTCTACTTGAAGGCTAAGAAAGCTGTATATGCGAGTATAATAAGGCAATATCCAATAGCTTCACTACATATCTCTGTCAAGGCACATCAGCCTCCTCCTGCTTTATGGTGCAATTATCTGGCATAACTGTTCATTATCATCTCTTGGCTATGTCCTGACTGGTTTGAAAGCCATCAGCATGCCTGCTAAAAACCCTAATGCCATTAGAAGATTTCCAGCTGATTCCAAAGACATCGAACTTGTTGGTTTTATTGCTCTCTGTCCCTCTGCTTTCAGCTGGATGAGAGTAATACTGGTTCTGCAGACAACTGTTTAGCTCCTTTAGCAATCAAAAACATCTGCGATCGTTAAATGTTTTATGTCCTTTGCATCGCCGTCCTTTCCTGGATCTCATACTTAATCGAAAAGGAATAAAAAGAATCTATTGTTGAGTTAAACCTCCCTAGAGTGTAAATCGTTATGATTTGGCTGGAAGGACCCTCAACCGGGTAATTCCTTCATGTCAGGTCCATTAAAATGAAATTGTGAGTTTACGACCACTGATGGCAAGGCAAACTATTTCTCCTACACCCCAGATATGGCCCTGGAGACAGCTACAACAGGAACAGATTCAATATATGACTGTATGGTGAGCCAGCCTTCCTTTTGTGGTTCATATATAATGTTGGCTTTTGTTTGCAGGTGGATAAAACCCAACAAATCATGAATTGGGAATATGTGGGTATTTCTGTATTGAAGCTGAGGGTTAAATTGAGTGTTCTGAAAGTCAGACTGCAGCTGTAGCATGGATTATTTTGAGTCCAGCCTTCTCAAGCGGTGTCTGGTACAATACAACATAAGAAATTTAACCAGCAACTGTTTGCTGTGGGAGGATGATTGATTTCAAAGTCATAAAATAATCCAAATATGTTTGCCAACAAAGTTATGGATTGTAGAGTAAGAACATTTAGTTGCCTCACAATTTTGACCATAAGTCAAATACATTATTTAGGACCAATATATCTTAATGTTCTGGTTTATAAAACCCATAAGTTACCTGTTGACATGTCTGGTAGGCCCCTAAAACACAGGCTTCCTGATTATGTATGTTTCTGCTTTTATCATAATCTTTACTTCACTTCCTAGCAGTTTTACTACTCCACAATATAATTATTGTTTTAAGAAAGCACATTTAAAACGATATAACAATAAGGGAGTATAGAAATATTTTTTCTAAATCTCTTTAAAATGGCACAGTAGTCAAGGAGACACAAATTAGTGCACATGTATTTGTGTAACTGTTTCAAATTATCTTGTTTTCTTCTCCCCTTTTGAACGAACTCTAAGGAGGTGTCGACAAGAGCTAACATTTATTGATGCAGTGTGAATTAATACTTTTTTAAAAATTTTTTTTGAACTATCTACACTCATTTGCATTCATTATACAAAATTCTTATTCTATATGAACATCACCCACAAAACCAAATCAGTGAGAAAGCTGTCCGTGGCTCTCTATTTTTATCCTCAGTATCATGTTTTGACAGTTTTTGAAGGTTTCCTCAGAAAGTGTGATGTGTGTATATTTGACATCCCACAGTTGCACCTTGGTGTTAAAGGCCCAAAGGGTCAAGGAGGGGTGAAACCCAACCAGCTCTGACATTCCACTCATAGGGGGCTGGATTAAGAGGTTGCTGGTAGATGATTATACGGGCGGGGTTACACTCGGAAGGCCAAATGACAGACAACTGGAAAGCATGCAGCATCATGCTTCTGACCTTGTGGCTCCTGACAAGACCACATATAAGAGAGAGAGAGAGACAGGATCTAAGGGATGGCCTGACAGAATCTAGACATGATGGAACAAAGTACCAGCATGTTCAACAGGGAAGTCATAGCTGTTCATATGAGAGAACATATATTTAATCGTATTGACCTAATCAATTTAATTTAATTGTGATGTGATTCCAACAGCTAGGAGGAACCCTTGCATCAAAATCAATAAATAGGACCACATAGTCTTGTTGTGTCCTCTAAAATGACATAAAGCATAATGTAAAACAATGCATTTATTTGGTTCTGTGCCCATAAACCAAACAGATTATTATCCCTATTTAAATGGCAACCCAGATTTAGACATAGAACAACAAAGTGTGGAGGCAGTGAAGATATTGGTTACTCTGCAATTGCTTTTATATGAGTTGTGTCAGTTACAGATATGTGAGGTCAAACCAGTTTAGAGTGAGAGCAACACTGGAATATCATTGGCCTTAACATTTTATGGGAATTTTGTTCTTTTGAATCAACACGGAAGAAAGACTTAAAACACAACTTCCACTATAAACAGCATTTTAGATTAAGAGAGTAACTTGCTAAAAGGCTTTGAATTATTAGTTAGTTTTGAGCCTATCGCCACTTTAAAGCAAATACTTGTTGTGGGCAGAGTGGATTGACCAAAAGCATCATTACATATTTTACTGACTTATCCAAATCTCTGATCCCCCTCCGAAAATGTCCTGCTCAAACTTTAACATCCACTTCCACATTTTTTTTTTTTTTTACTTTATTTATACTTTGTCTTTGAGATGAACTCAAACACACTGTTTGTTGAGTTTAGTCAAAGCCATCTGCACTGTCAAAAGCTGCAGGGAAGTGTAAATAAAACATTGGGGGTGAATAGCCTGAATCTGAATTCAAACCTTTTATAATAGGCTCAGCATGACATCTCATCAAAACCGTACTGCTGTTTCTACCACAGACTTAAACTTCCTCATTTTCATTCAAAGGGCTCTTAAAACACATGAGATATAAGGAAAAAAAAATCAAAGTTTGACTATTGCTGAGGGAATATTCAAGTAGATTTGACATGTCACCAGCATCACAGAAAATGTTTACAGCTGTGGTGCTTACTACATTCAGATCGAGATTGAGATGAATAATTATGTGTATCATCCAAACCCATTTTAAGGTCTTTACCTCTTGTCATTGTTTATTCAGATAATACTTGAACAACCAACTAACTAACTAACTAACTAAATAAATAATAATACTTTAGTATGAAGATGGCAGCTTCAACTGGTTGTTATCATGTAGTGTTACGGATACTGTGAGTCCAGAGTAATAAAGGGCAAATTATTTTAAATCTTTTCTGATTTGTTTACAAGTGATAATTACTATTGATGGCTCATGTTGTTCCCCCACTTATCCTTAAATTTGTTGCTCTAATTTGGATTTTATTAGATGCTATTTAGGTTAAACAAAAACTGTCACAATTTGAAGCATAGGTGCTCTTGCTTGTTAGTTCCATTAACAGCATTTCCTGGAGTTTACAAATACTGCACCTGCTTAAGACACATGACACAAACTAAATTAAAATGAATGAAATACGACACAGTATGAGCTTCATAAAGCATCAGTGAAAACATACCCAAGATTGGGTAAAAAGAAGCCCGTTTCCCCAGTGCAGCAATATATGCAGGTTTCTTAGTCAACTCTACACAAGTGGATTGGACCTGAGGTACTGTCTCACACCTATACACACGATTATATAGCACCAAAAAAAAAAGAAAGAATAGTAACCAAGCACAAGGGACATTTAGGACTTCAGTGGTATGCCTTCCTAAAACATACAGCTGAGAGGAATGTGTCAGTATCTGCTATATGTGGCTAAGGATACCATCTCACACCCCAAGGAGAAAAACAAACAACAGAGAAAAAAAGGGGAAAAAAAAAATTCTAACCTGTTCATGGTAAAAAGGTCACAGCACAGGGAAAAAAAAAAAATGTGAGAGCTGGCTTCTCCCACGAGGGCGAGTCCCTTTGACAGCAAACAGCAGACTGACTCAACATTTTCATTATTTGAATGTCTCTGTGGGACTGGAGACCTCTCAACATGGGAGTTCAAGCTATCATGTCAAACTACAGCAGCGAAAAATGCCACGTATCAGGACTCCTACCATTGGCTGAGACTGGTAGAGCTGTGTGCTTTGTCGAAGGTTGCGAAAACACTAAATTTTCAGGCATGCAAACGTTGTGTGTATGACTTTTTAACAATCTGACAGTGCTAGCACCGTTGTAGCAGACATGGAATTGACAACACCGTTTTGAGAAACAGCATGATATAACAGCACAAACATATTCAATACTGTCTAATGAAGGAAATCATTAGACAAGGAATTCGTATTCTTGTTGCTTTTCCTGAATCTGAATATGCCAGATTAGTTATGCATCACATACAAGCTGCACCAGCATTGAAGTAATAGGACAACATTCTCTTTCCGATCGCTATGGTAGTTGGTGGCTAAACAAATTCAGTGAGAATACACAAATGAAAATATTATAAATGTCTATGCGTCACAGTTGTTTGATTGACAGGGAGGGCCAGCATGCACTATAAATTATTCAAATCTCATCAAGCAATGGGTAAAATATCATGCTGAATTGCCTTCCATCTCAGTGGATTATGCTAAGGCAAACAAAAAACTGTGTTTTTTAAACCATCAATTAGTATGCTAAACCCGATATAAACATATCCAACACAAAAGGCCAGAAGGCATGATCATGTGTATAATTGCTCATTAGGAACACATTGTTTGGCAAGAGGCATCATGCAATCATTGTGTGTTCTGAATAGATTCAAGGGCTTTTTGATGAACATTGAGAGCTGGAGTATCTCCACAGATATTCTCCCTCAAATGAGCCGGCTGCTTATTGAAACTATGATCCATTCCGAAAGCCTGTGAGACAACTTGTGTGTGTTATGCTGTCAAAAAAACAAAACAAAACAACCCCCCCCCCCCCCCCCCCCAGCAAAAAACATAGCATAGCTGTTCAGCATTTTTTCCACTGTCCAGTACCTATGACTTCTCCCCTATTTTGAATGACAATGATTAGGCAAGCATATTAAAAAAGGAACGCTCCTGAACGTTGACCTAGACAAAAGACAGGAAAGGGATAAATAAACCATCATTAATGGTTCACATTTTCTCTCTTTTTTTCCATGGTGACTGGGAAAAGTTCCTCGGCTCACTTTGGTTAACAAATTAGAGCGTTGTTACATCAAGTGCTGTCCAAGCCGTCATCTCATGATTGTTTGTTTAGATGCATGGTATTGATGGCCATCATTAACTTGTTTACTGTGAAGAGTGTGTAGAGTGAAAAGGGCTCCATTGGGCTCCCTCTGGCTTTTTTCTTTGGCTGGGAAGGGCAGTTGTTTGTTGCCACTGAACTGAGTGTTTTTTTTTTTTTGTTTTTTTTTCACTGTGCAGTCTGACGGATGGGAGATTTTATGCCTGGCAAGGCAGGGAGCAGAGAGTGGGTAGCCATGAAAGAAAGAGAGAGAGAGAGGCTGTCATTTGGGTTCAACCATTCGGCCGCTGCACATTCAAGGACAAACTCACACATAAGTGAGGAAGCCTGGAAAGTTGGAGCTTACACAGAGTGAGAGTGAGAGTGAGAGAGAGAGAGAGAGAGAGAGAGAGAGAGAACACTGACTATCCATCACCGCTAACACCAGAGTTCAGTCCAAACCACTCTCAGAAAGGGCACTGATGTCTAAAGCAAAGGACTGATTGTCCCTTAAAACGAAGAAGGTTCCCTAGCCAATTTGAAGAATGTATTCTGATTCCAAACACTGACTACAGCCAAGCAGTGCTCTCAATCCTCACTTTTCAATCAGATTAATTAAAATGGTCAACTGAAGTAAATATAACTGGAGTGCTCCTGTCACAGATCCACAAGTGCATAAAAAGTCATACAGTCGGCGACTTACGACAAACAATTGATACAGCGGCACACTCGTGTTGGGTACTGCTGGAATGGTTGCTGGAATAAAGGAGGTGATAAAAACATTCATGCCAATGGGAGCTGAGTAAGATCAGCGTATACAGACTGTTGGATGGGGAGAGTGGAGAGTGAGGTTAGGGCTGAAGTATGGGTAGTGCTGTTACTGGGACTGATCAAAAAAAAAAAAAAAAAAAACGTTTGAAAGAGTAATGTGTGCTTGCCCTTTTTATGCTTCATTAAAAAAAGGAGGCATCGTAACGCATGCCAGCACTGGTTCATTAATTCGTTAGAGGAAATGAGGGGTGAAATGCAGTGCGGAGGTGGGGCTGGGGTGGGTGTGGGTATAGAATCAGAAAACGTATACCGCCACCAACATATAAGCAACAATATCTGAGAGGAATCTGCTGCTGTAGGAGGGACTTTTCAAATGATGAAGCTGTTATGGCTGATATAGCTATGATACATGAGACTTTGATCTATAAAGACATTCATTTTACATTATTATGTACAACAACATCTGTATTAATATTGCTCCTGCCCAATCCCTCATAATCTCATAAAAACAGTATACTACACTATGAAGGACTAAGCAATCTATCTTTACAATCCAGTGTTCAAAGCTATACAGCATTTTGCCTTACCAAAGTATTCACCAGACTTAAGTGTGATCAAGTATTAATAAAGTTGCAGCAACACTTTGTGATAAATCACAATCAAGTTACTAAATATGCTTGCAAACAAGCAACACCTCTAGGAATAAACCATGCAATGAATGTTAGTTTCAAAGTTTTAGAAACTTTGAACTGGAAAAAAAAAAATCTCACTTTCTGAGTCTACAAAACCTTCCCGTCATCTCAACGCAATTTCACTTCAGACTTTTTTTGGGAATTGACAGACTTAGTGACACTGACTTCCATTAGTAATCCTGTAATACCGGATCAGTCAAGAAGCTCCTCTCAAGGGTAAGTTGAATATGACAAATCCATAGGCAGTGAGTGAGAGAGAGAGAAAGAGAGAGGTTCGAAATGCCTCAGCAGGATTTCAAGAGCAGGTAGCAATAAATCTCTGACTGTATTCACAAAGATAGGCAATAGGATGCAAGCTGCAAAAGAAAACCATACAAGTCAAGTATGCAAAAAAAAAAAAAAAAACCTAGTATTTTGCCTCTGTGGAAAAAGATATATGTTTGTGTTATATAAAATCATAGCATAAGCCTTCTCCTTTCCAAATTCTTCATAAAGTCAGTATTGTGATACTGATAAGTGCCAATAATGTTACATAGTACATAGTATGATTATGGTTATTGTCATTTTTATTTATTTATTTATTTATTTATTTACTTATTTATTTATTTATTTTTTCACAGAGAAGTTGTAATATCAGATTAAAGCTAGTTAGGGAGCTTGTCAGATCTGTCTTTAACAGTCCTTTGATTTCAAGAGATGTGGAATTGTGGTTCAGTGCATTGTGCTTCACTATACACAAACCACAAAGTTAAACCACAGTACCACTACTAATGTAATAAGGTTCAAGACCATCATAACTCTGAAATTCTGAATTTCTGGATTACATATTTCATACCACATACCTCATACAACACATGCACTAACATGTTACATGCTCTGAATAGTTGACTCTTTGGTTAAAATGGTTCTCCATAACACACACTAGACAGAAAATGACAGAACAAAAAGGAAATCTACTTTTATTGCAACTACGGTTCATCAGTATCTTAGCATCATACATTTAATCTGTTACACAATAGCCACTTCTTAAGAGGAAAAAAAAAAAAAAACACCTTCCTGCATCTATTACTCAAAATTACTAAATTAATCATTAGCATTAGATACAAACTGTTTGTGATTTGTGAATGGGAGAAAATGTTATATTGTCTTATAATTCTGTCTAAGTAAGAATAAAACCACCATGAAGAAAAAAAAAAAAGTCAGTTCAGTAGAAGGCAATTTCAAAATCGATATTATTAAAGGCATATGTTTTCTGAGCTAACAAGAAGAAAACATTCACACAAGGTCAGTAAGCAAATGAAACAGGTGTGAAAAAACCCTGCAGGACCCTAATGCATCTTCATGATGTATAATCAAATGAAACTGCACAAGGATGCAAGAGCATCAAAATTATGGTTACCAGAAGACTGCACAAATTTTAAAGAAAATATGTTGCCTGTCCTATCGAAGAGACACCATTCACATACACTACCATCGTAATTGGTGAGTTTACCTTGAGTTATGAATAATTTCAATACCAACCATGCCACATTTTCAAGGTTTTCAGGAACTTTCATCAACATCCAGAATATTTAGTAAAAAGCATCTTAACAAAATACGATTTAAAACCAAAATGTTCCATTAGAGATTTTCCTTCAAGTCCAGTAAGTTTAAAGGAGGGGTAGGTCTCGTCATTCTTAATTCTGCATACAGTGCAGCATCCTTTAGATTAAACGAGGAGTGGCACTTTCCTTTTGCTTCTTTCTGGTTGACAAAGATGTCTCAATATGCCCATACACTCTACGAGGGCAACTACCGTCTGATTGACAGCTATGGGATATGGGATAATTGCACGACTCCCTTATCCAGTCAATACCAACTGTTTGGCTCATTCACTGCAATATTGGATTTTAGCCACTCCTGACTGCGGCACTGAATACCCCCCAGTTAGAACTTTCTGTGTGGGAGACCAAAGTAGTGAGACCAAAGTTAAGTACTAATTACAGTCAGTGTAGCAAATCACCCAACATATGGAAAAGAAAAGTAAAAGTAAAGACACATTAGCTAAAATGGAAGCCTTGAAAACACTGATGCATGCAATCAAAAATATTGATTTTTGAGTGATCACTACAATCAAATGTCACAAATATATGGATAAATGGATCATTGCCATGTCGGTATATACCATTGGTCCCCTGGTACTTCATGGTGGCTGCCCACTACTTCTAAGTGGTTAGGACGGGTTAAATACATGTTTCTTTATGGGGTTCAGTATAGTATGACTAAACCTATTACATTTGTGTTGAATTAAAGTATTACATTTTGATCAAACGCTTTTATGTGTCTTTTTTCTGGCTAACTGTAGTAAGTAGATGGTGAGTGTAACTAGTTTTGTCATAGTTTCAGGTCACGGCAAGTACAGACGACATCTTAATCTTCCTTATGGTCTTCTGGACTGTCTTCTATTAAGTAGCGTGCAGATGTTTGAATGACTGGCTCACCTTTTGACCGTATTACCAATATAGTTTCATTTTTTAAAAAAAAGTCACCGCTACAGAACATTTCCAGTATTGATTAAGTTAGGCTAAACAGGCTTAATCTACTCTGTCAATAAGCAGAAATGATTAATGCTGTCAAGAGATCAAATTTCAGATTGCTTCTAACCTTGATGTCATTTGTTGGTTTAACGCAAATCAAATACACGATATGTCAGTGAATGCTAATGCAATGGCCACCAAGAGCCAATGTAGGGGCATTTCACACATTTGCTACAGGCAATAATACTTGTTTGGTTGTTTTCTTTATTCGACAGTAGTCAGCTAGGCAAGCACTAAGCAAAGAGCACCATGGGGATCTGCCAAAGATGTAAAAACAAATACAGAATTCAGATGATTTTTTTTGTTTGTTTGTTTTTGTTTTTATGTCATGGCATTGTTTCATATATCCAAGCAGAGCAGTGGTGTCCAAATGCAGAAAAGGCACAATCAACTTCCAGGACTCTAACACAAAGTTATGGGGGAAAATCCACTTGTAAACTTGTGTAAAGTTTTGTGCTATAAGGTAACTTTGCAGAGCAAGGCCTGCTTGTATAACTGATAGAAGTTGTGACTGCCCCATGATCTCTCTGTGGGGAAATGTCCCAGTAAATTAAAATTCTCTTTTCTACAGACATTCATTTTGGGAAGAATAACAGAAATTGCTCCATGGTTCACTGCTGGACTGGTGCACTGCTGAGAGAAGGTCCAGTGACACACTTGGGACCCATTAGAACAGGGACTCGCGTACATGCCTCGAGGGTGACATAACTCAAGACACTTTCAAGGCTCTTATGCCACACAATAACCATTATAATAGGCAGCTGTATGTCTGCAGCACTACCCACTAGAAAGAGCGAACAATCAAGGTAGAAAAAAACGCAAAAGAAAGGTTGACACACACGATTGTAGGACATAAACCTGACTAAAATGTCCGTTGAGGTGGAGGTTTTAACCCTCACACAATGGTGTGAAAATAGTCAGAGACCTTCAGAGCTAAAACACACACAAAAAAAGGCACAAGAGTATAGATGAGTTGTTTTTTTTTCTTCTTTTCTTTTTTTTTTTTTTCCTCTCTCTTTTTCTTTTTTAACATAGAACGCTTTTGGTTTAATTGGACTTGGCAAACGGCTGTCATGTATGACATTGCCCTTTAGGGAGACAAGTGTCTTGTGGTCTTCTTACACAGTAATAGGGATCAACCCTTTTGGCGTGATGCCATCATTCTCATATCAGAGGATGCACTTCCAGCACTACGTTCAAAAGACCTCGTCTTCAATTCTTATCTCCCAATTAATACTTCTTAATTGCCCTATCCCCAACCCCCCCCCAACACCCAACGCCCCCAACACCCCCCATCCATCCACCCACCTCTCCTTTTCTCATTTTGATAGATGCACACGGAAAGAATCATTTACTGGAGATAGTGTTGCATTATAACAGAAAGGTAATGAGGACCCGATATGGGCCTGATAATGGCAGAAAGATATTGAAAAACATTAGAGGGACTTCAAGCAGCCCGTCAGAGATGTAGAAGCACGTCGTCAAATCATCCAATTCCCATTCTGCGGGAGTCGACACCATTTTTTCGCGGTTTGAATTTGCAAGTGGTGCTTGGGGCCGACAGCAGGACCGGTCAGAGGAGACAAGAGAAGAGAGACGGTCCTGTTCCAAATCAGCCCAACATCTCTGGCCTTAAATGAGGCTCATTATCGTTCATTTTCATCATTCGGTGACACAGCGGGGCCATTTTGCAAGGGAGGCTCTTCAGCTCTGGAGCATTAGTTAAACAAGCGCAATAACCATCCTCCATCACATGCGTCTGCTCGTTATCATCTTGGGCTGCGAATATGGATGTCATTTTAATTCAGCATTGGTTAACAATTCCAATTTTTTCAAGCGCCAGCTGGGACCACCGACTGTTTCCCCATAACATTTAAGTACTCTTGGTGTCACAAAGCCTGCAGGTTTGTAGACATGGTGGGTGAGTGAACTACCTTGTGTAGCTCAGAGGTGACTTGGTTCGCTCTGATTCATTAAGCTGAGGATCAAACTTCAACCTGTTTCACACTGGAAGTGAAAAATGGGACACTTCCACATCACTTTTAACCACTTTAATGTCACATTTTAATGAATCGCTCTGCTCATACAACACGTGCAAGACAAAAGTTTCTTGAGCAGTTCTGTGCTGCTTTCTCTCTCAAGTCAATTTTTCAGGCTTGCAAAAGTCCTAGGCCTGCGTATCATCACAGTAAATTATACCATTAAATACAGTCCACTTGAACATTTTGCTCGTTGTCCTCATATAAGCAAAATAGCAATTACATTTATAGAAAGAAGTGAATTCCCTTCAGATCTACGAATAAAGACTTCATATTTTTCATGGAAACAGACCAACTAGCTAAAAGCAAATCTGTGTTAGACTGCCAGTGCCATCACTGTCACCACGATATTGAACTGGTGTGACAATATCTTACAGAACTCTGTTCAAATGTTATGTTGAACATGGTTTTCATCCAGATATCACAAGTTACGTGATTTTAAAATCAGCTATTTCCAGGATTTGCAAAGGTATGTTCACCCTACTGCTATAATCACATTATAGTTAAAAATACTGAGCGAATCTTTACCTGTGGTATGATATGCATATCCTTCTTCCCAGAATCCTTCAGCTTTCCACCGCTGGTGTTACAGGCTTCAAAATACTACCTATATTTCTCCCTCTCCCTACCCTCTGTGCTTCTTTCTCAGATTCTCATACCAATCCCTGGGTCAAATTCAGTTCTAATCAATGATGAAACCAATCAACGAACATAAATACTTAGAACTGAAGTTTTGCTCGGGCAATACTTATCTTTTAATATACTATTTAATTTAATTTTAATTTAAAGTATTTACAACACCATGTGTTGAATGCATATTGTACAAGTGCTTTGCTGGCCGTGTGCACTTCACTGCCAAGATAGTCAACTGTACATTCGGCACATTCATCTGATCCTCTGTTCTCACTTCCATTTGACAACCCTCCATTTTACCTCAGCAAGACTGGGCTTATTCAGACTATGGTACCAATTTTCACAGATTTAAAAAAAAAAAAATCCCCAACTGACTCACTGCTGGTTGTTCAACAGAGGAAAAATCTTTGAATTCTGGTATTTCAAACTTTCAAACTTTGTAATTGAAAACAGAGGTAGGTGCTTTAGATGTAAAAATGTATTATGTTTTGAGAAGCAATTCATTTGCAACAGTTTGTACAGCAACATGCACAGTCTTAATGTTAAGGTCAACTTAGACAAAAAAAACAAAAGAAAAAAAAAAAAAAACATAATTAAAAAATAACAGCCACAGCAGACAGGTACAAATCACTTTTAATAAACAAATCAGGGAGATGCTTCGGAGAACACTGCTTTCCTCAGAATAAGAATGACAGTGGGTTAGCTGGCTGAGTCTCTTGACAAGTTTCCTGACTCTAGAATATTTTCACGGCTGTTAAATACTGTTATATCCCCTAAGCAAACATTCTCACAAATAATTTCAATCGTAGCATTTCCACTGTCTCCTCTAGCAGTGTCACCTACAATATTTCAAGCTCTCTTACAAGCAGAACCAAAATAAGAAACCACAATCCAGAGTCTCACAAACCATCAGTGTTTCACTAGTCCCTCAAAAGCATCCTCTTCCGTTTACAGGACTCAAAACAATGCTTCGGATCATTAAAGATTATCAGGTGAATGAGATCACCTTCAGTCCTCAGTGCCTCCTGCCTTACAGCAAGAAGCTCGGGAATCATATCGTGTAATCACCTCCTGAGACAGGCTATTAATTAATAAGAACTTGCCAAAGGGGGGCTCTTCTCTACTTCCTCTGATTGTGTTCCCCGACAAGCCAATCGATGCGAGTCTCTATTTCTGCTGATACACCTTACTGACGCCTTTTATTTTTCTCCATGCTCTTATGCCAGTAACGTCGGCACCTTGTGCTGCTAAATACCATGAAAGAAGGTGACATTGACAGGGAAAAGCTCAGAGAAGTCACCTCGTCCTTCCACATCCATCTGTGTTCTAAGGTTCTTTCTTTAGAGACAAGCGTGCAATGTGGAAGGGAAATTCTTTTCCTTTGATTCCTTTCTACTCTTCTGTCCCATCCCTCTCAGATCTCTTCCTGGGAATATAATAACATAACAACATATTTGCTTGGCAAGGCTGAGGAAGTGTGGGACCTAATATCCAATCAAAAGGCTTGGCTTAAAAAGGGTAATATGCACATGCAGTTGCTCGACTGCGGCTCTTTTGCAACCAGCCTTTAGTGGCAGGATTGTATTGACATCTCTATTGAGATCTCATTTAAGCTTTTCAATATTAGAGCTCACTCAAGCTATTTTGTGCTCAAGAGTCTCTGAGCTCGAGCAGAAACCTGAGCAAAGTCAATTGCTAACCCTAAATTAAACCCGCTGTTTTTGAAAGCTGGCCCACCCCATGTCATAGGCGAATGAGACACACAAGAGCTGTAAAGAAACCAAAAAATATTGCTTAAAATGTAGACATGCGAAAAAGCCAAATGTTATATTCAGATCAGAACATCTGTAATTTAATTATAATATTAAGAAATTTATACTGCTCTTTCTGTCAACTAACGTTTCTTCAAAGCACAAATAGTCTAACAGACCTGTACGACGGTGAGTGGCATCACTTTTCTGTATGATTTTATAAGAAAAGCAGAGGCACATTGTGAACCATTGCTGATCTCCATATAACAGTGGAAAAAAGATTTTCTTAGAAGTAACAACGTTAACATGAAATCGCCAGCTATGAGAAAGGTTTCAGATTTTCACCAATAAATGATACAGCTACAGACATGTTTGTAAGTACAACAAATATGACCTCCCCAAACTGCAGTCTCTCCATCATGTATATATTTATAACAAATTTGGAATAATATAGACAAGACATGAACAAGTTGCTAATGACCTTCCAAGTCATACAAACAGGGTGTTTTCACTTTGCCCCTTAGACTTTCTGTAGCAATGCCAGTTGTCTAGTAGATAATATATGTATGTATATTTTTATATGTTGTTAATATATATAAAACAAAGTATAAAAATATACGTATATATTAATTTACCATACCACAGGCATTGCAACTATACTTATCACATCTCACCCATAACCCATAAACTGTGAACATTACCACTTGTGTTTTTCATCACCACTTTTTGTGATGCCATAGCAAGTGTGAAATCACCATGCTTGGAGCCCTCCTTTTCTCCCAGCCTATGAAAAGCTGGTGTGGAAAAAGGGTGCACAATTTAGGAAGAGACACAGACAGATGGGAAAGAAATCTAGACTCTTCTGTGAAATATGCGCTGGAGCATTGAGCTGCTGTAGATTGGGTGTGGCAGATTGACAGATAGGAAAAGAAGTGTTTGACATGAGATGACTACCCGTTTTGATGACCCCTCACACTTCCACTACCCGGAAGGTGAGTGAGTGATTTGGGGAGGGTGTTGCAATTAATCAGTCAGCTTTCAAAGACGGTTGGCTGCGGCAGGGCAAATAGCCAGACCTTCACAAGGTTGATTTACAGTGGCGTGGGTCAGAGATCTAATCCCCCATAGAAGATGAAGTAATTACCAGATGGAGAGCTTGATTTGTTTCAGTTTTTTTAATATCTCCAGCATTTATGATTGCATAATTCATCTGAGGCCAGGATTTCTGAACCTCCACATTCAGTCTCAGCTCCACCCTCGAATTCTGATGTATGTTTACAGGGAACTGACATTAGAGATTTGTGGATGTTCTTTTGTTGAACTGAAATTTAGAAAAAAATGGGCAGTTGACTCTTCAAAGTTAAATTAATAAAAATCACAGTCTAAGCTTGCTTTGATTTAACTGGTTGGTTTGCAGTTGTGCTCTAATGGCTAACAAGTGTGATTCTGCATATTATTTGAATAAGTATTTCTAGTCATCTCCCAATGTTTGCATAGTATACTGACAGCACAGAACACAATTTGAAATGGCACTGCAGGGGCTTTAGCAAACTATTTACGTATTTTGCAGATTCCATGCATTATTTTCTTTCTTGCTAAGATATTGAGCTGCACCTGCAACCACCCACCGGCACAAATCAAGCAAGCTGTGCATAACTAGGGGACAACTGACTATTGGCCTGGCCGATTATTGGAGCCAATATTCAGCATTTTTACGATTACTGGTGTTATTATTATTATTATTATTATTATTATTATTATTATTATTATTATTATTATTATTATTATTATTAATCTGATTGCCAATAACATAAATTAATTTAAAAATGCGCTACTTTGGCTCTGACGCAGCCACCTCTATCTGTCTGTAGTCACCACTCTGTGCTCTAAAGCAATGTCCCGCCCACTATCTGATTGGTTACACATCACGAGTAATAGCCTATCAACACTGAAGGCTACTGTGCCACAGACGGGCGCAGAGGAACGCATTTGCAGGCTGGAGTTAACCGGAACGGTGTTCCGAAGGTAAGGCAGCGGATACTGCCGAAGTTGGAATAAACATCACAAAGTTACAAAAAGTTACAAAAAAGTTACAAAAACCCCAGTTTCCCAGTTATACCGAAAATGCCCAAATAATGCACTTTGTTGCAGCGAACATAACATTACCCTCCTGTATGAGTTGGTGTTTTTACATGTTACAGGTAGCTGATGGTCACTATAACATAAGCTAATGTTGAGTCTCGTAGTGCTAATTTGAATGCGATAGTGAACGTATACAAGTTCATTTGTTGACCCATAATTTAGCCAGCTGACTAGCAAAACAATTGATAGACTATAACGTTACTTATTGCACGTCACTCACCAGGGCTGGTCATACTCTCAGTCTCAACCCACAGCTACTAGTCGCGCTACTGAAGTGTGTCCTGAAGCTGTCTCTGACTATGTTTCTTGTAGAGAGGTGCAAGATATTGTTAGAGACTATAGACGTAATGGAACTGCATCTTAATTGAATTGAATTGAATTGAATTGAATTGAATTGAATTGGATTGAATTGAACTGAACTGAACTGAATTGAATTGAATTGATGGTGTACAGTTGACAGAGTTGAACAGTCACCTCTATTTATTTATTTATTACAATTTTCAGTTAACTTTATAATAATGATGCGGGGAGCTCCCTGCACTTTTTGTGTTAAGATAATGTTGAAAAGTTCTCTTTTAATTAAGCCTGCTTAAATACATTTCAACAAAGCATTGTGTTGAAGTTTGTGTTATTCTAAATTTAGACACCAAGATTTTCATTTTTACTGCAAATGCATATCAGTTCCAAATATCAGTTATCGGTCTCCTTGATTACTATTAATGGATATCAGCCCTAAAAAAACATATCGGTTGAACCCTATGCATAATTACCTGATATCTCACAGCAAATTACAGGGCTCTATGGCCAGAAGATGCAAACAGTTGGTATTTTTTTCGGGGGAAAGTGACGCCTTGCTATACTTATATGTTCTTAGCACTATTCTAAGCAGAGAGGAAGCATGCAATTATACACCCTTGTAGGTAGTCATATTAACAACTGTCCTTTTAATCTATCATTTCATCATCTAGCCACCATCCTTTCATTCAACTATCCATTCATCTATTCCTTCTACCTTCTATTTATGTACGATATCATGGTTCTAGTTCACTCAACAATCCAAACCTTCCTCCCATCTCTACTGTCAGTCCATCTAGCCAGTCATCTTTCCATCAATCTCTCAATCCATCCATCCATCCATCCATCCATCCATCCATCCATCACAGAGAAGGCAAAGGAACTTACTTTTGGATACTGTTCTCATCACTGTTCTCTTGACTGCTCCATTGCCCGATCCCCAGCACCCATCTTCATCATCACAGTCTCCACTGTACGGTGCCTCTCCATCTCCACTTCCCGTCTCAATTTGATCCAGGGTGCCCAGCTTTGGGATGGACCTTCCCTGTAGCAACTAAAAAAAAAGGCATAAGAAGAAACATACCTCAATGTATAATTAATGCTGTTCATAACATTAGTTTCATCATTTCAAACTGTATTTTCAGAACAAACCTGAGGCGAGGGTGAGGTAACAAACACACAAAGAGTACATTCACTTCTGACAAATAATACAGCACCCGTTAACAAACAGCAACTGCGTAAATGAAACATGAAATTAATCCATTTTGTTTGATTTACCCCATGTCATATTTGCCCTTGGCAACAATACCCTTGAGATACCCTTGCTCGCTTAATTCAGAGTCTCGCAGACCTATAATTCTAATTACAAACTTTGTGTGTCTCATCCACGTCTGGGTAGAAGCCTTCCTTAATTGCCTAATTGAAATGCAAGACAGCCACTCAGACACTGAAAGCTGTTTGTATTTATCAGACAGGTAGAGTTAGCTGGCCGCCGCAATTGTCCATGGCAATTAGCTACTGTAGTGGCTCAATATATTCGGATTAAGTGGCAGTGCTAATGGATTAGCCAAGCAGTGATGGATGGGTGACTAAGAGATATAGACCCCAGCACAAAATGGGCTTTTAGAGGTCATTCTAAGTC
The DNA here is from genome assembly GCF_902362185.1 of Chanos chanos. Lineage (NCBI taxonomy): Eukaryota > Metazoa > Chordata > Actinopteri > Gonorynchiformes > Chanidae > Chanos > Chanos chanos. The sequence continues at coordinate 15,545,037 of NC_044501.1, forward strand.
ATCATGACACAAAAAATACTGAGGAGATAGTATCTTAAACAGCTTGATTTTTTTAATTTTGTGTAATTATAATGTTTTGTACCAAAACACTGATATTGTACAATATTCCCCTTAACATGAGATAGATACTTGAGTTTTCATGAATGTAACTAACATTAAAAGACATTCAAGTAGTGTTGACTCTCTGATTATGTGTTTTTAATTTCAGAATGGTCAAAAAATGCATTTCTATTTCTCAAATTGATCATTTTACCGATTTGAGGAACATTTGCGATTATGCAGAATGTAATGCTAAAATCTTTAAAACTGTCACATATATGTAGTGTCCTCTTCAAATACCAGAGAAGGACCATAAACACGTGAAGGTGGGATAGATGACAAACTTACTGAGAGAAACTCATTAACAATTTCAGGCCAAGTACGTATCTTATGAAAACGTGTTTCAACACGTGTTTCCTTGGTACATGTAATTATATGCCCACAATTACTGATGTTTTCTGTATTTTCACCTGACGTGAAATTTCAAAAGAAAAGAAAAGAAAAGAAAAGAAAAGAGAAAAAGGAAAAGAAAAAGGAAAAAATAGGTTTACCATAGTGTGCATTGTTGTACTGTGCCCTCTCACACCCTATCAAAACAAACATATCTCTCCTCTGTAGCAGCTTGCTCTCTTCTTGATCACCGCTAGAGTGTTTGGAGCATGTAAAGCTTTTATCTCATCTTTCTACCTGAAGAAACACCGACCAGTCTCTTATCAGTGGAATGGTCCCACTGTCCTCTGAATAAGAATCACCCCATTCCTCCAGGACAGTCAGCGGACGACTGATTGACTACCCCCGGGTTACTCTCCTGCTGCTGTGTGACAGAAATATTTTCAAACCTACCCTTGATGGTTCCTGGCCAGTTCAAACCCCTGAGCCTTGTCTTATGATGGGAAAATATAAAGCATGTCTGGACATAACCTACAAAGATTTGACTCAGACCTGCTGGACTTGATACAGATTGTTTCATATAGACAGATGATTTGCCCTAGCACTTCTTTCAGCTAATCTTTTGGTTATCGTGTAGGTCATGAATAGTTAATTCTCTGTGTGTGACAACACATACATTTCAAAACAGCCATTAAAGTTCAAATGGACAGATTAATAACAAATAGTAGTTTACTGTGGTGCAGTCAAACAGTATCAAAACCAAGGGTATTAGTCCTTGTAATCTATCTATCTATCTATCTATCTATCTATCTATCTATCTATCTATCTATCTATCTATCTATCTATCTATCTATCTATCTATTCCTTTCTTTCTTTCTTTCTCTCTTTCTTTCTTTGTGTCATAATTTGAGCCAGTAGAAAATTCTTTGCAGGTGAAGGACATCACCCAACATCACGTTTTGACAGATATTTAGTTAAACTGTCAACATGACTTCATTACAATGTGTATTCACCCAACATTATTGCAAGTTCCATGACTGTAAAACCATTGAAAATTCTGTTGGTTGAATAATTAACTTCTATTCCTTATGTGACATTACTCTTCGTTACTTTTTTGATTGATATTCAGACAATATATTTCCAATGTGTGCTCAGCCATCAAAATATATAACCATATTCCATCATAGAAATACAGTTGCATAAAATATGCACTGAATCTCCCATTAATCAAATGATCAAGATATTCTCAATATTTTAAGTTTGATAAATTAAGTTTACATTCAGTTAAACATGTAATATACACTGTTTTTTGTATTGTTGACTGATATGTTTGCAGAGTAAATTAAATCAGCCAGATTGACAGCTTTTGAAATTCTTTGGGCTACAGGTTGTGAGTTGAATCTTGTTTTGAAAAGTTGAAATGGGCAATCTGTCAGTGTATGTAAAAATACATTTGTCATCAAATTATACGTGGCAGATAATATGCCATTCAATTCTGGAAGCCTAGAGCCATCTCATAAATCAGTTCCCAAAAACCTACACAGGGCAAATCTTCTCCTATGTATATAAGTATATATTTGGCATATGATCAATAGCAAATGTATATTTTCTTAAATTGACAGACTCCACATTTCATAAGAAGATCAAACCATCACTTCTTTCTCAACTCAGTCCACCCATTTAACTTATATTGGAAACATCAGTTAACAACACAATTTCAGTCAGACTTAAAATCAACATGTATTACAAAAAGGTGACACAAGGCCTCCAGAGAGACACTTTGTTGCATGTAGAATCATGCTTGAATAACTCAAAATCAAAAGAATCAATGAGAAAGCCTCACAAAATAATTTTGATGATCTTGCAATTCTCTCACTCACTCACTCATAATCTAAGCCACTTATCCTAATTAGGGTCGCGGGAGGGCGCTGGAGCCTATCCCAGCGCTCATAGGGCGAAAGGCGGGAAAACACCCTGGACAGGTCGCTCGTCCATCGCAGGGCAGACACACTGACAAACACACTCACACACACATTCACACTCAGGGACAACTTAGTGTCTTAGTTTAACCTGCATGTCTTTGGACTGTGGAAGGAAACCGGAGCTCCCGGAAGTAAAACCATGCAGATACGGGGAGAACATGCAAGATCTGGCCGCCTGGCCGGGAAACAAACCCAAGACCCTCTTGCTATGAGGCGACAACACTACCCACTGCACCACCATGCCGCCCAGTCTGAAATTCTGACAATGTGAAACATGCCCATTTTATTATTGGCCATGTTTCTGAGGACTTTTTTTTTTTTCTTTTCTTTTTTCTAATGTTTTCTTTTGCTTTCAGTGACCTCGCAGAGATATACCAACAGCAAAGAAACAGAAACATCAAACAGAAAGAGATTAAAGTTAACAATCGATACAACCTCTGCGGTAGTGTTTATGTCCACCTGTCTAGAGGACTAAACCTTTTGTATTGAAGCTCACTTTACTTCACATCTGATGTAAAATAGATTTTTCTGCTAACTTAATT
>NC_044501.1:15552989-15555489 GCF_902362185.1 Chanos chanos
GATTAACTCTGAGAGTCTTTTGTTCTGTTTTGTTTTGTTCTGTTTTATTTTGTTCTTCTCCCTGTGCATCAGGTGAAACCGGGCTTTTTTTGTTGTTGTTGTTGTTGTTTTTTTTGTGTTTTGGCAGCTGTGTACTGATGCATCAGGTGGAGATCAGAATGTGTTGTTTGAAGAAGGATGAACGATGGACATGCGGTATCACGCTGCTGGCATCAAAGCAACAAAGATTGATGACAGAACTTACTCTGGTGCTAATTTTCAGTTAAGCCTAAGTCAAATGGGTGATAAGACAAAATGATTAAAGCCGTAATAACAGGTGCAGTAAGCTGCCGTGAGAGTTAATGTCAGCATACAGCATGCATCATCACGTAAGGAGGTATTAGGATGGGAAATCTGACTTAGCTTGAATGTTGTGTCTCAGGGTTATATGTGTGCTTTCTAGCGAGAGACAATCTTTTATGACAACTTTATAGACATGTCATGACAACTTCATATGAGCTTTGTCTTTTCATCACTATATCTCTTTCCAGGCATATACAGAAGTCAGAGACACTGATTGACCTAACTTAAATAAATGGGGAGATGAAATGATATCTTAATTCATATTTATCAGCACCAAACACCACAACATGTTTTCGACTTCCTAAGCAACCACAGGGTTCAGGCTCAGACGAAAGGAGGAGTAAACATGTTTGCATATGCGAGCAAACCAATAAAAAGAAAATCAGATTACTGTCGCGGCCGATAACCGGGGAGCATAACTGTAAATGTGTCATTAAACATTTATGATTCGTGTTGATAAATTGCTTTGCTAAATCTAAATGGCAACAGAAGAGGTAAACACCATTAAAGCCTCCCGATAAACAAATAAACACTTGTGACATTTTTAAATGTACCACAACAGACCTGTTAAACCTGTTTCAATAATGACAGCACCACATACATAAATTTGAAATCATTTTCTTTTTTTCTTTTCTTTTTTTTTTTTTTTTTTTTTTTTTTTTGGAGGCTACAACAGCAGAATATTAAAAAAACAACGCTGAGCTCAACGGTCTCCACTATCATTTAGTTTCCAATCAGTTCTGTATTTTGGATAACAGACGACGGCAAATCGGCCATTTTGTTTCTCCTCTTACATGGTTGGCGGCTCCACAACCATCATCCACTTGTTAATGAATGGTTTATTAGGCAACAGGCTAAATGAGCTGTGATCAAATGGACCTTATCTCATACAGACAGGCTTGTGGCAGTAAGGTTTTCTAAATCTATCTCTAATGGAACGTGCTCTGCAATGCTCATTACCAACTCACAGTCAACTTGTTATTCTAATATGACAGGAGTATGTGCGGATACACACTTAGTGCAGTCATGTCTAACGAGAACTCCAGGGCGACTCTGCATCAGTGTGTCAGTGTGTACCTTGGAAAGATAAATGGCCAGACATGAGAGACAAACTAAAGTGTGCCACCGCAGGAGCAAAAGAGCCCCTTTGAAGTTTCCTTTTGAACACAAATCACATCAGTGTTTGGGCTCCCCTCAAAATGACAGCAGCCAAAGTAAAAGGAATCGCAGATAGCTCTTGCTTTTCACATTTCATGTCTTGTTTACCGCGGAGGACAAGACGATGACACCTCATAAAGAGCGGCTTCAAATTGATTTTTATCTCGACTGTGGTAAGCCAAAAGTTTTACTTTGAAAAAAAACCAAAAAAACACGGGTGTCTTCAAAAGGAATGTTTTCTGTCTGACAAAGGCTGTGATCTTTTCCTTAATCTAATGAAACTTTTATAATGAATCTTTTTTTTTTTTTTCCTTTTAATTCAACCTCTCTTCTTGCCAAGAACTCAGAGCTAGGACAAAGTGTCATAAAAATAAAGTCTCCGTGTGGGTCAAATAACAAAACTCCATTAGTGTACTGTTAGAAGTTTAGATTTTTTTTTCTCTTTTTTGTTTTGTTTTTCATGTATTTGCTCCTGATCCATACAGAAATATAGCATAACTATCACACTCCCCATGACCTGATGGGACTAGTCATTAGGGACAATTAGGACTAATTATTGTCTAGGAAAATATGATTTTTGACAAGTAATAGCTTACCACCAATTAGAGTGTCCACAACATGTGACTATGTAATGCTTAAAAAAAACATTAGCCATGTTGTTACGTGTATAATAAACATATGCGCATTCATATATTAAACACAGAATTACATTTGTTGACTGAATAAAAATCGCCACAACATCACCATCCTAAATGGCGTGACATCATGAATGTGAGTGGACTTGGGAGTAACTCATGTGTGTGCGCGCGACTGTGTGAGTATGTGAGCGTGTTTTCTCTAGTCTGTGCTGAGCCTAGCTGCTCAGACTTGAGTAAACGCCTTCATGTTCTGTTTACACAGCTTGTAGAAACATAGAACTTAGTGTTGGCTGATGAATTAAACACAAGAGGAACCGTGATCTGACATTAGTCTGTTTCAGCCTCTACAGCACCCAACTGCC
>NC_044501.1:15560489-15577989 GCF_902362185.1 Chanos chanos
CACAGGCCGTAGCGACTCTTCTGAGAAAATTGGATGAAAAACATTAAAAGCTTGCATGGCAAAAGAGATTATAAGCTTACATGATCATACCAGCCTCTTTTGATGTGCTATGAATGAAAACCACTCCCTTCCAGTCATCGGCTTATAGCCAATATGACACAATCACTTTGCATTAGTTAAAAATAAAAGTTAAAGTATGTAAAACCAAACCCAACAGGACATAATGATTTTCATAACTAGCGAAAATAAATGCACAGATGGACAACTTCCGATGCACTGAGCTTTGTACTGAATATGTAAATACCTTTTCAAAGAATGAAGAAAGAAAGGTTGAATTACTTGCATCTTAATAATGCATCATAATATCGGTCATTATCCAGTGCAGTAGAGCGAACGGCGATGAACTGCGAGAGTTCCTTTAGAGAGTATAACAGAGAGGTGAGGTCAAACATTAATGCTGACAGAAGTGTTCTAATTACTGCTACTCCAACATGAAGACAAGGTCTGAGCCATGTTCATTTAACCTTGAAGGGCATCATGAGATCTGTACAGTCACAAGCAGCTTGTCCTACACATGCTGTGTGCACACGCACGCACATACACACATTTTCTTTCTTCCTTTCTTCCTTTCTTCCTGCCTTTCTTCCTTTCTATCTTTCTGTCCCCCCCCCCCCCCCCCCCCCCCCTCCACATAGTGGCAAAATGCATACTTGGACATTTTGTTTATTGACTTCATTGTTCAGTGATCCAATGTGCGCACACACACACACACACGTACAGGGAGAGGGAGAGAGAGAGAGAGAGAGAGAGAGAGAGACAGATCATGATTGGAATAATCAAGGCTGTAACTGATGTAAAAAAGGGACTAATGGCTGCCGTATAGATTTATGAGAATGTAGTGACAGCTAACAGATGGTGTGGATTAGGACAAAGTGCTAGCATTGGGTCAACAGAGTCTGTCTGTTGGGAGCACGGTGCCGCGGGCCAGGCCTCCATTAACACTCAGAGTGTGAGCTCTCTCACAGGAACAGATGATGAGAACAAAGTGTATTCAAACTCCACAAAGCATCAACGTACTCATCTTTGTGATGTTCAGTGAGTGTGTATGTGTGTATGTTTGTGTGAAAGCATAGGATAAAAAGACAGGTCAAGGCAGGAGAGAGAGTGTTTCTAGGAAAATAAAACAAATGAGTGACTGTAAGAAAAGGAGGAAAAAGATTGTGTAGTAGAAAAAGAGGTATGAGGAAGAGCTAGGGCACAGAAAAGAGAGAGAGAGAGAGAGAGAGAGAGAGAGAGAGAGAGAGAGAGAGAGAGAGAGAGAGAGAAGAAATACATCAAAAGGAAGTCAGAGCAGAGATAGAGATGCAAAAAAAAAAAAAATAAGAAAAAAGTTACACTGATGTTGAAGCATCTTATCCATCTAGCAGACATGCCCTTAAAAAGCAGCAGCAGCATCAGCAGCTGTGGTTTGAGACTGGGGGTTAGGGGTTAAAAGACAGGCCATTTCGACATCTTCTTTGGTGGAGCCCACAGGCATTGAGAAAAAGATAACCTAATTAGCATGATGTTTCATGCTAACCGACGCCTCAGGGTAACTAGCCTCCACGGCTATCATTGTAATGAAAGCAGGTGTGAGTTCAGCACAGCTCAATCTCTTGACTAATGGTTAGCCTCGTATTTTGTTCGCTATGTTCCTCTCTCTGTCTATCTATCTCTTTCATACACACTCTCTCTCTCTGACTTTATCTGGTTCTCGCCAACCCCCCTCCCACCTTCCCCCACAGCCCACCATTATTCTCTTTCAGAAAGCATTTAACTCCCTCCTGCACTGGCGCCCCAGTGACAAGCTCATTAGATGTGGCATTCGCTGGGCTTAGAGCCTCGGTCAGCTCTGTCCTCTATATTAGCACAGAACATGCTGACACTGGGCTTAACAAGTCTGGAGTTCATTTTAACATCAGTAAATCGCCAGTGGTAAATATCAGCTGGTAAACACAACTAATAAATAAAATGGGACAGCTAAAAGTGGACAGCTTAGGTGACTTAAGTTTTGTCAAACTGAAGTGGAACTATCTGTGTAAATTCATATGTGCTGAACATAGCAGTTAATGGGTGCATCAGTAGGATTTTCTGGGAACTTAAAAGCTATCATAGCAGATGCCGCCGTTGTCATTTTATTTCAGTACTAAGCTACCATTAATTCTTCATCACGAGCCAAATTGCTGTGGACGTGATGTTCTTTCTTCTGCAAAGTACAGATACCAGATTTCTCCGAGGACCCATGCTGAAATTCCCAGTAGAAATCCTCCGGGTGTTTCAGTAATCATGGTCATCAGTTGGAAATATATTGCAGTGTTACTAGCGGGGACAAGAGCCCCCCCTGGTTGGCTAATGCCTGTGATTCAAACAAAGAGGCTGGAAAATTTCCAGGAGCCCTACTGCTTGAAAGGTTCTAAAGATGTCCTTAAGGTGTGTTTGCTTTCTCCCTCGTCCATGCTTTGTTGCAGTGGTGGTTCAAGCTTGTATGGCGCCCTGGGCGACCACCCCACTTCAGCGCCCCCGGCCAACAACAACAAATAAAGCACCATTCTGCACTAACTGTAATCTTTATTCAGACCTTTGGAACAACACGAATAAATAATCATAACATTTATATCTGTATCATTTTCCCGCAGTTTGAGACGGAAACAGGAAGGCAATTTCTAGGTTGGCGTAATTCAAACTGTCAAAACGCAGAGGCCGGAGCTGGAGAGTTGGAGCCTTCAGCGGGACAGCACCAGCGGGACAGGAACATATTTTCAGCGTCTAGGATAGCCTACTTTAGATGGAATTATAAAGAAATTGTGCTTTACAATCAAGTAATCTCTGCTGGTCATTCCGATTTCCCAAATCAACTAAATACATTGCACAACCAGTGTACGCTTCGCCCTTCTTCTTAAACATAATCACATTACGTACTTAGCGATCTAGACATAAGATTGGCTGGTGGTACGGAATGACATCATAACCGGGAGTCAAACTAATCCTAAAATAATATGGATTGGGCTGGCTATGGGCTGCCTCGCTTATGAGCAAGAACGTGTTTCTGTTTATTCTAGTCCAGAGTTTATATGGATCAGCTAAAGAAAGACAGGTGACCCCCCTCGCCAAACATAGAAGTATATCTACCTGCACAAATGAACAAGACTGTACATACGAAGCAAGCTAGGTTACCACTGCAATGGTTATCTTCTCTGTCCGTCTCTCGGCATAACGTGGACGGTTTTGATTAACACAGATATTCTGAGAGCAAAAAGTCCTGCTTCCGGCGGCCCAGGTGCAGACTGGTTTCATATTATTCTTAAGCATTTCGTACAAACCAGAAAAAATGCAACAATATGTCTGTGAAACTATATAGACCTATTCATAGTATTATGGATGAATTGTGGTTTATTTGGTAGCATTTCGTGACTGATTTTACTAATTGCATTAGTACTGTACAAAGTTAGAGGTGTGCTAGCTCACAAACTAGAATCAGGGTGCCCACTCCGACAAGGTTAACTGACCGACACAGTGATATGATATCATTGACGTAACGTGCAAATGAGCGATTCAAAACCGTTCGGGCAAATGTCACCATTCCGAATTTTTTTGTGTGGGCGCTCCGTGCCGCCCCAGGCAAGATACCGCCCTGGGCGGCTGCCCATGTCAGCCATGCCTAAATCCGCCCCTGCTTTGTTGTGTAGTCCTGAAATACCCTTCCATCATTTGACAAATATTCTCTGTCCATATTTAGAAAACTATAGGCATTGTGAAAACTGACAAGAAACTGCCATCAAACACCAAAGCTTCAGCATTTCAGCTCAAGTTTAAAGAAAAAAAAAATCTTTTTTACAATCAAAATGATGAAGTCATGTTTAGTTATACACTTTAATGATGAGGGAAAATAAGCCCACAAGAACTCCCTCTAATACTCTAATTGGTCTGAGATGTTTTTTTTTTTCTTCCAAAAAGAACCAAAAAAAAAAAATAATGAATTTCCACTATAGCTTCTTCTAGAACTAAGTCAGAACCTTCAGATATTGAAGATGCACTCATGAATAAAACCAGTGACACTAACCATTGATTGACTCTGATTTGTCCTGAAGCTAATTTAGGAGAAAGGATAGGTAGTCTGTCTAATACAGCCAGCCCTGGATAAATCTGAGATGCTGTGTATTGCTGATGTTCAGAAACCAATGATTCTGCCAAAGGGAGGAACAAATGTGGCATAAACCTGAACATGTCAAATACTGAGAATAGACTTTTAAACATACTGTATCTTCATTGATTTTGTCATTGTTAATTATATCTTGTTTGTTCAATAGATGGAAGAAGGAAAGGAACCTCAGGTAATATTCCTTCAGTAGCAGTAGACAAACCGAATACATTATCGCATATGAGTCGGCTTCTGAGTAGAGTTGTTTTCCAACCATTACAAAAGCGAAAAGATTTTCTGAGCTGTACGACCTAAGGCTAAACCAAACTACTTTGTTCAGGAGGACTTTTGTCAGCAAGGATTGCATCATCTAGCTTCAAAGCTGCACAATATGCATTCATCTATTTTCTAAGAGAAACAAATAAATAAGCAAAGCAAACAAACAAACAAACACATACATATACAGATATATACATACCACCCTAAGCCTGTTTACTGCTCTGAACCAAAGAATGCCAGTGACTCTACAGTTATTAGCTTTAATGTAGAACCATTCACAGAGACTTGCCTTTTTTTAAATAAAGGGTTTTGCTAAGCGTAGCCTTTGAACAATATCTCTACAATTTCTTCATTTTAGCCTCTCTACTTATAAAAAGTCACAATAATTTTTTTAAGGAAGGACATGACGTTTTGTACGAATGAGCTGTGAAAGCTCCTTTAATGCTGTGAGTGGTTTGATTCTATGAGGTGATAGTGTGAGTGGACAGCGTGTTTTAATTTTCAGTCTGTGAGAGGCTCACCTGATTGATGTGTTTCAGTTTATCAATGACCTGATTGATCACAGGGTCAGCCTCCTTCACTCGTACTTCTGGATTCACAGCCTGGGCCTTAATCCCATTGCCTACCACTCTCAGTGTGTAGCTGTGAAACATAAGGAGAAAGAGAGAGAGAGAGAGAGAGAGAGAGAGAGAGAGAGAGAGAGAGAGAGAGAGAGCAAGGTCATTGAGTGGGTGTCATTTTATATATTTATATATAAATATATATATATATATATATATATATAGAGAGAGAGAGAGAGAGAGAGAGAGAGAGAGAGAGAGAGAGAGAGAGAGAGAGAGAGATGGATATGGATATAGACACACACACACACACACACACACACACATACACACACATTATATGTATCTATATATTAGATTCTTTCTGTCAAGGGGATTTAATCTTAGCTCAGTGTTACTGAAGATGGCCTTGCATGAACCAGAAAGATTTAGCTGCATGCCAGGGATGGAGATGCTCTACAAACCCTACAAAATATACAAGGAGCCGAGAACCAGACAAATTACTCAACCTACACGATAAAAGCAATAGTGCTCTCGGCAGAAGAAGGGAAAAATAAAGCCCATGCAGCAATGAGAATGGATGTGTCAGGCTTGAAGAATGTCCACTCCCATGTAACACTAACTGATGATGTGAAATATCTTAAATATTTTATTACTGAATAGACTTTAGAGAAATGCTAAAGTCATGGCCACCAGTAATCCTCTCCAAAGCAGAAAAAATGAGGGGAGAAAGTCTTCGGTATATTGCCAATAACTGTCCAATCTACTGAAGCAATATTTTCAACATTCACTAATTTAAATAGGGAAAGAAGAGGAGGGATAAAAAAAACAAGAAGAAGAAGAAAGAGAGAAGCAAGAACAAGATCAATATGTTGAAATACCGACAGATAAAACAGAGTACGCAGCAAAAGAAAAAAAAAAGGGGGGGGGGGGGGGGTATTCATCTGATTTTGCAGCTTTTTTCGAGAGTTACATTGCAACCTAAAGCAACAAATGGTTGCAACTATTTTTTTTTCTCTTTGTTACGAATGACTGTGATAAATGATATATTGACATGAATGATATATGATATATAAATGATATACAAATTATATATTGACATTTCAAATATAATTTATTTCAATATAAATTGAAGGATTTGCAAAAGTTTGTCTGTAATCACTCACTAGCTCATGTGCTCTCAGCAATACAAATTTAACTGAGTTCTGTTTTGGTCGATGGGTAGAAAGAGAAATGGTAAAGCTGGATTTGAACGATGGAAGCAGCACGAGTAAATCCAAAAATATCAAGTGTTGGATTTTTTTTTTTCTCTCACTTTTCTCTTTCTCTCTCATTCTCTTTTTCACCTTTTTATTCCTTGAACTTCTTGGTCTTCTCTAATCGTGATCCTTTCTACCTCCAAATGCAGAGATACAGTCAATTCTATCTCTTGAATTTGCATTAGGGGAACATGCTGCTCCAGTAACTGTTAAAGGAGAGACAAAAAGCTCTGTATTTCAGTGTGAAGCTGTCTTAGAGTACTTTGCTCTCTTGCTTTGATTCCTCCTTAAGACTTTAGGGGTGCCTAAGCTCTCCAAGGCAGTCACTTATCCATATGGGCAATTCGTGTAGAGTTCTTTCTCAGGCTCTCTTGCTGATGGCATGCATTGAAAAAAGCAGAGACATTTCAGAGGAATGTAAATGCCTACTGCCAACACTGTCCTAGAGAATGTACTGTTTTTTTTATGTATTGTCTTGAGTTGGGGGAAAGACATATGGGAGATGCTTTAAGTACTAGGAATGGAGATCCATAATGCAGATCCAATAAACACATTTTAACTTTAAAGAGAGAAAATATAATTGTTCATTCGTACAGTCGTGAGAGACCATGGGCGTAAAACCATTGGAAGGCTGCCAGTTATTATTTTTTCTCGATTGTCTCGAGAAAACTTATAAAAGTGACATGATTTCAGATGTAAAGGGCAAGTAAACTGATAAATCAAAAAAGTTGTCTCTGTCTTAGTGACTCAGCCCTATTATTCAGTCATCATCATTATTATTATCATTATTATTAGTTGCATTAGTAGTAGTGGTGGTAGAAGTAGTAGTACTTCATAGAAGATGGGAGGATCCACATAAATGTCCACGTATGCTCTCTGTCCTTTTTTAGATTACTTTCTTTCATTTTTGTTTTCTTTTTGCATGTCCAGTGTTTTTAATGGTTAAATTAAAGACAAAAAATATTGCATCTTGTTAAAAAAAAAACAAAAAAAACAAAACAACACAAAATATGGGGGTCAAGAAGATCATTTTGGAATATTCACATTATAATAAACATAACCATACCAATCTTCTAAGTGTCATTAAGGTAGGCATAATCTTTGTACAGTACGGTGAGAAAACATAGTCACATTAACACACCTCTCTCTGACACTGGGCTTCTCTGCAGACATTTGACTAATATGTTATAATTCTCTTACAACAGAAAGGGTCCCGGAGGGTGCTATAGAGCTTCAGAACAAAGCCCTGCTTCTTAAAAGATGTTAAGGTTGATAATGAGAAACTCCTAACATGTGGAGACATTCATCATTATGCCACGCGTCCCACTGGGACTTAAAATCTTCACTTAAGAGACAGAGAGGAAAAAAAAAAAAAACACAGACCAGAGAGAAAAACTTCTCATGCTCTCAGAGCATAATGCCATAGCAATTCTCTTGCAAAGATTGTTTCATGTCCCAGCAGTTCTGAACCACCCTGAGAAAAAAAAAAAGGAAAAAAAATAGTGCAGTGGTGTTAGAAAGTTTGTGAACACTTAAGAAGCACTACTGATTTTCTGCATTAATTTGACTGAAAATGTGCTGAGATCTTCACATAAGTCATAAAAAAAAAATCACTTAAGAGAACTCAATAAAACGCACAAATTGTGATACTTTTTCATTCATTTATTGATCAAAATGTTCTATTATTAGATGTCTTTGTGGAAAACATATGTGAATCTTTGGGATTATCAGTTCAGTTTATGGGATAATTAAGAGTTAGGAGTGTCAATCAGTGAAATGAAAACCAGATGTTAGTTAGGCTCTGTCCTATTTAAAAAAACATAAACATAGAGTCTTCCCAACCAAAGTCTGGTCTTCACAACACAGGGCTGTGAATGTGCGCCATGCCTCAATCAGGGGAGATTTCTGAGGACCTCAGACTGAAAGTTGTTGATGCTCACCAGGCTGGAAAAGCTTACAAAACAATTTCCAAAGACTTTGCACTTCACCAATCCACTTTTAGGCAGATACTGTACAAACGGAGAGAATTTAACACTATTCTTACTCACCCCAGGAGTGGCTGTTCAACTAAAATCACAAAGAACCCCAGGCTAACATCTAAGGATCTCTGGGCCCCTCTTCCACTCATGGTTAATGTCAGCAAGTGCCATCATCACGGAGACACTAAACAAGCATAATGTGCATTGGGAGGAAAGCAAGGAGAGAGTCACCACTTTCAAAGCACACTGCTGCCCATTTACAGTTTGCTACAGACCACCTGGATGAGTGAGAAGACTACTGGAGGAATATTCTGTGGACAGAAGAATCGGAGGCAGAACTTTTTAGCGAAAATGAGACAGATTGATTTTGGCAAAAAACCAAACGCTGTATTCCGACATAAGAACCTCATCCCAACCGTGAAACATGTTGGCGGCGGTATCTTGGTTTGAGCTTTTTTTTCCCGCCATGAGACCAAAATGGCGTGATATCATTGAAGGACCTATGAATTCTGGATTTTTTTTGTCAGTTAACTGAAACTCAAGAGAAGGTGGGTCTTGCAGCCAGACAATGACCCTAAATACACAAGTCAGTCTGCCAAAGAATGCTTGGAGCAGAAGAAGTTTTACATTTTGGACTGACTGAGTCAAAGTCCAAACCTTAATCCAATTGACCTGAATCAGGGCAGTTCACGCAAGACAGCAGCCCTATATAACCGAGCTGAGGCAGTTCTGTAAGGAGGAATGGGATAAATTCCTCCAAGTTATATGTTTTATTGGGTTCTCTCTATCTATTTTTATGACTTATATGAAGATCTGATCACATTATAAATCAAATTGATGCAGAACTTCAGAAAATTCTGAAGGGTTCACAAAGTTTCTTGCACCACTGCAATCATTATTTGTGCACTATATTTCAAGATGATCATTCAAACTCATTACCCATTTATTCCATCTCCACCATATCTGTTGCCACACAGATAAGTATGGAAATATGTTTCTATATTTTCCCTGCTCTACATTAAAATTGGAACATCAGAGTGATGACGAAAGCGTGAATACACATACAAATTCACAGCGGGGACTTCAGACACAAAGAGAGAGGTCATAAAAAAATAATAATTTAAAAAATATGAACAAGCAAGGCAGCACCAAACGGCACTGCATAATGAGATGTTTAAACAAGGCTGACGTGAGGTCTTTATAAGCTGAGGGAGAGAGGGAGAGAGAGAGAGAGAGAGAGAGAGAGAGAGAGAGAGAGAGAGAGAGAGAGAGAGAGGGTGAGGGGGGGAGAGGGAGAGGGCGGGGGAGCCACAACACTGTATTTTGTTAATCACCTCTGAAATGAACCAACTGGATGGTAGTTCCACAGTTAGATACAGAGTGAAATCTGGCCCCGCTGCCCACAGCGAGATCTGCAAAATCTGACAGCTACATGCAAGAGAACTGAAGACAGCGCAATCTTTTTTTTTTTTTTTTTCCCCTTAATGAAAAACAGGCCTGTGTTTACAACAGCCAGGCACATTTTCTTGTGTACAAGCAGAACTACTACATCCTTAGCTCTATTTGTACAAACTATTACACGTCTGTTCTTTTTGAAGCTCTTGTTGGACTGGAGTAGTTTCACACAGAACAGGGTTAAGTAATGATTTCTACACACACACACACACACACACACACACACACATATATATATACATGCATACATAGAGAGAGAGAGAGAGAGAGAGAGAGAGAGAGATGGAAGGATAGATAGATAACTGAATAATGAATCAAATCAAGAAACTTAGAAAATAGCCATTGCAAACTTTGAACAGATTGCATACATGGTATATACTGAATGTCAAGTTGCATGATGTCACAAAACAAAGAAATGTGAGCACCAGAGACTAAGTGCTTAACCTGCTTCATTTCATTAAGGAATGCAGACTTAAAGCATAGAAACAGAGGAAAAGTTGACATTAAAAAAAAAAGATGTCAGCTATTATGAAACGAGGAAAAATCTGGAATGCCATCTTAAGAAATTATTCATTTGAATTAAATCCCATTAAAAAGCACATCTAATCCAAATATTAACATTCAAATCAGATGTTAATTAAATTAAAGCTAAATTACTGACAAACTAGAGACAAATAAGCCAGAGGTATTCATCTGAGCCCTCAAGGACCACATGCCCTACAAGTATTTGTTAACACCAAAACACCACCTGATGTAACTAATTTATTAACCTCCTTAGTGAAAGACATAAGCTAATTAATTCTATTGAACAGTTGGCAACAAAAAACACCAGCAGGACAAGTGGCCTTCATAGACTAAGATGTATGCCTCTAGCTACTGAGCCTATAAGTTTAAAAAAAAACAACAAAAAAAACTCATTAACTTTGATGGTGTCATTAATATACCCCTAAAAAGCCTCCAAAACCATAGATTACCTTGATTAGTTCCTTGCCATTGCTGTATTCATAATATTTGAATGGCACCAGACTAAATAGGCATGGGGCCAAGTCGATGGTAAAATATGTTCGCTGGAATTGTAAAATGAGAGACTGTAATTCTTGCCGGTTTTGATTGGCACATTGAGAGTGCAACAGAGCAAATCATTCAAACAGCTGTTTCCTCACAATCTTACTCTCATCTACAACACCATTAACAGTCGCAGCATCTCCCCCACGGGCTTACCAACAGTGGAAGCATTCTCCCACAGAACAAGGACGTTAATTACGAGAAATAACGACACTGATGGAACGCAATCACTGTGAAAGGCAAAGAGAGGGAAGCGTCACCTCCAGCACTCGTGTCAAGGTGAATGTGAAAGTATCCACACAAAATTAATTTGAAACCTTCCTTCAAAATACAAACATGCGACCCCACCGGTATATCAGCTACAACAAATAAGGTGAAGCTCAATTAGCAAAACGTTTCATGATAACAGCACATGATGGAACCCGATGACTCCTAACAACAACATGAAAATCATAATTCAGCCAGAGCTAGCAGTAATCCACAAAACAGCTGCCATCCACGTTCCAATCACTGAGCTTCCATCAGCCATAAAGACCGATTTGATTCATGCTGAGGCGAAGATGTGGCATTAGCCTATGGGATTGGACAGCAAAGGGAGACAGATTAACACAAACGGTCAGAATCATCGTTGCAGACTTTTTTTTTTTTTTTTTGCCATGTGAGACTGAGACAAGCAGACGAGGAACAGATAACGGAGACACTTTTACTTCCCTAACTTCTATAGTTTTTTCAAGGGCAGTCATTCTTTGCTTTGCGAACTACCAGTTCTGACTTTGTGGTGAGGATCCCACATGTAGCGATACTACGCAGAGGGCAGAGACACGGCGGCAAGGACAGAGAGACTGAAGAAAGGAGAGTTCTGGTAGACTGGTATACTCTGTCCTTACATGATGAGACCCCTGCAGAAAAGTGGCTGACTTTTTTTTTTTTTGTCACTCGAGAACACAACTAGCCATGATACAAATGAAGAGAGGACCACCATCAGTTTTGTGTTTTAATGAGAGCAGGGAGAGCAGGGAAGAGAGAACAAAGGGCCATCATACTGTACATGTATGTGGTCTCAGTGTATTAGACTATGAGTATATCAGAGTATATTTATAAGAGTATGACTACATCTGTCAGCAGCTGTACAGCAGCATGATTCTGAGAGAGAGAGAGAGAGAGAGAGAGAGAGAGAGAGAGAGAGAGCACGTGTGTGTGTGAGAGAGAGAGACAGAAAGACAGACAGACAGAAACAGACGTCGACAGAGACAAAATGTGTAGGAACAACTCTGTTCTCCTCAGCAATTTGACACACAATCCTCTAGAGCAATGCAGTCCCACATAGCAGAAACATCACCTTAACACACTGCAGTCTAAAAGAGAAAGAGCGTAGCCATATAGATTAAAACCATTCTCAAGAGCTTTCAGAGGTGAGGAAAAATAAGACAAAGCCTGAGAAAAAGTTAGACTTTCATTACTTTGGTGTAGATTTGCAGTGACAACTTTTCTTTTAAAGTATCATTAAAATTCTGTGTGGAAAAAAAAAAAAAAAAAGTTTCACAGTAAATTGAAGAGAGCGTTTGTATTCTGGTTTGAAGGGAAGCCCAAAGCAGCTTGGAATAACTCTGAGAACTGGTGAAATTCAATTTACACTCTATTGTGACACAGCCACAGTAACGATCCATGAACTTTACACATTAATCACAACCACAGTTGTGGCATCCAAGGATATAATATTACTACCTACATTACTAATCGTCCAAGACATCAGTGTATACAAGTAGTTATATAAATTAAAAAGTAAATAAAGAAATAACACCTACATTACTGCGTGAATTTGTTTGCATTTGCTTGCACCAGTGTCACAAATACCTAGATGCTGTTGCAGACAGTGGATAACAACTGCTGAGTGCTAAGCTACATCTTCACATTCGTATGTAGACTAAAGGCTGTTAGTGAACAGTTTGAGATAGAAAGTTTGTATTCTGTGGGTGGTTAGGGATGGAAGTACAGGGACAGATGGTGAGTCGGTAATTGCTAATTGTTATGGTTATTGCAATGATACAAGTTAATACTAAAAGTGCCATAAACTGATTACAAAAAAAATCAAAAAATAAAAAAAAAAAAATCTTTTGTCTTCAGTCTTGTGTCTGAGTTTCGGTCTTGACTGACGACTGACCAAAGTGCATTCAGAGGTGTGCTTTATTTCCCAAAAGTGTCACGCCTTTGATGTGTTTTGTTGTTTACATTGCCTTGCTAAAAAAAAAACAAAGGAAAAAAAAATGCCGCGCTGACATTTAACTTGTGGAGACAGATGCTTTTACATGTTCAACTGACTTTTTTTTTTTTCTTTTTCTTTTTTTTTTCTAAAGGAAATCAGTGTGAACTAAACAGCCTGTGTTGCAGAGTGCAGTCTGACTGAATTCGTGTTTGCTATCAGCAACGAATGCGAAAAAGAACTGCTTGTTTTAGCTCTTGTGGGATGAGTCGATTCTGATCTTTTTTCCAGGGCTCGTCTGTTCTGCTTTTTCATCAGGGGCCTCACTCAGTGGATCATGCTGGAAACGTGAACAAGAGATTCAGTGGCTCAGCCGAGCGAAAGCCAGCCTCCAAGACACCAGTCAACCAGACAGGCTACCATATCGAGACAAGGGAACAAAATTACAAGATCAAAGCTGGAAATCAAATCAAAAGGACTATCAGTGATGGAGGGATTATTATGAATCGCAATATCCATGCCTTCTTTTAAACTGCACACCGGGACACATTTGACAAATCAGAGAGTTTCGCATCAAATCAGAACAGAGCATTCTCCATTAAAACTAGTACCTGGTTACTCTTTTTTTTTTTTTTTTTTCCCTCCTGCTGTGATCAAAATCAGAATCGCTGCATAATCGTCTCCTGTGGAGGGCAATCCTCTACGCCAGGGGAAAAATTAGGTACCTGGAGAGCTGTCATCAGGTGGCAATAATCTATATCACACTGGAGGCCCAGTACTTCCAGGCTGGATCGTTCCCTTGTGCCTCGGTTACGTGGGCCGTTCTCTCTTTGCTGTTTGATATTTATGTCCTGAACCGTATATCTTGTCTCAACTCGTCGCCATGTTTTGCCGGCCGTCGTATTGATTCCGAGTCAATTTTATAGTTCAGTGGTTTTCTCGGGGACTTGACTGCCTCTTACTTGATCCACAGCCCCCCTTACTTTCCGTATCTTCCTGTCCTCCGTTCATATTTATGTTGCCGTGCGCCATCTCCACAGAGTCGGGTTGTTTTTTTGTTTTTTTTTTTTGGCGTGGACAACCAGGGAAGACTGATTCAAAACGCCTAGTCCGTTACCAGGGAAACACGTTCTCACAAGTGTTCTTCATTAGAGCAAGATAACCCAGTGCCTTCTCCACACAGACATACATATACAAATACACAACCACACACGCACACGCACACACACACACACACACACACACACACACACACACACAAATCTTCAGTGCAGACCACTGGAGTGGCACTGTGGGAATGCAGAGCTTGTTTGCTCTCTGGCTCTCTACTTATTTATGCATTGGATTTTTTGGCACACCGATGTTTATTCAAACGGCTGGGCTGTCATAAGATTTATGGACATGGCTTTGCATCCTCCTCTGATCATTAAGCCTGTGAGATGCATTTAGTGAAGCTCTAGTATGAGTGGCAAAAAACACCATATACGGGGGGTGGGGGGGGGGGAGAAAAGAAAAGAAAAATTCATTGGTAACCTTTGCAGCACAATTTTCTAATCCAGCATAGCTGTGTCTAAACTCAGCAGAAATGCATAAAGTAATTACGTGCTGTTACATTGTATTTTTTTACAATTTATGGTGGTGCAGAATCAAGGTTAAGGAAAGGAGTGGAGTGGAGTGGAGTGAAGAACATGCCTTAAGGGCCCTGGTAAAGTTAGACAGCAAGTGACTGCTACTCTTAATCACACTCTATTTATCACACAGGGGGTGCGCATCTGAAATGTTACCAACTTTCCACATTTTTGCTGAGAAATCATTCATAATTTACACAAGAAAGACGGAAAGGAAGGATTTGGAAAACTTCCTTTGTGAGCAATGTTCTTTTCTTTATTTCTGACATGATTACAACAGCATTGTTCCTTGACTTTAAATTTCTCAGTATCTTTTCTAGGACGTTTAATGTTGACTCTGAAGGGCTGGCATTGTCAAACTCCACAGTCTGTCTTTTGCTCGGTAACTGAGTTAAAGGCTTGAACAAGTCCTGTCATATAAGCTGCTGATACCTTCACAAATCTGAACAGGTCTCCACCCTCTGTGTGTTTTATCAGATCATCAGGAGCAAGCACTTCTTAGAAGTATGTGGGTGTACACTTGTGTGTTTATGTGAAGAAAGAGACAGAAAGAAAGGGGTGGAGATGCAGAGAGAGAGAGAGAGAGAGAGAGAGAGGGGGGGGGGGGAGGGAGGGAGAGAGAGAGAGAGAGAGAGAGAGAGAGAGAGAGAGGGAGAGAGAGGGGGAGAGAGAGACAGCTGGTGTGGTGCAGAGAGATCGAAAAGAGCACAATTCCTCAAAGGGAATAATGATTCATACAAAAGAATACAGACACCCATCCTTCACAGGAATGGAAAAAAAAAAGCCTACTAAGAGACACAAAACTAAGGAAATAATCAAGATGTTCCAGGGAAATTTCGGTTTGGGTAAAAATAAAGAAATAAATAAATAAATAAAAAAAGGGGGGGGGGGGGTCAGGAATGAGATGCAAGCTCCATTCAAAGCCAAGATTGAGAAGCAGTTTCTGAGGATTAGCAAAGGTTACGAATCTGCCTGGTCATCTATCCAAACTGAATGATTAATCTCTCTCATCAAAGGCAAGGTGAACAGAAAGCATCAGCTGAGATTACATCAACAGATATCCAAGCTTTGTTTCCTCCAATTGTTTCACCTCAGTTCTTTTTGCTATGGATCACAGCACACGTCAATTCCCTGTGCATCTGAATTCTGTTCAATCCAATTTAAAAAGCTGTAGAGAAAGTCTGACTGTCTGAAACAGGCAAAGCTGTCCATTGCATCTATTCCATCTTATCACACTGCAGTTAAATTACTTCTTCATCAGATAGCCCCTTTCTGACTTGTAGGATTGCTTGCAATAGTGGCTTGGGATAAAAAAAAAAAGAAAAAGAAAAAAAAAAACACGAGACACAGCTGGGTTTCAGGAAAAAAAAAAAAAGATGGCGTTATTTCGTTTTAAGGTCAACTAATGCTAAGGATTTTTTTTCCTCCATTCAAAGAGACTGTTTTGAGAGTATGTCAACCAGCACAAGAGCACGGATGGCTTAATTACATCTGTAGCAAATGTGGTCAGTTAAGTCTCTTTGTCTTGTCTTTCTTGCATGTGAATGACTTTGTGTTTATCCTTGTGTTTACCCTTTGCGTTTATCAGACATTTCTGTTGGATTTCTGGAGTTCTGAAAGGTGTTAAAGATGCAGCACATTATTCAATCTCATCAACATGCAAAAGGAAACTTCCTTTTCTGTTTTCCTTTTGGTTCACTCTCAAAAGGTAGCTATTTGTTAAACTGTCATTTGGAGAGACTTCAAGACTAGCCAAACTCAACCAATTCAGTGTACAAAAGAGAAAGCTTATATAGATACAACATACATCCATAGCACGACGTGGCCATACACATTAGCCTGGTTGCTGCCTCCGAACCCCACCCCCTTCTTGTTAATGGGCTGAAACGGAGCGATTTAAGATTCCGAAAGGATCTTCTTGCATTTATTTGCCCAGTTCCCTTCTTGAGTTGTCTGATATAAGGTGACCAAACTTGGACAAAATCACCTTGAAGAGCTGAAGAGACACCATCAAGGTATTACCCCAGAGAACGCAAAAAGTTCAAACTTCAGTCGCACAACATATGTGCAGAACAGAAGGCGTGATCTGCTGATGAAAGGATTCTGACTTTTTTTTTTCTCGCTCTTTTTTTTTCTTTTTTTTCGGCTTAATCATGCTTTATGAACTTGCCCAGTAATATATCACCTCAGGTGACCGTCCACCCAATGAAAGGTAATTTTCCACAAGGTTGGGTTAAAAGAAGTCCCCTGTAATCAAACAATAAGAAAACCTGTCCTGATTAAATATCCTCTCAAGGAGGATCAAAAGGGTCTTTTGTCTCTTAGCAATTGATCTAGTGGTAGATTTACTGCATTTTTTAAATTATTCCGAATAATGATTAAATATAGGCGGAGAGCTAAGAAACTGATCTTAGATATGAGGTAGACGGTAGCAAGTGTTTGACTTTTACTAGCAGTATTAAGCTTGGCAAATGGAGACAACCTGATACAGAGTTGCTTTAATAGCCACTCACTATTTAAAACAATGAGTCAAAAACTTTTTGAGGAAAGTGTAAAGGTCTTCAGACCATTGTTCTACATCAGGTTATGATGCGTTTTAAAAAAAATAGACAATGTTAAGCACTCATACGAGAGATGATATTGAGTGCTTCATTCCACCCTTTGGCTATGTCGACGGCTTTGTTTTGCATCAAAAATCTTTAGCAAATCGGGTGCCCGGATCTACAAACATCATCAGAGTGCAATTAGCTGAAGGTTACCAATGACATCGGCTGAAGCATGTGGGTATCTGGGAGGGGCAAAGTTTCATCTCATCTCATCGGGGTCAGGGCCACATCCTGAATGGAACGCATTATGTTGCCCGACCATTAAAGTAAATAAAGATTTCGTCAGGAGCTG
>NC_044501.1:15582989-15587989 GCF_902362185.1 Chanos chanos
CCAATGGCTGGGCTTCTCATCATTGGATTTCCTGTAGAGCGGCAAAGATGCTGAAAAGGGCAGCTCTTCATGCAAGAGACAAAGAGAGATGAGATATGGTAGAGAGCGAGTGAGTGAGGGAGAGAGAGAGAGAGAGAGAGAGAGGGGTGGGGGGGGGGGGGGGGGGGGGGGGGGTGGTACAGAGAGACTGACATACAAAGAAATATCAGAGGGACTCCACAAAGATGAGTACATCAGTAAGATTTCATTACAGATCTCACTGGTCTCCCCTATACAATGATTCGCTCAGAAATCCCCAACACAGATCCCAGTCGTAAGAAACCTGCTGTGATCCTGATACCTTTTCAAAGCTCACAAACACTATACAGAGTACTTATACAGTGTATACCTGTGTGTGTGTGTGTGTGTGTGTGTGTGTGCGTGCGCGCGCACGTGTGTGTGTGTGTGTGTTGCCATTGGAAATTCAATTTCAAACACCTGAAAGATGAAGGGAGGCTCCCAGCAGACTAAAGGCAAGTGATTGGCACATCAGGTTGGCTACGGAAGGCCTGGGAAAGGATAGAAACTTTTCTTTTTTGAATTTGACCAAGCTGAACCAGACTGTTAACCACAGCCTCCTCCTCCTCCTCATCCCTGGGCATGAAATTAGATTTATCATAAAGAGTGAAGCCAATATAGTCTGTCGAATTGGATTTTATGTTAAACAGAGGGAAAAGACAGTTAGATTGGATTTTACGGGGATTTTTTTGTTTTGTTTTGTTTTGTTTTGTTTTGTTTTGTTTGCGTGCGTGCGTGCGTGCGTGCGTGCGTGTGTGTGTGTGTGTGTGTGAGTGAGTGAGTGAGTGTGCCTGTGTACCAGTGTGTGTTTATATTTTTGCTATAACAAACTTATTGAAAATGAAAATAAACTCAGTCAATGTCGCTCCTGTCCTGGAAGTTGCACTTCAGTGTTTCTATATTCCACCTGCTCTCTGAAGGTCAGTTGCCTTATTAGCCAGACATGGAAGCAAAAGCTGTTCAACAACATCTTAATGACCTTGTTTACAAATAAAAATTAAATAAAAGAAGCAAATATTTGAAAAAAAACTAACAGATTGCTGATATATGTAAGGAGGAAAACATCTCAGCACAGTGAGAGATAATCATGAATAAAACATTGAGAATGGCTGGCGGCTCACTTGTTGAGTGTATCCATTTGTGCTTGTGTGTGTGTGTGTGTGTGTGTGTGTGTGTGTGTGTGTGTGTGTGTGTGTGTGTGTGCGCGCGCGCGCGCGGATGTAAAAACACCCTGTTTAGAACAAACACAAAGAATACATACCAATTCAAAGCAAGTGAGAGGCATGTCTGAATCCAGCTTTAAAGTGAGCACCGTTTAAAAACGGCTAGCACATTCAGCTGTGGGGACTCGTCACCATGGATACAGGCTGGTATGCTTCTGGAAGTGCTTCAGTTGTTGGCTTCCATTTGCATTTGCTTATGACAGACAAAGTAGAGACGCTAACAGCAGATTTGGGTTACCAGCATGATTGGTAGAGACAGTTGAAGGACAGACAAATGATTTCTCTTTTCTTTCCTTCCTTCCTTCCCTCTTTCATATCAGGCAACACCTCTTAGGGGGCCACAAGTTTCAGGCACTTTGTGGGTGAACATACTGGCGCTATACCAATTTCCCAACTGGAAAGAGGTTGTCTCCTGGTGAGGAATATAAAGTGTGGGAATCCTTTATTTCTTTCCATTAAAACGAAATGAAGTTTTGAGCAGCTAGCTTGAAAACCACACCATTCACAAGTTCCTTTCATACATAATCATTCCTCTTTGTAAAACGCAATAAGCGTGGCTTCCTCACAGCACGTCTCCTGAAGACTGATTTGAGTAATTAGTGAAATTACTCAGCATTTACTGGGGGGAAGGCATTAGACATTTTCATGAAGAAAGTAATCATGAAATGTAGGTACAGTACTGAAAATAAAATATAGTACAGTATAGTACAGTATAGTGCAGTATAGTACAGTACAGAGCAGTACAGTACAGTACAGTGTAGTATAGTATAGTACAGTTTAGTATATTATAGTATCGTATAGTATCGTATCATATAGTATAGTATAGTATAGTATAGTATAGTATAGTATAGTGTACTGTAGTATAGTTTAGTATAACTCTAATTCTGATCTAGTATTTAATTTGATTTTAAATACTCCGGGGGAAAATGTATTTTATGTGGGAGTGTTTGGGTTTTTTTTTTTTTTTTGTTTTTTTTTTTGCTATTTTTGTTAGTTTGTTTGTTTTTAAACTGTTTGATAGCAAATAGAAAACATGTAAAGTAAAAGGTTTTTTGGTTTCATTAACCTCCAGTGAAGGATTACGTACTCTTTGTATTTGATCATATGTAAGAGAATTGTTCAAACAGCTTGTCACAAGATAAAAAAGAACGATTTCCTGTGACCCATGACTGAGTTATTACACAGAGTCATGTCAAAGCTAAAGGTGGGAACAAACGTGGGGATTTGACTTCCGTTTATGTAACGACCCCCATTTCCTTCTCATCTTCCATGTCTCACTCATCTTCCATGTCTCTCTCCCCCCCTTTCTCTCTCTCTCTCTCTCTCTCTCTCTCTCTCTCACTCTCTCTCTCTCTCTCGCTCTCTCTCTCTCTCTCTCTCTCTCTCTCTCTCTCTCTCGCTCTCTCTCTTGCTCTCTCTCTCTCTCTCTCGCTCTCTCTCTCTCTCTCTCTCTCTCTCTCTCGCTCTCTCTCTTGCTCTCTCTCTCTCTCTCTCCCTCTCTCTCTCTCTCTCTCTCTCTCTCACACACAAAGACAGCGACTCTCCGTGAAATCAAGATTAGAGTGTGGACAAAAAACAAATACAAAATCTCTTTTTTTAAAAAAAAAAAAAAACTCCCTGAAGACCACAGCTTTCATCAAAGTGAAAATCCTCTGAGTCTGAGCACACAAGAACAAACGTTCCTCTCTCAACCAACCAATGAAAGCCCCTCAGACGAGATACTCCTTCATCCTAACGACTATGTAGACAATCTGGCCATTCCCAGGGCCATGGACAGAGGCCATTCTGAGAAAGACCAAGGCTCAAAAACGCTCGCTGACAATCCAAACAGCCTTGGCAAACTGGCCCTTTAGCCCACTGTTTCATTTCATGCCTTGCCCTATCCCTCTTTCTCGGCAGACTGTGGTCTCAGGGGGAAAAGGAGTGGGGTTATTTATTACTGTTGTGAGTGGCTGTGGTGGTCTAGGCACTAAAACATGGCCTGGAGTTAATAGGGAAGGCGAGAGGGCCATACATAAACAGCTCTCTGTGACAAAGTCCAGTTTAGACTGGAGGGCTCTTTGGAGTGAGATAGAATTTGCCATTATAATATGAGCACTGATCTAAAAATGAGAGTTTAACAGGCAAGAATAACTATAGGAGACTAGTTAGCATATTATATTACCCTGTGCTATCAGTTTTACACTTAGTCTTTGTATATGATCAGTAAAAAGGGGAGATCATTAAAAATACTGAGATTAAACTTGTTATTTGAATCTGTAACACTGTGCTAGCTTGAAAGGCTTAACACGGGTGAATTTAAGTCAGTGCGCTTTTGCATCCACTAGGGGGCAAAAAGCATGACTGCAGCTTGGTGCAGTAATTACTGTCAGGGTTGCGTTTGACGAATTCAACACGGCAGCTGCGAAACAGCCTCACCTCCTCTTGTCAGCTTTTACAGCTGGACGATAACCTTCCCCTCCTTCCCCCTCATCTTTCTGAAATATGGGCCCACCTGCCGCTGGGCAGCGCTGACAGGGGATGACAGTTTGGAGGAAATACCACCGTGGTTGGATTTATGGGGGTGTCGTAGGCTCTGACAGGCCAGGTGAGATAGGAGAGACTTGGAGACGGATGGGTTAGATGAAGAGGGAGTGGGGGAGTAAGGGGGGAGAGAGAGAGAGAGAGAGAGAGAGAAGGGAAAGAAGAGAAAGAGAGAGGAAAGAAGAGAAAGAAAGAGGAAAGAGAGAAGGTGAGAGTGAAAGAAAGATTTAAGAAAAAGAAAGAAAGAAAGAAAGAAAGAAAGAAAGAAAGAAAGAAAGAAAGAAAGAAAGAAAGAAAGAAAGAAAGAAAGAAAGAAAGAAAGACTGCGAACCAGAAGGACAGGCTTGAGTACAACTGGTCAGTTTGTTGCTGTCTGAGCAATAAGAATGGAATATAAATCACAGGTCTGGGATCAGAACGGTGAACGAGAAGAGACAAGCCACAGGAGCACGTAATGACTCAAAAAAATAAATACATAAATTTAAAAAAAAATAATAATAATAAAATAAAAAAAAATAAATAAATAAATAAAAGTTCACGATAGCACATTATAAAAGGCACACGTGGTCTATTAACATTCTTAAGTCCGCTCTTCAGAGTCAAAAACATGTTATTGTTATAGCCGTTACAGCTAAACGTAGAAGTAATTATTCATGCCTCGGAAGCGTCACCGGTCATTATTGACGGCGAGCTGGCTGTCTGGACTGGAAACGTCAGGCACCCACCTCTTAACGACGTCGGCTCCATTCCAGCACGCCAATCCATCTCCAGATGCCAGCTCACTGACACACAGCTGGTCGGCCAAGCCGCCGTAGAAAGCCCGATACAACCGTAAGCTGTCGATGAACTCCCTTTGGAAGGAAGGCACAGCCAGTGAGTGAAATTCATTATCTAACTCACTCTGTGTATGGACTTTTGTCGGTTCAACAACTGGCATGTGAATGTATTCTTTTTTTTTACGAAGGAAAAAAAAAAGTTATTTTCGTTTTCGTTCATTTTTAGATACATTTTCTCAAAATTGTTCATCTCTTTTTAGAGGGCAGTTCTTCATTTTGCCCACAAGAGGGACGGCTGCTCCTATTCAATCTGTACATCATTCACTGGCTTTACACAAATGATACAAAAAAACAAAAAAAACAAAACATGATTAAGTCAAACAAATGCAAAGCCAAACCTAAAGTAAAATATCTAATATTG
>NC_044501.1:15592989-15612989 GCF_902362185.1 Chanos chanos
GCTCACAAGGGGAAGCCTGTTTATTCTGGTTAATAATATTTTACAACAGGCCATAAAGTTCGCTTCATGCTGTCAAAGTGTTATTATTACTATTATTTATCTATTTTATTTTATTATTATTATTATTATTTTTATTTTTTCATTTTTTTAATAAAAAGCAATATCCCCTCAGGCCAATTCCATTTTCGTAGTGGTTTCGGAACACTTCCTTTGATGTTTTAAAACTTCTATAAAAAAAGTTATATTAAAGTCATAGTACACTCTGAGGGTAATTAACTAATTCCTGGAGGGAATGGGTAAGGAACACCAGTACAGTGGAAAGACGAAGGGCGAAAACAGACAGACAGAGAGACAGACAGACAGACACATAACGCCATACTGCTGTAGTGGCAACTACCACAGCAGCTCAGCAGGAAGTCCAATTTCCTGTAACATTGCTTTTTGTCTGCAGTTAGAGCGTGGCACATAGAGTAAGCAATAATTGTTCCACTTTTATGAGTTCTGCTACAGAAAACCCAGAGCCTGGCGAGAAAGAACCAATGCTCCACCTCACATACCCCCTGCTCAGCAAGACCTCCCTGGTTACGACAGCAAAAAAAAAAAAAAAAAAAAATCTCTTATATAGTGGAAACTTTTCGTTTTTTATTGTGTGGGGACTGTGGGCTACTTCACCAGAACTTCCCACCGAAGGAAGTTCGGATAACCTGAGAGGAAACAGATTCGATGTGAGGATGATCCGATCGGATTGTTTCGTTTCGTAGCACAAGGTTTGTAGTTTCTGACAAATATGTAGGTTATTTAAGGGTTTTTCTGTTTCTTTGTTTTTTTGTTTGTTTGGGTTTTTTTGGTCATTTTTCACATGCTGCACCATAGCAGCACCTTGCCCTTGGCTTGCAAACGTGTGCTTTTGAAAAGTATTTTCTGTCCTTGAAAAGATATTTCTCTAGAATAAAAATCGGTTTGACAAACTGTCCAAACAAAGAAAATGATAATACAAAGTTCCAATTAAATGTGGAAGTATGACTGCAATGTCTCAGCAGTGAAGACAGCATCAAAGAGTGTGGACTCTCTTTCGAAGCTAATCTGTCTCTGTTTTTTTCAGTGTAAACTTTAAAATGTCATTACATCTCTGATATCTGAAGAACTAAATGTGAAAATAGATCAGAAACATTCAAAGTGTCCAGAAATCTAAATAGCTTTTAAAAGAAACAACAACAACGACAAAAAAAAAAAAAAAAAAACACTTGATCTCTCTGGGTCACCACATGTATGCTATGTGGTCTAAGACAATACATTCAGACTCAGCCAGAAAAGAAAATAATATATGTATATAACTGCATGGCCCTAAATTAATTCAAATGCCTTTTGCTTGCTGAAGAAGTCCTCAGATACACTGCTAGAGATATACAGAGGGGAGCCTTTTTTTTTTTTCCCATCACTGCTTTTGAGCAGGACAGATCAGACGCCTTCGCACTTCTGAGATTGGAAAACGATAATAGATGTTACCCACTTACCCTTGAAAAGTTCTTATGAAGTCTGAAATCACGAGATCATCAGCGTTCTCATCCTAAAAATGTCAGATTCCAGATTATGGGCTTTATGGGTGTAAAGGAGACTTCAGGACTAAGTATGCAGAACAGCCTGAGGTCACCTAGAACCTCCGTACGGAGAAATATTTACCCCGTCTGTCTGGCCGCAGGCTGACCCTAACTCACCGCACCTCACGTCATGTGCTTGTCATGGGGCACGGCGAGAATGAAGGATGAAGGAGAAGGAAACGGGTGCTGAAAACAGTGCACCGGGGCATAGACATGGAGAAAGACAGAGTCAAGAGAGGAGACAAAGTGAGAAGACGGCGAGATGATGGTCTAGACATGTCGTGGACGGGGCCGCGTGAAGAGGATTAACAACGCCAACGAGCATCGCAGCAGCTGGCCGGCGAACAAAAGTCTGACAACATCGTGCACGAACCAAACGTTTTAGTCCATTTTATATAGAGTAAGTATCAAAATGGCAGGAAAGATTCACTGTTCTCCTTTCACACTGACTGAGTGGCGTCATTTTACCAGCGCCATTGCGGGGACCTGAGTAATTAATCCAACTTTCCTGTCATCATACACGTTTAAACTCCATTTATGTTCATACCTTTACCCAAAAAGTGAAGCTTCATACATCCCCTGTCTCTGAGAGGGGTTTTAGACAGTTGTGTTTGTGTAATGACCACATTGCCTTTATGAAATCCTATAGGACATGGCTATAACTAATATGCAAGTGTAAGACACAACAGAATGATGCTATATTACGGGCTGGTACGAGACAATATCACAATGTTGTCACCACATACAGACATAGGTACTGAGGCTGATGCAAAACCAGTGAAAGGCCTGGAAAGGAGCATTTCCCTCACCTCATTTGTCCTGCAGAAAAGCCTGTGGAAGCATTTTAGCTCTCAGTAAATGAATGTTCCTTAAATTTTGCTCCGTCTGGGTGGGTTGGAAATAATGCCTATGTTTACTTAAGGCAAAGGTGCAGAATTCAAGCACTGCAGGGACTTGTAACTATAAGCTTTGTCATCCATTAAAGGTTGTGGGTTATAAGTCAGAGTAAACATTACTGTGTTACATTTCAAGTCCCCTTTTCCCTTGCGAGTAGGCAAAGAAAATAAAGCAGTATTCCAGCTTAAAGAACACTGCTGAAGTAGAGACAGATGCATGACCTTGACACCCGAATAATTTTCCTTTCAATGCAAGTTATCCACAATCACCCAGAATCTCTCTTCACTGAACTGAAGCAGCACTTCAGCCTCCCCGAGAGCCAAATTACTGGCCGTGTCGCTCTTGATTTCTGGTTGACAAAACACACTTGAACAGAAAGTTGCCATCTCGACAGCTTACCAACTTACCGTATCTTGAAACACTACTGGCACTATGGTACACGATCCATTAGGGGACAAATAAAGCAAGTAAACCTTCAGTGTGGCACAGCTCCCTAACATAGTGATGTCTGAAATGGGATTACAAGGCGTCTGATACGTTCAGTCATGGCAGCCACTAAGAGTTCCACAGGGATTAGATACAGCTGATTAAGAGTGGTTGGCTGCTTGGGTTTAAGATTATAAAGCAAAGTTAATGAATCTCACTTGTTGCACCTTGCACAAAAAGAGAGTATTACCTCATAGTGCATTTTGCAAGCATTCATAATAGCAATCAGTTTTATCTTTGGTAGCAAAAGAGCAATACAAGTATATATATATATATATATATATATATATATATATATATATGTGTGTGTGTGTGTGTGTGTGTGTGTGTGTGTATACATATATATGTGTGTGTGTGTATATATATATATATATATATATATATATATATATATATATATATATATATATATATATATATATATATATATATATTAAAAAAAAGATTATTTGCGAATGAGCAGATGGTATCATTACACAAGTGTTTCACTACCAAACATTTCCAAATCCCTTTTGGCCTTGTAGAAATTACACTCAATCAATAATCTGGATTTAATAATTCTCTTGAAAACTTAAAACCTATTAAGAGAGGAAGACAGAAAGACCATTTATTACATAAGGGTAAGCTGGAGTAAAGAAAACAAGTCTGGTGATTTTTTTACTAAAACAAATAAACACAACATTACATTTTATCACACATTTTATTCCCTAAACAGTTTTACTGTTCTCCTGATTGACACCACCACCCTCTTGGAAGAACTTTATCTGCTCAAACTGCACCTCAATAATCAGATTACTGGAGCATGTGTGAGACCTTGAAATTTCGCCCTGGAGCAACACCGAAGGCTTCCCAAACTTCCGTTGGTGCCTCCCTAAGGGAAAGCTTAAGGGTAAGCCTTTGCATCAAACCACCTACTTATAAAAATGCTGCTTCATCAGAATGGGAACAGAGGGAGGTTCTGAGACGTGGAACTACACCTGTGCTTCATGACGGCTAAAGCCTTGGCATTTCCTTCACTCTTAATGCAGAAAGAAAAGAAAAGAAAAGAAGTTAGGGCAGAAGGAGGAGGAGGAGGAGGAGGAGGTGGAGCTTTTGGTGTCACCTCAGATTGGAAACACATGAGTGCCCCCGAGGTGGGATGGCAGACATACAGTTCATGAGAAAAGATCGAGGGAGGGGCCGGGCTGGACCGGGCCGTGCCGTGCCACGGCTCAAGGTTTTAGGAAATTTAGCGGGGCCTCCTCTCCTGCTCGACGATCTTCTTCCATTTTTCTTTCATTTCCCCTGGCTAAGTCTTCTGGCACGCATGGACAGTACCACAGCTGTTTACTAAACAGCCCTCCTTTTCTCTGTGTCTCCCTCTCTCCTTCTCTATCTCTCTCTTTCTAAAGTTCCACTTGAGTTCAGTGCCAAATTAAGAGTTGGCACCCTTAGACTGCACTGATGAATCTCGACTGGAATTCTAAATTCGAATGGCCCTCTAGTCCCTTTTGTTAAAAGTCTGGTCTTTCTAAAGTCGTTCTAGCATTTCAGATCTTATTTTTGAGGGACAAACAGAAGACATGCACAGGTACATCTGGCAGAAAAATATAAATAAATAAAAGCAATGTCATTTACATTAGTAGTTTTGCACATGACAGCACTGCAATAGTCCAGACAAAGGAGAACTTGGCGATGTCATAAAGCAGACATACCAGGACTCCACAGCACCTGAGACAGACATTGTAGAAACGCGTTACTACTACGTTGCAAAGATCGTCAAACTGACTTTTTTAAAACAACAGTGGACAGCACAGAGGAGTGTATACTGACCCTAGTCGCACCTGTTTTACATTAGTGACATACTCTGTCAGTACATCTTCTCGTGTGGTGATTGTGTCTCGTATCAAAGCTTGACTTTGTGTGGAGGACAGAGTCACTCAGAGAAGATGAAAACAGACTTCTTGTCAACGTGACCTGTTTTTAACCAGTATTAGATGTCATCCTCACTGTCAGAGTAGACGACAACAAGGAGACTTGTCTGATTGTCCTGTATTGTTTGTTTGCTCTTCCTTTGGCTTCCTACAGACAGGAAGAGTCCCTTGTTACTGTCCTGCTGTCTGGGAGGTGACGTCCTGACAGGAGAGGTCTGAACAAGCTTCTCTCTCTCTCTCTCTCTCTCTCTCTCTCTCTCTCTCTCTCTCTTCCTCCCCCCACTTCCATTAGTGATATAGCGAAGCATAAAATATGCAGGATATGAAACTCTTCCTAGTTTGGACCAGCTGTAGTGACCTGATTCTCCTTGGAAAAGTTAGTATGGATTTCAATAAAGTTTGAAAATAAAGATGAGCGGATGGTGTCACGAAACACTCCCTCGTTCAAGAGTTCTCCATGATGCGTTAGCTTGTTTACCTAAAAATAAAAGCAAGAAGAAATGTATTTTTTCTCCCCCAAAGCGTTTCATCAGAATTCATCAGCATTTCAATGGCAATTTTAAGGCAGCTCCTTTTAAGGCTATTTTTACTCCAAAACAGGTATTTGGGGAATTAAAATGAGGGCTATACTAAACAAATATCTCACTGTGGACCAAAAATCAGTACAGGATCCAAACAGCTCATATCAACAAATGTAAAGACATTGACAGCATTACTTCAACAAGTAAAAACAGGACAAGGAGAGAGCAATGCAAGTTTAAGGACACATGGGGGGGGGTCTGTATTCGTAAATGCTTAAATACGCACTCAGCAGGATTATCAAAGATAGGTCCTGAGGCTATACTTGAATGAGTCGATGGTTTTGTTGATTGATTCTTAATGATGTGCAGTTGCATATTACCTCCTGATTGCCTGGAGAGTTCTCTCAAAACATAGACATCTGTTGAAACCCGCATACAAAGTGAAATTTGAGGCCTAACTTTGTCTACAGAGACACTAGAGAGGATAACTAATTGGCAAGGCTTAAGTCAACAGAATGACACATCTATTACCAAAAGCCCATCAGAATGATTTATAGAGGCTGAAAACACAGAGTTTTCTTGTACCCTCTTCACTTGTCCTTCACGGTTTCTTTTAGACTGAGTCATGGTCTGCAATAACTTTACGCCATACTTTTGGTCTAACCACAAAAAAGCAAGAGATGACAAAAAGTTATAAAAAAGAAAGGGAAAAAAAAAGTAAAAAGAAGAAATACAAAAAGAATAAAGGTACTAAATGACAAAGCTCGCCCAGCTGGAATGGCTTTTGAATACACCTTAGATTGTAATGATAACAGCATTGTTGCCCCATTTTACCAGAAAAGTTTTCCCCACTTGTGTCCCAGAGACCATACGTCTATGTTCTATTCATAATGGATGTTTACTTTTCATTTACGTGATAAAAGGGGTCACTAGATGATAATCAAAACAGATGTGAACACACCGTGCTGGAAGTGCAGTGGGGCAGGCATAGTACATGGAAAGATATCATTTCAAAAAAATGAAAAAGAAAAAAAAAGAGGAAACGAAAAAGAAAACAAACTGAAATGATTTAAACTTCAACTTCAAAGCATGAGAAAACCAGTTAAGACCTACAAAAATATAAATATAGATGTTGCTTTGTCCTTCTCTCTTTCTTTCTTTCTTTCTTTCTTTCTTTCTTTCAGCTCCACGATGCAAAATGTTATTTACATTTCCACTAGTTTTCTATCAGTTCTGTTGACCGTAGCTCTTTGGAGACAAAAGGAAGACTCCAGTATCATGAGGAAGAGCATTGAGATGGCTGCTCCCCTGTGCTCACTCCATTATGTTTATGGGCAGTGGTAGCGAATTAGCCATCTGCTTTGAATGAAACAAAGTTCTGAGGAGAGTACAGTCAGCCTTCTTAATGAGAGCAATAATTCACCGAGAGCCTCCTTTGTCTGCTTCAGTGAATCACAAGCACCGAACAAAGCTGAACTTTACCAGGGCCAGTACAATGAGTCAAAGGCGACAACTAACACTTAGTTATGAATATTGCATGAGGAGTGGTCTGTCAAATAAAGGGCACTTGCCAGGAAGGTGCAGGTTCCTCATGTACTGCAGCATCCAGAGGTTGTATTTGAGGTTTAGTTTCATCATACCTTTCCATATATTAACATGGATTCAACTAAGCTATTTAAACAAATTCTATTGATTTCTATTCAGTCAAAACAGCTATAGAAAGCTGCATGTGCTGCTTAAATATGTGTGTTGCTGGGAAATGGGTATAGATAACAGTTTAATATTGATGGCCACTAAAACTAGCTAAAATTAAAAACTAGTAAAACTAACTAAATGAGTAGAAGTGAAGGCAAACATGGTTTTCATCATTCTTTTTTTCTTGCTAGTTTCCTCTCAGATATGTGCATTGTTTCCATCGCTACAATGAAAGCTCAAAACCAACCTTGTGTATCTTTATCCAGTCACTGACATACAATAACCTGCAGAATAAAGTCTGAACTACATTCCATATTCCAACCTCAAAGTGCAAACTCTTTCTCAGCTGGGAATAGAGTGGCTAGAAGAAAGGGAATCACATACAAGGTTCTTTGACGTCAAAAGTGCTATCCACCCTTCATTATAAATACATCTCCAAGCCTCTTCCCATTACGACATTTTAAACAACCTGACACGGACATTTAGAACTACACTGGTAAAACCGCTCCCGGAGCATAAGTGACCATAGCAAGAGCACAGAACATGTACTTATTTTCATGTCAGCAGCATAATTGATGAGGTGAGAACAATAATCTATCTGTAGATGAAACTGTTTGCAAAGAGTGTAGTCAGAGAGTGAGAGAATATTTGAGAGGGGTAGAGAGAGACACAGAGAGAGACAGAGAGAGTACTTCTTACAAGCCAGTACTCTTTCCCCAAGAGTGAGTTAGTCATTCTTAATTAGCATGTGATCTGTCTAACTGTGCTCATCAGTGTTAATCTGAACTGAAGAGCATGTGAGGGCTAACTTTAGGGGAAATCCAGAGTTAGGTGTTGAGTGTCACACTAGGACATTGAGACTTAATACTAGGCTGCTGGAAGCTTCCGTCTCATACAGTTTTCATAGGAATAGCACTGGTGATATGGAGCTCTAGACTTATAATTAAATGGAACAGCTTAGTGGCAATAGTTATTGTTAAAAGACTATGCACGGTAGCATAATCAAGATACATTTTTAAACATGTATTCAGTGTGAGCAGCAGATGGGGAGACAAAAGCTTAGTTGCGGATGTTTTAGCTCCGCTCAGCATCTGAAAATATTGTTCGTTTCCCTGTGGACTGACCCAGGAGCTGACACTCACTGATCAATCAAGGTACAGGACTATGTAGAGTTAATTTTAAACACAAGAATCTTCACATGGACCATTAAAACAAGCCTGTCTTTGCATATTAAATCTCCCATCCTTCAAAAAAAAAAAAAAAAAAAAAAAAGAAAAAGAAAAAAAGAACTGTCATTAAAATAACCATTGTCCGTCAGTCTCCTATCTTTGTTCATCATAGAATGATTGGGGATGCATTTCATTCCATTTCGGCTTTGCTGATGTCTTTCATAGTGGTCTGGCATGCTGCTAAAAAGCTTTCTCAGACCTCCTCTTGTCTCCCCTCTGCTATAATTGGTGCATTACTCATTTTCAATAATGCAAAGTAATCCACTTAGGACTGACAGCATATTATTTAATTCTGCTATGAGGCATGACTTGAAAAGAGGCCCTTGCTCAAAGGACTAGAAACTTTGGTTTGAAGTGCTGTGGCCGCAGACATTAGTTTCTAATGGGCTAGGCTTTGGTTTAAATTGAAAGGTAGTTTGCGAATACTACAGACTTTCAGTGCAGTGGAACGAATTGGTTAAGTAAAGCTGCGATTTCACCTGTGATTGAAAGTATGGACTAACACATTTTTGGATATGACATAATGCCTTTGGTGAGAGCCAGCTTTGTGTCAGATCGTGTCGGTTACATTTTATCCACTTGAGAATATCCCACTTGAGTTTCTGTAGCTTTTAAATGGTGACAAAGCATTAAGCCATCGAAAACAGATGTGGCTACTCATTTTCATATGTTTCTGACATATCTGTTTAGACTATATGACAAAGGTTGTTAAATGAAACGATATCGAGGGTAGGTTTGCATAATCCCGGTTTGCGGAGCTCATTGGATCTAGGGGTGAAGTGAGATGGGGACTTCACATGGACCGCCTGCCGGGCTTGTTTGAGTTGGAACAGTGTTTTGTCCTTTTGGCAGGGCTTCTGTTTGTTCTCCTTACATGAGCTATGAGGAGAAGGAGAGAAGTTCTTGGCAATTATTCCTTCTCTGCTACCTATATTCGATGTTACTGCTGTAAACGTTGTGCGAGTGCAAAAGAGCTGGTGCTTGTATGAGGGCCAGGGCAAGGTTTGGTTTGGATCATATATGAAGAGTCAAGTTTGTGAAACTCATACCTGAGTTCTGATGTTGTGTCGTGTCAGGTCCTGGTGAGACGGTTCACTAGGGCACACTTTCTTTTGATTATTTTTTCAGCTCTTGAGTTCCTTGGTCGGCTATCTAAACATGTACTTTGATTAGTACAATTCAGACATGGGCTGTATGAAGTGATTACAAAGCCTTTAATTGTGACAGTTATGAATCCCAAGGCATCGAGAGCTGAAGCAAGCCTGTTTAAAACGTTTGACGGTTAAAAAAGGAAATTTAATATTTCTGTTTGGGTTGTAAGCACCCTGTAAGTGGGCTGTCCACAAGAATCCACCAGAGGGAGTAATATTTCCTTCGGCATCAATCAATGTTGCACCTATTTGAATGAGTGTGACAATATACATGAAAGAATGAAATATTAATCATATCATTACGTAGTAAATGACAAGGTCATTCAAACTAATGTTTGCATCTATCACATCTTTAACATATGCGTAATACAAGCTTAAGCTCATATTCACATTTTAAAGAGATTGCATCCATGCTTAATTCAACATGGTATATGTTACATGTTACATAGTTAGTTATAAATTGGGCTATTTACATTCAAATGTTTCTGTTTATGGCCTTTTCCAGCACTTGTATCATTTGTGGGAAGACTCTAGTTAAAGTCATTCATGCTCTTTATAAACAAACACGTGAAAAATGACTTAAAGGCTTAATTGTGCTCTTTTTGTGTATGGCCTATTTACAAAAATGTGTAATTTCATAACATAATGAAATGCACCAGGGCAAGAATTAATGCCTAGAGTTTAAAGGTTACATCTATTAGCAGAGCAAATTTAACTGTATGAGAAAACAGTCCCAAAGATCAAGCCCATTCTGAGAGAAAATAGGAGTATGCCACTAAAATAACAGCTCCAAATTGGCTATTTAATGGGCAGCAGGGCAGAGGGTAATGCTTTGATGACTTACGCCTACATGAAAATTCATGTAATTTATGTTTTAATGCTCCACACCCCCAGTGCATTTTTTTGTTCTTTGTTCTACTGAAGGACAGAATGCAGCTGAGCCATCAATTAGATGCCTTTATGTGATGCAGAGGAAAGATATTGGAGGAGGAGGTCGAAGTTCTTCATTAGAAAAACCTGTACCTTTTGTTGATGCTACTTTGGAAAATCTCTCTCTCTCTCTCTCTCTAAACTCTATGTTGCATAAATAACTATAACTGAGTGATTATGTGCTAATATTAAGTTGAAACGTCAAACTACTGAAATTATAAGTGAAAGGAAATGGTGATGACTACTAGCAACAAAAGGTAATAATGTTCATTTTATACAGAGAATTATGACTGATTACACACACACACACACACACACACTGCTGTGCATGTATGTGTTAGTACGGGGGGGTGGCGTGGGGGGGGGGGGGGGGTGCTGAAGTGTGTTTCAGAACATTTTTGTCTGACATGACATGGAAAGGTAGTATGCCAAAGCCTGTTCAAGTATGTTAAAAAGTGTAGAGACATGACTCACGTAAAGTATGTCAGTGTGTCATCTAAACGGCATGTGTTTTGGCAAGCCTACATATGAAAGCTTTATAGGATGAACCATTTACGGTATTCTTGAGTGTTTAGTCACTCACTGAATCATGCGTCATTCTACACACACAAATATTATACTTTTCTCTCTAAAGACACCACCAATGACACCAAAGAATGTTCCATAACTATGTTTGTCTGACTCAGTGTCAGGACAAAAAAAAAACCTGGGAGAGCCCTGTCCAGGCATGCTGGGAGTTTCAGTCTCACCTTCCAAAAGCCTCAAGCTTGTTACCATGATAACCGCTTAAACAACCAGCCACAAAAGCCAGAGATGCATCAGGAGACAATAGCAACCATTCTTCTCTCCCTCTCTCTCCCCCTCTTACTCCCCAACTGTGAGATTGGGCACTCGACTTGTGAGGATGACACTTCATGTGTGCTAGTCCTTGCGTTGGTTTAGTGCACACAACCTCATGTATTTGAGGTTTTTGTGTGAATCTCTCTCTCTCTCTCTCTCTCTCTCTCTCTCTCTCCCTCCCTATCTCTCCCTCCCTATCTCTGGACAAAACAACTCCAAAAGCCATGCCCAGGTCTCCTCTTGAGGGCCTCATTGTTAGGTAGGTCCACATTTAGTCACTGAGTTCAAAGCATTCTATAGCCACCTGGCGGGTGTTGCTTGTTGAGTAATGCAAAGATGACTCTTTATTTGTGCGACTCACATGAGCTGAATGGTGTCGGACCACAAGAAAAGCCGGCGGCTGATATCTGATAGGCTGTTGAGGGGTGCTGGACTGCAGTCACAATGTGATTTTCTCTAAACCTGAGTGAGGTGAATACTGAGATGCTCAGACAACAGCACAACAGCATTGTAAATGTCCCATCGTCTGTTTGAAAGCACCATCTCATAGAAGAGCAACAGAACTTTTACTTTAAAAGAATCTTTTTTATTTCTTTTTTTTTTAAGTCTTAAAAAGAAATAGGAATACTTTTGGAAATAGAAATTCTTATGACGAATTAGTGTTCAAATGATTTTGTTATTGCTGTTGCTGTTGCTGTTTTGTTGAGTATTTTTGCTTTGTTTTTGTTTTGTTTTGTTTTTGCTCAACCGTCTCATCCACGTTCCTCTTCTACGACATTTCTCTTAGTGATGTTCCATGGAAATGAAAATTTTATGGGTTAAAAAAAAAAAAAGTAATAACGATAGAAACAGAAGAGAGAGGAGAAGAACTGAGCTTAATCCTATTACTTTGAATTTAATCGAATACAATCAAACCACTCAGATGTGGAGGATCCTGGTCTGGTACCAGGGCAAGTTTCACAACAATAAGGCTCAAATGACAAGGGTGTACCTACAGTAAATTCAAAAGGGTTAGTTTAACTTAATTAGTATAACCAACTTTGATTTCATCCCCTCGAGCAGTTGTAGAATAGGGGTGGAGGGGGTGGGGACAAATGATAATGATGCAGTTGATATGGTCTTTCTCTTTCTGGAAGGTTTTACCAAACATCACAGTCACAAGACTTTGAACAGTGAATAAGATCTCTGTGTTCTCTCCTCAATGTGTCACGCAACTTCATATGGGTGTCTGCACACTTTAATTACCCTTACAGGTAGTCTGTGGAGAAACACTGCATTCATCTTTCCTTTACCAAAAAAAAAAAAAAAAAAAGACTGGTTGTTAGAGGTTTCCCTGCCCATCGCTGACAGGTTTACAGAACAATTTGTGAGTTATTTGACGTTATAGATCTGGAGAGAATTGCCTGTATTTTAAAATAGGCTTCTGTGGGAAAAGAGTGTCTTCAGCTGAAAACTGATCTGATTCCCACTAAAATCAGTTGATATGAATACGATTGTAAAAATGACTTAAAGAGCTAAACAACATAAGTAAGGAAGACTATG
The DNA here is from genome assembly GCF_902362185.1 of Chanos chanos. Lineage (NCBI taxonomy): Eukaryota > Metazoa > Chordata > Actinopteri > Gonorynchiformes > Chanidae > Chanos > Chanos chanos. The sequence continues at coordinate 15,605,792 of NC_044501.1, forward strand.
AGAGGTTTGCCAAAGACCAGTCAACAGTACCAGCAGTTGAGATCATACTAAGTGGAGCTGGCTACCAGGGATCTCTTAGCAACCCCATTAATCTAAAGTACCGTCAGCTGTTAAACACTTACAAAAATAGACTAAATTCTCATTCCTGTCTGAGATTTTTTACAAGACTTTTGAGAGACCATGTTTTTCACGATACTCTAAAAACCTCTGAGCTGCCTATGAGCAGGTTTCCATAACACAGGACAGACAGACGTCGGTTTTCAGATTCTGCAGATTTCCAATAGAGATGCATTATTGCGGTCATAAGTAGTGAGTATATCCTCTCAAGAGAGTTTGGTTTGTTGGTTTTGGAGACGATCATTCAGACAAGGAAAGCCTGAGCAAATATCTCCATTGTGACACGCTTGAAAAAACCAACCTAGACGGCCAAATAAAACACATTCGGGCTGCCAGCAGACTGCTGGGAGTGAATGGAAGTCATTGCAGTCTGTAAATATCAGCGGCCATACTTGCAACTGCCATCTCTTGGGTTGACGAGAGTCCTGTGTGTTTACATATGCACATGCTTGCTCATCCACACTACAACGATGTACATATAAAGTCCAAACAAGCATGGAGAAAAAAAAAAAAAAAAAAGAAATATGGCAAACAAAAAGCAGCAAAAAGCAATTGATACCCGCACAAATTCATTTACAATACTTCATGTTTTGACTCCCTGATGTACTCTGCACAAGAATTTACTGCGGACGGCCTACATTCACCACGAGAATAAATAAATAAATAAATAAATAAATAAATAAATCACAAAAAATACATAAAAAAATACACAATTTCAAATTTCCTCTCACAGGATCACCCACATACTCGCACACAAAAACACAAATGCACACAGTCTCTAGCAGGCAGCCCGTGTTTAACACAAAGGCTCTGATCTGGGGAAATGAGACGGTTTGCATGAACACCTCTGAACTTGAGAGATAAGGGGTGAGGTAAAAGGGGGGGAAAATAAAAAAAAAATTACAAAAGCAACTCAGGCTTCTGTGCACCTAATCCTGTGATCCAGACGTTAAACTAACAACATTACTGCTGCATGATCAAAAATGAAATTTGGCTTAAGAGTTGAGGTGAATTTTCTGTGTGTGACTGTTTACGAGGTCAAATGCATTCTCCTACATCCCTCTGGTTGTACCATGGTTGAACCATTTTCTCCATATTTTGTGCCAACGCAAGCACTGAGACACAACTGAAGGCTGTGACCTGCTCTGCTAAAACTGGGTACTTTGAAGAAAGAGGGGTCTTGGTGTGGATTTCTCTGCCTCCAAAAAAAACGTTGTGTTGCACCTAAGAACAGTGCACGGTTGTTCACTTAGACCTTCATAAAGACAAGCGTTGTGCTGAGGTGTGTGACCTGGAAAACACACATCATAAGGTGATGTAAGCTGGGGGGGAAAGAGATGCTTTACTGCAGCCAAAGCTTAGTGTGGGCTGCTTTCAACATTTCCTTTTCAGGAGAACTCACTCATGTTACAGAAGCCTCTAAGTCACATGAGGACTTTGCTAAAGTTTAACTTGTTTTTAAATCATGAGATTTCTCAGTTAGATCATTTCAGTAAACACATTGGACTGTCCAGTAAGAGGAAAGGGTAAGGTTAAACAATTATTTCAGTGCGATCATTGTCTCAAACAATACTGACTTTTGTAATGTTGCTAACTGAGCGACCTTACCTTACGAAATTTGGTTGCATTTACCATGAAAGTGAATATTACTATATGTAATTGTGACCCCCCATCACTACTATTACTGTGAATGGGATTCAAAAAAGGTCACACTGATGCTAATATAAAAAAAATTAAGAAGTGAGTCATTTTTGAAGGGTATAATGTTTACTTGTGCCCTCAGTTCAGTGAGAATTATCAAAGCAAAAGCTAGACAGAGAGACTGATCATAAAGACATACTTTTCTTCATGACAGACTAGTGTGTCTTACGATGCTTGTGGTGTTTACCATAGAACACTTCTTCTGAAAACACAAATGTGAAGCGATATGACAGTTTCCAGCAGTGGCAGGAGCAGACTTGCCACCACAAATTTCAAACTATAAAAGAAAACAATACTACTCTCCCTGTGATATGAGATACAATGCATTGGTATAGTCACTGACAAAGAAACATAACAGAATACAACTTCAAAGGATGACGCAATCAAAAGAAAGACAGCCACTGAATCCATCAGAACAGTGTTACTTTGTAACAAGATGGTTGCTCAAATCGGAATGTTTTTTTCTTTTTTCATGTCTGAGACATGGATTAGTTTCCCTCCTTGTTTTACCTGGGTTGGGTTATGTCATTTTTGTGGTAGGTAATACAACAACATGAGACTGACTGCCACTTTGTCCTATTACACTCTGTGTGAAGAAGGGAAAGAGAAAAAGTGCAAGAGAGAGAGAGAAAGACAGGCAAAAAGAGAGAGGAAAGAAAAAAAAGACATGAAAAAAAGGAATGTGTAAGCAGTTAAGACACTCAAGTCATGCGTTGGCTCTTAAAATTGGATACGTGTTCACTTGCTTAGTCAATTGCTAAAACACCGCACAAAACCACCACAGTTTGACACAAGGTGAAAAAAAGGAAAGAAAATAACTATGACTCTCGTAAACCTCCCCTAAGTTTTCAAAGCTTCGTCTGTCTCATACTTCTCCAGTTTTCCTGTAACTGCCCCAAAAGAGTCATTAGCAACCAGGCTAAGCAGCAGGAGACCTCAGGTATGTAGGTATAGTGTGAAAGACCACACTGTGGTTAAAACTTGTATGACGCGTAAAACACTCGTCAAACTGAATTCCTGCTATGACTCATCTCACAAAATGTCTGGTTGTGCATCTAGGGCCCTGTTTAGACCTTGCATTAGATCCGATTTTGGTGATCCGATCACAAGTGGACAGCTCTAAAGTACGTCCGCTTATGCCTGGCTTTAGAGTCTGTCTCCACATGCGTCTCGAGTGACCACTTACAATTGGATCTCACTTCCCCACTCTATATGGAAATAAACACGTACATCACTTCTGTTTGCAAAGACCAAAAGCGTTGTTGTTTTTAAATGGCGGGAAGCAGCAACTTATTTCCCGGTTGTGATATGCTTCATCTAGTTTACGCTGTACTGATTCTTCGGCCCAAATAGAAATCAGACAGCAAGTTTCCTGTTTCCTGAGTGGTCCATACATGACAATCCATTTTGCTTCTTCTTCTTTGCTTCTTCTTGTTGAACAGAACGTTGTTAGTTCTTGGTGGTTAGCTCTTGTTATTTATCCTTGCTGTTCGCACTTTAATATGAAGTCATTTGCACGAATGAGTATGTACTTCTGCGTACACAGAGGACGTCAGCTGAGTAGGTGGTCGTTCACTGTGGCCAAAATCACATTTGCATTTACATTGCTTAAAGAATATGGTCATACGCGGCCCAGACCACCTCCGGATGTGGTCTCAGCAATCGGATCTCGATGCGACCTCAATGCGTCTTGGGTGCATTTACACCTGTACTTTAAAGCTGTCCACTTGTGATCGGATCACCAAAATCGGATCTAATGCAAGGCCTAACAGGACCTAGGTAACAACAGTGTAAGAAGTGGTAGCCTATGAGGTTCTGAACATGCCTATGGAATTCTGAATGTGTGTAGCTCATATACACATCTGTCAAATCACATAATCGCTGAAAATGCCATTAGTTTTATCGTATCACATCTTACTCATAATAATACGTTCTCAAAAGACTAAGATTTATAAGTGCAGCTGCCTGTAAGTAATATAAAGTATTCCTGATATGAACTAACAAAGACACGGCAAAATAGGGATAAGAAGGAAATTCTTTGCCTCTTCAGAAAATTCAGTCTGAGCAGATCTAAAACCCCTTCCATCAGAGACCACTTCCTGCTGAGTCTTGGGCACTTCAAAGCATGTTGTTTCACGGCACAGATGCTAATGCTAACTCTGCGCCAGAAAGACAAAAGCACCCCACACTGCAGGCAATCCAACAAAAGATTACTTTTCACATTTTTCTTTTTTTTTTTTTTTTGGAGGACAAGGGAAAAACAAGTGCTATCTTTTTTCCCTACATCCTCCCATCCTGAAATAAACTCTGCTTTGACGTAGCCGGAGCACAATGAACTAGCTTTGTCGACTGTAGAATCAAATTAGCCTTCAAAGCCCCCTCTTTGGCCCAAGTGGGGTGTACTGTGATGTTTTGCGTTAACTCCGCAGTGATGACACCACGTCGTCGGTGGACAGGGGTCAGATAGTATGGCATTAAATGGGAGCCATGTGTGTTTGTAAACAGGTTTTCCCCCTAGGGAAAAAAAGGGCATTGAGCACAGGGCAGGACTGATTAAGCCTTGATATAAAAAAGAAAAAAAAAAATGTGATCTTGTTTGAGAGTGGAGAAAACAAAGGCTTGTGTGTTCAAAGGGAATCTTGATAGATGATTGCAAAGCCTCTCAACTCCTCTTGGCTTTTCCTGCTTCAAGTCTACAACCAGCAATAATGAGGTAGAAAATGTGCCAGCTTTGCAGACCATAGTTCTGTAGGTTCTGCTGGACTAGAGACATGGCCTCTTACTGCTGCAGTTTTATTCACCTGGCCTCAGTTCACTTTGCTCCAACCCCTTCAACAACACTATTATCTCACTCCCAACTATCCAACCCCCCCCCCAACCCCCACAAACATACACACACACACACATACACCCTCTCTCTTCTCCATCCTTTTTCTCTCACTCTCATCATCTCACTTATGAAACATAACAAGATGAATTAACATTTACTGATTATGAGTTAGAGTTGAATGAAAGGGCTGTATACTCCCCTAGGAGACAGAAAGTCTTCAGCAATGAAAATATCTAGAGGGTTATGAAAACAACTAAGGAATTAAAAAAAAAAAAAACAGAGGGAATGATTAAGCTGACAATCAGGACATCAGCACTAGGCAGGTTAGGAGAGACCCAAAGCCTGGCTGTAATTGCCCAATAATATCCATCTGTCATTATTGCCGGATGCCCTAATGGTATATGACAGCAATTATGTCATTATATCTCTGTGCTCCAAACCCCAGAGGAAATATTTGAGTTAAAGTGCAGAGAGACACAGAGACACACAGACATACACACACACGTATAACACATGGGGGGGGATAAAGCCATGAAGCACGTGTGTTCTGAAGGGGACAAAGAACGCTAGACAGAGGCAAGTAAACAGAGTAAGAGAGACAGAGTGAAGGAGAGCGAGAGAGAGACAGAGTGGAGGAGTGAGAGAGAGAGTCAGCAGATAAGAGAACAACCTTAGAGGCTGATGGATTATCACAGTAATGCTGGCTAGACAATAATCCTCATAGTCTCCTTCCACACTAAGGAAATATTCAACATCTTTCCTTTGCTTCAGTCTAAATCAGATGTGCTCAGCTCATCAAGGGTGCATGTAATAATGAGGGAAAAAAAGTCTCTCTCCAAACAGTAGAGAAAAAAAAAATCCTACAAAATGATTTTATATAGGTTTGTTTTCATATTCAGCCAATATAAACGAGTCTTAAAACTCTTTAAAGAGGCTTGGAGATCAAAGCACGACCAAAGCTGTTAAATTACAGAGTGATATTACATTGGTACATGCTAAATTTGTGTGTTTGTCATGGCTTTTGATTAAGTTTGGAGGCTCAGAGCAGATTCACTCTGAGTAGGTCACAGTTTCCATGCTAAATGATCCAATTTGTTAATAAGTGCTGACTAATTGGGTAAGGACACGCTGAGAGATTCTCTACATGGTGTAGTAGGAAGCTGAAGAAATCAATTAGATTCAATTTCTTAATCACCCACTTTCCCAAACGAAATTATTTCATGGGCAATTCTTCTTGAATAAAAATGGAGCCTGAATGTCTCTACAATGAGATTTGGCTGCTCAAGTCAATAATGACCCTTAATTTGAATCAGCCTTTTTCAGCTCATCATGCATTGAAATGGTTGCAATTTCTAAGGGTTCTTTTTTTTTTTTTGGGGGGGGGGGGGGGGGGGGGGGGTCATTTTTTAAGTAAAGAAATAAGATAAGCATAGACCTCTGGGCAGCAGTTGGTTTTATTCAAATCTGCCTGTTAGTATTACACCTGTCATGATTCACAGCACTGTTTCAGTTAAAAAAAAAAAAAAAAACATAGCTTGCAATCTTTAAAACAGGTTTTATTGAAAGATAAAGGAGAGTTGGTTGGGTATTCTCAAATTATGTCCCTGTATGATTCCCTTAACAGACCTGTGTAACACACAGAGGCCGAGAAGGACACAGGGAGAGAGAGAGGGAGGGGGAGAGAGAGAGAGAGAGAGAGAGAGAGAGAGAGAGACTTCAATACATCCTGGCTACCATCCAAGTCCCTCTCTCTCACCCGCAGACAGATACTCACCTAAGAGGAGCACACAACAAGGACTGGGAGTCACGGGGGGATGAAAAGGACGGCAGACTTGACAAAGAGCAGCCTGAGTATCAAAGACTTACACCTCACAAAAAAAGTGTAAAAGACTTAAAGAGCACGACTAATGTGACTGTATTGTGAGGGATCATTTATTCTCCCTTTCAACTTTTTAAGATATACCATGCAATTGAATGACAATTATCCCTAACTTTGAGACTTTCCTCAAGGGACAGTTCAGTCTATCAAAACTAGTAACCATATCCCTACTGTCCAGTTTGGGTAGTTTTTGAAAGTAGAGCAGACCGATTTCTTCTTAGTCTTCATACTGTCCAAAATGGTTTCACACACGGCTGTCAAATTCGTGACAAGTACTTTTGTGCTTTTAATGTGATGTTATGGTTGGTCGATTTGGTTAAAAAAAAAATTAAAATAAAATAAAAGATGGGAGTTATTTGAACAGAAGTGGAAGAACTGGCAACTGATGCTAAATTGCGGTTAAAAGATTTCATACTTGTTCTCTAATAATGTGTAAAACATATAAAATGTGCTCTCAAAAGTGACTAACATCTATAATCAGCAACAATTTCAATGAAAAGGCAAGCCCCAGATTCAGTTAAAAAGTTCTCCACTGCAACTAAAGAGGCTGAGTTGAAACCAGCACTCCTCAAGCAAATAAACATCTGAAAGAGGAGGCGGACATTAACATGGGATCATTATATTTGTTTTGTTGATCTCCTTGTGAGATAATATTTCATGACTGAATAAAA
>NC_044501.1:15617989-15697989 GCF_902362185.1 Chanos chanos
TCCAACTTTGTGAGGCAGGGACGACTCAGGCTGTATAAGTATGGTAAGCACGGAGGGACACGGGATCCTGCCCAAACAGACTTCCTAAATCACCAAAGGAGAACAAAGACGGCTAGCTATGCCAGTCAAACAGCCCCCCCCCCCCCCCAAAAAAAATCATTAAGAAGCACAAGTCATGCATATAGCATGCTTTTTATGCGACCACCTTGGCACAGCCCTGGTGAACTGATGAAGAGGCGGAGTTTCTTTATTTCATTTGTCCAGTGTTTAGGATGTATGGCTTTACCAAGGACCGGCCTTTTTTCTTTTTCTTTTTCTTTTTTTTTCAGTTTAAAGTGAAGATCTCTTTATTTGTCCCAATAGAGAAGCAAAACATTTATATGCCAAAAGAAAAAAAAAAAAAAAGATTTAAATAATTTCGTTAAACAGCTGCAATTCTAGCAGATACTTTTGTAGGAAAAACAAGTAAATATTCTTATACGGGGGGGAGGGAGGGAGGGGTCACGTGTAGCAAACCTTTAACTGATTGTAAATACTCATTTTGCCAAGCACTATTCTCAGTGAGTGATTTGCGGTCTGCATACAGAGGGACAAATCATCATTCATCTCTGTCCTTCAAACTTTCATGACTTTAGGTAAAATGACTGGACAGAACCAAAGATAGAGAGAGGGAGAGAGAGAGAGAGAGAGAGAGAGAGAGAGAGAGAGAGAGAGAGAGAAGTGACTGAGAAACAGGAGGTCAGACAAATGAGCCTGGGAGCAGCCCAGAGTCTCCTCTGGTTTGAGTAAGGACAGGACAACACACACACACATATGTACAGCATACCCCTTGCATTAAAGCCTCCAGCAAGGAAGAAGATGGGAGAGAAGTAGGGGCAGGGGGAGTGAAGGGAAAGAGGGAGGGGGAGGAGAGGAGAGGAGAGGAGGAGTTGAAAGCACAGTCTAATGTGCCCATTTGTTATGTACGAGCCCTTCAATTAGTCGCCTTTATTTGATGCAGATGGAAACAGCAGAACATGATTCACTGGTCCTCTAAGGGGCATCTCAAAAAAGAAAAAGAAAAAGAAGAAAAAAAAAAAAAAACAGAAAGAAAAGAAAAGAAAAAAGACAAATGACATATGCACTGAAGCCACCCCATCTCAAACATAACAGACTCCACTCTTACAGACAGAGAGAGAGACACGAGGCATATGAAACAAGAGCAATAAAAAGGCTTAAAGAAGTTGGAGGCTCAAAGCAATGAGGCGAAGACCTCTACAAACGTCATCTTAGCACAAACAAAGCATATGGAGCGCAGAGACCTTTTTGAAAGACTTCGAAGCTCTCGTGGGATCGTTTGGTGAGCTTCAGCGCGCCATTCAATTAAATCTTGCAATCTGTTTAGCCAGCGCACACGTTGAAACGTTTCACATTGTGGTGTACCTTTCCTAGTCACATTCCTTTTTTTTTTTTTTTTTTTTTTTGGTTCTCTGACATTTTGAAATGATTTCTCTTGGAGGTATTCATGAAAAAGCAACAGTGGTATTATAGGCCCTTTATATGCAAACTTGACAGGCTTATATTGCACAAAGTACATTAACGTACAAGCTTGTCTGTGAGAAGCTGCAGGTATTTGGCTGACATTCACCTTCTATTTTGCTTGGGGTTATAGACAGTTTGTGAATACATCTTGAACCCCCCCCTCCTTAACCATGGCCTTTACTTGGCAGCGTGTGCTGTTTTCACATCTTTCTGCCTCAACTGTTCATCTCAATATTTCATCCATACGAAGGAAGCCGCGATCACTTTGATATCCTTTCACAAGTCTGCATGAAAGCGACGCAGACAAAACTGGGGAGGATTGGGGGGGGGGGGGGGTTAGGAGAGGTAGAATATGTCTAGCTTGTGTCCTTTATACCCGTGTAACCTTTTTCGAGATGATCCCTCTCCCAGCCCACCTCCTCCTTTGGGAGTGTGTTTGCCTTTAATCTGAGGTTGTGAAAGTTCCCCATGTCGGCCGCACAATGACCAAAATGTGCCACCCGCTGGGAAAGGCATCGGTTAGCTGCCCTTTTCTCTTTTTTTTTTCCTTCTCTTCTTTTTTTCCCAGGCAAAGGTTTGTCATCCATCCATGGCAACCAACCCTGTAACATCTTGAGTCCCTACTGTGCTGGAGTCAGCATCTGAATTTGGATTGCTTTCAGTGATCGGGCAATAAAAGGAGGAAGCAACTCAAAACAAGCAAAGTGAACAGCCTACAGAGGAAAGCATACTATGAATTTACATGTCATTGCCTCCAGCCCCTAGATGTTTGGTGTTATAGGACAGGGCATCAAACAATCTCAGAGCAAGCTATCCAGAGCATCTAAAATTACACTTCCTGACAAATGTATTTGTGAGTAAAGATACCTCTTAACAGTCTGTCTTTGGTTAGGACATTCTGGTCGGTTAGTTAGTTGGTTTATTGGCCAGTTCCTGGAATTTCCTTCTGTGATGTTTTACTTTTATTATTTGTTTGAATAAAATTAACAAGGTATATTCACATGGATTTTGTAACCTTCCTCTCCCCTTTAACTGGTCTAGCCTGACATGGGATTTGCCCTTAAGCATTGCTAATGCTCTTTGATTTGTGTAATTATAACTAGAACACACCATTCTTCTTCATCTTCCACCTTTAAGTGTCTGCATATGAAAAGTTTGGTAATTACTAGATATAGAGTACACTGAGATTTAGCCCATGCAGTTGGAGCTAATCTTGTTAAAAAAAAAAACAAAAAAAACACACACACACACCTTGTGATTAGACGGGAACATCAATGGCACGGCCTGTGCATGAACCCAACAATATGTGCAAAAAAGTTTTCAAATGTCACGGTAACTATGGTACAAGCATGCCATTCCAGAAAATAATACGCTATTAGAAGGGCTGAGCAGCAAGTGCTTGCCTTGTGTGCAGTGTTAAAGTGAACATTTTTTTTTTTCCACAATCTGCACAGATTCTGTGGGAGTCTGGGTTTGGACAGCAAATGGGAGCATGTTCACATCTACGCATGATCTGTCAGTCATATGAATGTGAAGACGTGAGTGGGTGAGGGATGAGGAGGGTCACAAGCCTCTGCGAATGAGGTCATGTCTTCTGACCGATGACCATTTTGGTTATCGTATGAAACTGCTGCAGTTTGCAGTTGCTCCAGAGGTGGATCTTAGGTGAAGCTAACACAAATATTGTTGCTGTCATGAAACTGTATTAGCATATGAACACCATGGTTATGTAATCTAAAGAACACAAAATCATTTTTTTTCACATTTCAATTAAAAGAAATGATTTGTGCAGGCAGTGATACTGTTCAAAAGATTTCAAAAGATTTCTAATCATGTAGTGTCTTTTATTGTGAAAAGATACTTTATTTTCATGAGGAAAGTGAGAGGCTGAGAGAAGGGGAGAGATTTTGCATGACAATGTGGTTTATTGTGCTCTTGACAACATTAGAAAAATGTTCATTCCAAATTCATGGCCTTCGCCCTCCTCAAAACTTGAAGTTTGACAGACACATCTAAAGAACAGAAGCCCAGTTAATCAAAACAATTTCAGCTACATTTAAGCTTTCACACAATTCACTCTGAAACTGAAAAATGACCAAAAGACTGAGATAATGAACCCAAAAAAAAAAAGAAAAAAGGGCAATCAGATGTAATTAAGAACATTAATCTTGTTGCTGACACATCTGCTGTCCTTTCAAAATTCTTCAACATATTCCCTGACCTGGGCCCAAGGTGCTTTGGTAGGGAATTCCCACCTTTGCAACACTAGACACCCCACAGCCAGAGGACTGAAACTCGAGAATGTGTCTTCTCACAGAATTTTCGCCATGCTTTAGTGCGTGTGTGTGTCTGTGCGTGTGTGTGCCAGCGCATGCGTGAAATGATCACACATGCATGTAGAGTCCTCTCAGAAATTAAGTATTTTTTTGCAGGTTGTCCAGTTTTGGGGGGGGGGGGGGGGGGGGGGGGTGTTTTGGGGTTTTTTTTGTTGTTTTTTTGTTTTTTGGGTTTTTTTGAAGAATAGTTCAACTGGAGGTTATCATTCCTGTCATGGCATGGTGTGTCAGTAAAGGTTTTTTTTAGGCAAATGGGTCTCATCAAGTGGGCTTCGCCAAAACCCATGGTCACATATCATTAAATGAACCTACTTTCAAGACTGACACGAACTGAAGAAACCCATAATTACAGTCAAATACATCAAATTACAGCACACATTTAGAGTCTGACTGCATTAGCGAATTACACACAGTGGAATTCATGTATGGACTTGAATTTAAGTGCCAAAGCAGTCAACCGTAAACAAAGTACAAGCTTCAGCTTTAGATGTGGCAAATCAGCTACTTAAGATTTCAATCTGCACTAGCACAGAGTTTATGTTCAACTGGATTTCATCTATCCAAAACAGCACTCGAGTTAGAATTTATTCATAATCAGCAGATGGAACTGTGTCTCTGATAGCATCAGTTTAAAGTATGTCCTGAAAAGAACATCTCTGTTCTAGTGAACACCAGTATTCAGTGAGCACAGCCATAAGACCACAGAGAAAAGCACATGTACACATAAGACGGAGGACAGGCCCTTACAGGGATCTCGACTAGTTTTTTTTAATGAGAATGACTTGCCTGGCATTCTATTTTCAAAATTGCCTAGGCATCAGAACTTGCTGTAAATAATAAATTATATCTTTAATGTGAGCCTCAGTTGCTACTTACATGTCCAGTATGGAAGTCTTGGAATAATATATAAATGTTTACATTTGAAATGACCGAGGGTTTTTTTTTGTTGTCGTTTTTTGTTTTAAGTACATTTAAGCACTCAAACTGACCACGCTGGGAACAACGAGGATGTAAAGCCAGCCACCTAATTATGCTATTCCTTTGGTCTTTAAGACTATCTGGGTTGACCTGGTATGTGTAGAGTAATGTTAAACTTGAACACTTAGTGAAGTGTCCCTTTAATCAGCAAATTCACCTTAGAAGACAAACAACACCGCTAGGCTGGGTTTGCAGAGTTTAGTTGCAGAGAGAGTTCATGCTCTGTTTGTTTATAGGCTGCAGCTGGCCTGTTTCACACCACCTCAGCCGAGCCCTCCAAGGTAACAGCGCCACTCACCTTGAAATGCTGCCACGTTGCGTGAGATCAGGAACTTCAAGCTTGAACTGGAAGTTTGCAGAAGGTTCTGGATGTCCTGGCGTGCAGCCACCTGGTAGCGTTCCTCCATCTTCTTGGTGCAGCATGTCAGGTTCCGCGATGTGCATACCTGAAGATCTGAGCCTATTATGGTAAAATACGGAGATTATGAAAAATCAGAACAATACTGACATTTCATTATATACAGTTGGTGATTTGCGGGGATATGAGGGGGGATGCCATCCCCCTATATACTCTATAGAGTAGTGACAAATCACTACTGATTATATATGTGTGTGTGTGTATGTATGTGCTTATGTATGATGTATGCATTTATACATACAATTCTGTTCCATTGCTTTGCAAATGCTGTGAGGCAAATACTCCAGAGAAGCTATTAGTTTCACATTGCATTTTAACATCACTTGAACTTTTCAACCAAGCCTAAGTTTATTCATGCCACAGACTAAGATTGAAATAGTTCCCTGAAGGCAGACAGTGCGAATATGATTCAGCTTTACTTTCCTGTGAAACCTTAGCTATTACATCGCCAGTCAAAACCACAGCAAGCTACGGGAATTACACTACTTAGTCTTTGAATCATCTGTGAATTTCCAGTTATACCAAATCAGCATGCTGGCAGTGAAGCCACAAGTGCATTCAGAGCAGTGGCGGACACAGAAACTGGCTGATGGGTGGGCCTGGAAAAATCTGGGTGGGCCTGAGTGACACTCATCACCACACATTTTCTTCAACAGGCTTAGATATTTACAATGTGAGGACCGCAACAATAATAAAGCTATTGTTGCAGTGTCCTACCCGAAGAGCACGAGTGTCGCTAGATGTACGATGATTATCGTATTTGCAAAAAGTCATTCGTCTCAATAAATACACGTTTTCTGAAAGTGCACATCTACGCCTGTTGGTTCTCCTGGTCATGACTCGCGCAAGATAATTTTCCTCAAAATACGATACTTTTAAGCCTCTGGCAACGCTGGAGCAGACTAAAAACTAAAAAAGGAGACCATATTTGCCTGACCTTCCTCCAGACGTGGTTTTTTTAAAGAAAATAGATCAATGATATTTGTTTAACTATAGCTGCACTTAACGATTGCCAAGCAGCTGCTACACGAAACTCAGACAGAACTATAGGCACGAGTTAAGATTAACATAACGTAATGTAGCCTGACGTCATTCAACAAACGAAAGAGAGGAAGTTCTGAATATTCTTATTCTTATTAATAATAATAATAATAATAATAATGATACATAATAATACTTAATACATAATTCTAATGATTCCCATGACAAAACAATTCACATTCATGGTAATTAGTGAAAATCAAACTTTTAAAAAAAATGTATTATACAAAAATATTTATTTTCATGAATCCGAATGGGTGGGCCAGCTGTCAATCTGGGCGGGCCTGGGCCCACCCAGACCCACTCATAGATTCGCCTCTGATTCAGAGGCATGTTTCTAGCAATTTCAATTAAGCTACAGAATGTAACAGGTTAACACATTTTATATCTCAATGCACAGTTCTGTGGTACAGTACGAATGACGTCAGGACTAAACCAAAAACAAACAATTATCGTCTACGTGACCCAAACCAACAAAAAGAGTTTGATGTTCCATTTGCAACATGAGTCTGGGGTACAAGTTCATACAAGCTGAAGTAGGATGAGATGAGGGTGTATGGTATCTCAAGTGATCAAGCGTCTTATCACCTCCATGAGTGATGTCAAATTTTTTTTTTTTTTTTTTTTTTTCCATCGACCACATACAGAAGGCAACACGTACACACTTTTGCACGGAGGTCAAGGTGAAAAAATAATTCTTAGTTTCTGGAAAACGAGCGATGAACGTGCCCAGGCAAAGTGTGGCAAGCTCTGCAGTACCAAAGATGCTATCGACGGGGTTTAAGGAAACTCTGAGTTTCTGAGAGGGAGAGATTCACAGGAGGTGGCACTGGAAAAGGAATTTCTCCTTTGTCAAGATAAGATGACACGAAAGAGCCTGAGGTAGTGATTTTTTTTTTTTTTTCCTACTTCTACTCTTTGACAATTTTCCAGTGGTTTCACCACTTAACCATGTCTGAGACATCTCCCAGTAAAATGGATTCATTTATCATTATTGACAGAAGTGGCTTGTCCATCCAGTTAATCTTAATGTACTGTATTTCTTTTTTTTTCTTCCCATTTTTGTAATTTTACATGAATCCACAGGTTGTTGGATTTTGGGAAATGTTGGTGATGACATAAAACAGGGGTTTGATTACCAGATGAAGTGAATGTTCGTATTTATTCAGTGTCCACTATTACTTCTTTCTTTCTTTATTTTTAAACACGCATTGAAAATTGAAACCCATTGCATACTCAATAAATATCCCTTTACTGCTGAAGAGGCTTCATGAAAATCTGTTTGTAGGCCTCAGCACCTTCAGATTCAGCCTGCTGAATCTATGCTCCGTCTGTGTTCTTTACTCAAAAAGCATTCTGGAGGAATTAAGTTCTAAAACCAACTAAATCAAACCAAATGAAACGCGAAGCTTCTTGGACCCATTTGGAAGAGCCGGCGCTGATACGCAAGCAGTGTGCTTCAAATATCTGAGTGAAACTGCTCAGCTGTGATGGGAAGCGATGAAAGGCGCCTTTTAAAAGCACATTCAGCATTTTTTTACGAGAGTCTCCGACCACAAGCCAGAGACTGAAACGGCTAGTTAACAGTACAGAAAAAAAATGTTTGCCCTTTTCGGCACCACCGTAGAGTAATTCTAACTTATGAAAATAAATAGCTTGGACTTAAAGTAAACATTTCAAAGAGGGTGTCAAAGTGACTTTAGAATTTAACCCTTGTAACATAGCGTTTGTAGACTCTTTTTTTTCTTCTCTGCTGCTCCAATGGTGCCAACAGTTTATTGTTTGATATTTTGGGAAGCCAGATCTTTTGGGGGTCGTATGGTGTGGAGTAGGGCTATTATTGGACGGGTAATTGCAGAACATCTTGGGCACTTCATGTGGCCTCTCACCCTCACAGCAGGCTAGCCTCTGCCAAACAGCTAGGTTTACATAGTAGTCCAGTCACAGCTTGACAGCCATAAACATGCAGTTTTGAAGGAAGCTTTTCATTCATTCCCGGGGCTTTTTAATAGTTTACCATCTCATCTTAGGCTTCAGTTCGTGGTCTCTGCCAAATGAAGCGAAACTGGGAGATAAATTCCAAAGCAGCAACAACAACAAACAAAAAAATTTCAGACAGGTGTTGATCATTGTAGCATATATGTACTAAGAGAATTTTGTGATGGGAGAAATACATCAAACTAGACATAGACGATTTTGGCTAAGCTCACCAAAGGCACCATGACCAAGGTTGCTCTAAGGAGCTAAGAACTGCTTGATGTCTCGAACCATCAAAGTAAAGTCTATCCTGTTTTATGTTATGGTGTGTTTGTGTGGTCAAATGTGTTTGAGTTTGTGTGACTGTGAGTTGTGCGTGTGTGTGAGAGAGAGAGAGAGAGAGAAGAGAGAGAGAGAGAGAGAGAGAGAGAGAGAGAGAGAGAGAGAGAGAGAGAGAGAGAGAGAGAGAGAGAGAGAGAGAGAGAGAGAGAGAGAGAGGGGGGGGGGGGGGGGGGGGGGTCAACACACCCTTCATATGATATTTCCACCCGACAGCAACTATGTTTGTTACATTGCGCTGGAAGATTATACTGAATGTCTCTTCATGATCTTTTTTCTTTTTCCTATAATCGTGTTGGTATAAACCAAGCAACAATTAATTCCATAACAACATTTACTAAACCTCTTATCTGAGGCATTTAACATCATCCAAAAAAATGGTTTATACTAAACCCCCCCCCCAAAAAAAAAAACTGTTTTATTTTCCAGATGCATGACATGAAAGTTACAGAAGCTGGGCACATGACCAGAAAAATAGTCAGTCAGTCATTCAAGTGAGGAATGAGTATACAAAGGGGGCTAGTGTTATTCTGAGAGAGAACGTGCTTCAAAATTAACCAGGAATAAATCCCTACTTGAGACTTATGAGATTAAAACCTTGGGACGACTCTCATCTAAACTCACGTTATCTTGTTTCATACAAACAGCTCTGCAGTTGATTTGGTTGCAGCTCCACAAATCCAGGCTAGTTCTACCTGTTGCTTTAGATTTAGGCTATATGACAGTTTTAGGACTGTGTGTTTAACACAGACCTACGACATCAGAACTGCTGAAATTATTGCATCTTACATTTTCAAAACATTCAGCGAATTGTCTCTCAGGTTATGGCTTCAAAGGGAATTTTGGGGGGTGAAAAAAAAAAGTTGTTTCAGTCTGAGAATTCACTACAGTTCACTAAATTCCAACATAGCTCTGAACCTTCAACAATGACACCAATGTCTGAACAAGGGTTTAAAATCCTCTACAGTCTGCAACAAAAAAAAAAAAAAACAGATCATTGCACAATTTAATTCTCATGCTTCTTGGCAGTTAAAGGAGAAAGATAACTCAAAAGGAGGACAAAAGCTAGTGGCACAGGTTTCTACAATGTTTTGGGAGGAAGAGTCTAATTTTTTTTTTTTTTAATGTTTTTAGAGGTACAAGAATCTGCTGACTTTTTAGCAGCAGCTAATCTTTCACTGTAAAGGAAAAGGACTAGTTCAACTTGAACAAAAAGCTCTACAAAGATCCTCTATCCAGAAGGAGCTTCTTCTCAGTTCTTGAACTACCAAAGATCAAAGCAAATACTCAGTCATGATGCAAAGTAACACAATCAGCAAAATGAACATGATAGCCACAACTGTTACAAATGTCGTGTAAGTAAGCTTTGGGTCCATGCTATGCACAGTTCAGATAAACATTTAGACTGATTGTGTGTTTTACCTTACATGAGCCTTAAAACAGCCATTTACCAACCTCTCTTCCCTCTCCCATCACAAAACTCTTCAAAGATGCTAATACAGCAAAGAACCACTCTTCCAAATTGCTATTTCAAAAGCACTCCCTCTATTGTACCCAATAAACAATATACTCTATGTTCAAACACGCCAATAACTATTTATTCCAGTTCAAACCACTTAACATCCATTAAGACAGCAGAGTTGTGCAGCTGCACCACACACAGTCAGTATAGCCATCCAAGCAATCCAACGCTGACGAGTCCATGCTTAAAGAGCTTACAAACCAAACACAGCAGTCTAATCACTCCTATACTGGGTAACAGCTGTTTAAATATTAATGTATATTTTGTCACAGTCTGAAGTTTTTGGGGGTCCAATGTACTGTCAAAACCGCAAACTTCTTTTTGTTTGTTTGTTTAATAACACAACAGGTGTATATTCTGAGAACAAGGGGTAAACAATGGGGAAGTTCCTAGTACTGTAAATTTTGGTTGAAGATGCACATTTGAGTGTGATTGATCATGAAAGTAACATGTTTTCATCATGACACTGACTTGGTTTATATATATATATATATATATAAAGTTTATACATTGTACAAAATTTCTGATGAAATGACTTAATAAAACCTAACTCTAAGTGAGGGAGAATTTAGGTTGACAGTTAAGCTGTAGTTTCCTTTAAGGTCCCACTTATCCCTTTACTACATACATACAACGTATGTGGGATAACAGTTGTTGCACTTGCCTGTGAACTGAGGGGAGCTTTGAAGGCAGGTATCTGCAACATTGATTAATGGCATGGTAAATAAACCTTTCTACACATGTCATGGTTTAGCATGACAGGTCTACATTCATAATCCTCTGCAAACACTTGACTATATATCTTTGTCTTTGCTCCAGTTTCTTCTTAAACAGAATTTGAGGGTTTTTTGTTTTTTTTTTCCCCCTTCAAAAGTGTACAGCTCCACACTCCTTGGCACACCAACAGTAAACATTAGCCCAAACACTGGCATGAGGCCCTTCTTATCTCACCCTTTTGAGATTTGAAGATAAGTTGGCTCAGTCTGCAAGTCTTCTTAGCTTATTTGTTACTCTTTAAAGAAAATTCCAGTACACTATCAGTGGGCATCTAAGACTGTTCTGTAGTATGTGGATGCAAAAATGATAAAGAACAAAATTAAAGTGTGTGTGTGTGTGTGTGTGTGTGTGTGTTGGGGGGGGGGGGGGGGGGGGGGGGTGTTGCTCATTTATTTATTTATCTTCTTTTTTGCCTTTTTTTTTTTTAAAGGTAATATAAGAGTAGTCACGCAGTTTCAGAAATGCCACACACAACTTTCCTAGACTGTTCAGTTTTGAAAATCACTTTGCACTAACCGGGAACGAAGTCTGGTCTGTGAATGAATAATTTGGCACTGGCTACTAGCAATTTTTCAACCACTCAAAACCAGTCTTAAGTGACACCATCAGCGATCACTACAAAAGTTACAGAAGCTACTTTGCGACAGGTTGTACAGTTTATATTTAGATTCGGCTAACTTTGGTTGACTGAAAACTACTTGCAGGTGTACGACATAACGCGTCCATGAAGTGCTAAAATGAAGTGGGAAGATAGTTTTGAGTGAGTTAATATCCAATGCTCAGCACACAGAAGTCAGTTTTATCCAGAATAATAAAGGAATGTCTAAGCTTTATAGCTTTATACACCCGGTTCAAAAATATTCATACATAATTACATGTGTCGGAAAAAAGTCCACTCTTACCTGTCCTTGGTTTCTCAGGTAATGACTTCACCGGTCCAATTTGCTTCAACTGATAAACTTTGCGCACTTCATCACAGTTCGACAGACTGGCTGAACTCAAACTGGTATGTGCAGCCAAGAAAAAACAGCACACAAATCTTAATATTCTCATTTTAAGAGACGAAAATGTTGTCAGAAACAATGTTTCGTTCAAGTTCGCGAGTGCTTCTTAGACAGCTCCAAGAAGAGACTGAACCAGTATTTAAAATAAATGATTCCCATTCACTCCCCAACAATGATGTAGCTCAGCTGCCGACTGTTTTCCCAGCATCTAAAGAATGCTTAAATTTGTCTTCCAGAAAGATACATTAGTCTTTCTATGATAAATCTGAAGATACAGTCAACACGGGTAGCGATCAACGCGCACAACTTCTAAAGCAGCGTGCTAGAATTGTTGGCGAAGGCAAGAGCTGTCAAGGGGAAATGGGCGGCATCTTAAGCCTGAAGGCATGTATTTGACAAACCATCGTCTATGCATTAGAAAAAGGAGAACAGAGCCATCGCGTGGGCGTGCGTAAAACACGACGAAATATACGGTTATGCCTTTTGCGGTGCGTGATCCCTAGTTTTGAGCGCTTCTTCACTTTCAGAATTAAATAGCCCACTATATAGACTATTGGTAAAACCTTGATGAACGCTTAAAATGTGTTCACTTTATTTAATTTCCCCAAAAGTCACTGACAGAAATATGCTCTGCGTTTGGTGGTTCTTTATAATGTTTCTAATTCGTAAACTGATGTTGTAGAATTGTAATGTACAAACACTAAGAGCAAAGACAGATAGACATTAGGCCTAAATCAAACTGCAGAAACTGTGCGAGTCTGTAGTACGCGGTTAAGAATGTAACATTACGGGTGCTGTGCACTAGAATATAATTTTTGGAACACAGCGAAAATGTTACGAACACAAATACGACACACTGAAGGATTACTTATTAATAATCAAAGTTTAAAATGCCTGAATTGGCACGATCTGTTAATGTGTGCCATCTGTTGGCTGAATTATGGAAGTGCACGTGACTCAACAATATGGTCCCTATGCAGCATTTTGCTTTTTCAACATCCAACAGGAAGATGCAGCATGTTCGAAACTTCGAATAATTAGACATCAATCTGATATAGCGTAATTATTTGTGTGTTTCTGGTCCAGTGACTGCAGCATTTTGCTTTTTCAGCATCCAGCTAGAAGATGCAGCATGTTCGAAACTTTGAATAATTAGACATAAATGTAGTATTACGAAATTAGTTGCGCGTTTCTAGTTGTGTCGTCACTGCAGTGTGCTACAGACGCTATTCTTCCCCTCTTACCATAAAAGGATTAAATAATTATTCAGTCACCTTACTGACGGAATATTTCGTCTCTGGATAACGCGGTCACGTGGTAGGTCAACAGGTAAAGTAGGCCTAACCACGCTGTACAAGTTTGTCCGCTCTAATATAAGCTTTTATAAGTAGTCTAACAGCAACAGCTAATTCAAAAGTTTATATACACAAAGACCCTGTACACCGTCTGGCTACAAATCCTAATCACGGAGTGGGATTTTTACCATTTAGAGCTTATACATTGCAGGCTATCAAGATGTACGCTTACTGCTTAAATCATCTATATGCAAACAAAATTAATTAGTTTGTCTGTCAGACACATATGGTAATAGCAGATTAAGGGAAATCCGTGACTCAATTTAAAGGGCATTAGATTGCTGAGGATATTCTCACTCACTGAGGCAGTGTGTTGACCGTAAAGAGATGCAGGTAAACAGAATGACTTAGCTCACACTGCATTCCCTTAACTGGATTTGTGTTAACCAGCTGGGGAACAGCAGATAGCTAATGTAAGCAACACTACTGTGTGTGGGCAAAAACATGTCTTTATTCAGTTACATCACTCAAGCCATTGAGAAGCACAATATCAGGGCCAGTTTCATTTAATTACAAGTTTTCTTTTATGGTGCAAACAACTGATAAACCTCAGGTCGATTAAATTCAGCACATGGAGATTTATTCCAAACAATAACTTCCAACAGAGGGAAAAAAAAATTCAAGTAAAGCCTTGAACTGTCCTCACGTAAGCAATGTCTACACTAAAATTTAAGCTTATCCACAATCTGAGCATGCCAGGCACCCAAAATGAGATGACAATTAACAACCCAGAACAACTGTAACTCATTTCTGGCATGCAAGATATGGCTGCAGTATGAATGTTGTCTTACAACCATGGATCATTTAGCTCAAATTGCATCAGAGTGTAAATAAATTACACAACAAACGATTGTCTGAGAGAATTTTATTTACAGTATCACAAGGCATTTCCAAGTCAATGGAACCCCAGTTTTTTGGGGGTTTTTTTGACAATATCACAGGCACAGGACGGGTACAATCTCCTCAGTCCTCAACAGGCCGGGACAAGTGCAATACCTCTAAGAGGCACAGCATTGCTACCTATCCCAACCTGTGCAGAAAGGGACCAAAAAACAAAAGGTACATCTCCGTGGGTCATTTGCTGTCACAGTCAGTTTTGCATGGATTTGCACAGCAAACAGTGTTAAGAGCTGGATGCAAACCAGCAAAACTGACCACTGTACCAGCACAATTAATCAGTACCAGAAACACGTCCCAAACAAGGTCCTTAAAAGTGTTTCAGTTCTCGCTGCATTTTAGCTAGAAGTACTTCAAGTGCTCACACTGCAGTAGGTGACTTAATAACTACCTGCACTATAAGCACTTTAGCACTGCTGAAACCCAGTTTCACAGGACTCCTAACTGCCCTGCAGTCCTGCAAAGCAGCCAAAAGTTGGCACGAGACATCGGATTCCTCCAGTGTCCCCCTATGCCCCCCGCCCATTTCCAAAAAAAGTTTGGAAAGGTGGAGAAGAAGCAGGTCACCATCAGTTTTGCATAGATTTGCACAACTCATGTTTTCTTGTAATGCAACTATGCAAAACTGGCAGAAAACTGCAAAAAACATATATGGAAACAAAAAAAGGTCAACAAATGCCATATCGATTAACTCTGTTGCAAATCACAGCCCCTCATGCCAGAAGGAGCACTTAGGGCAGTAGGTGCTAGTCTATTTCACTATCTGCACTAGATGCACCTTAGCACAAAGACGTTATCGGAAAACCGTGTTCTTCATTTGGAGAAGACTTGTTATTGCCAGTGTATTGCTAGAAGTGCCTCCACTGCAGTAGATATTCCATAGTACTACCTGCACTGTAAGCACTTTGACAATACAGTGACAGTCAGATCCCACTCTGAGCCACAACTGTTACAGCCTTTCAACAAATCATTCCACAAAGTGCGTTCTTGGTGACAGGATGGGCCAAGGAGTGTTGTCTCCAGGTTCTGTCTACAAAGTTCTGTAGGAGAGAGAGAGGGAAAAAAAAAAACAAAAGGAAAAATTATAATATGTTGAAGTAATGCATTGTATCAGCTAAAAGAGAACCTTGAGGACATGGACAGTTTGATCCTTAATTTAACGGTCGAACACGGGAACCTCATGGTATAAGCACATGTCACAAAGGCATCATGGTACTTGTTCTCTCGCGTAACACTGTGGGGCGCACCGATTATCTATATCCTACTTCGTTGGGGTGGTTCAAATTTGAGATAGTCTATCCTTCGAATACCTTAATAGGTTTCTGCCAAACGCTAAACAATTGAACTTAACATCGACTGACAAGTTTTAGGGACAAGCCGTTGAAACTGTGAATGGATTGCGCAGCTTGCGGACCGCGCTGTTCGGTAAATCCTACGCGTGCGTGGTGCAACAATCTGCCCAGAACACCCCTCCCCCATACTCTGCACTAACATGGCGCCGTTGAGTTCGCAAGTCTTATCATTTTGTGCTAAAAGTCAGTTGTTTCAAAAGAGCGTGTAAGCAAGAAATCATTGAAAGTGAAAACTACTCAGCAAATGTGACCAGGGTCTAATACACAGTGCGGGACTACATGCAAAACTTCGACAAATCACGTCAGTGTTGCGGCTATCGCGCTCAGCTAACACTAGCCTGAATCTACAGGGCATACGGGCTAAAGCTAGTTGGCTAACTGGATGAGAAGCTAACTGATTTAATGAGTGTATTAAAATTTCTGGTGTGCCATCTAGCAAAAACAAAACACCTCAGTATCATTTATGGTAGCCGGACGCACGGAAAATTCGTTACAATTCAATAAGATAAGCTCGTCCTACGAGTAATGTTGATAACTGGTGGCTAGTGAACACTGGGACTACAATAGCTATCGCAAACGTTATCCTAGCTTTCTACCTCCAACCCCCAATAAAATACGACCAACGTGAGGAGCAACCGGCCCCATGCTCGGAATAGCTCTCTCTCGGTGAAATGTATAGTTAAGTCTAGACTACAAGTTGTGATTTAATTGTCTTTCTAAGGATCTGGACGACAAATACTTGAGTTGCTACATCAAATATTTTATAATTACCCCACCACTTTCGGATACAAGCTTAAGAAACTTCAGCTAGCATTAGCGAAACAAGCTAACTTCTGAGCGCGAGGCCTAAGCTGCCCCATGTGCTACTGCTTTGTTCTGAAGGCACTTTAACTCACACGCCACTGCACACAGAAGGCAGCAAGAAAACACTTAAATGGTACTCCAAAAACTTAATTCCGAACTTTGGATGTGATAATTTTGATTCCAGTAATGAATGAACACTCAAGTGCAGTGACACAGATCTTAAAAGAGTTTGTGGGGGCACTGCAGCGAAACAGCAGCAGCACGCTTTTCAAATCTCCCTCATTCTCACAACTATGGAGGAGGAGAGGGCTACCATGCGCCTCTTACTACATTGTTTTTATCATCAATAATGTCGTTTTAAAAACCACCGCAGCGAAAATCCGTCCAGAAATCATGCCGTTTATGTTCGCGGAAGAAACATGCCCTCAATTCCAAGCCATCGAACCGAAAAAAATAATTCACAACAGGTTCCTTGTCAATAACGCATAGTAAGACACTCACCAGTGAAATCCACCATCTTCACTCACTTGCACACACTTACCGCTTACTGTCACCGCTCTGGGCAAATCTGCGAAACTGTACCGTAAACTTTGAAATTAGGCTAATTTTCAACAACACAGCAAGAGATGAATCCCAAAGAATGCAGACGTATTTTTCCCTTGGACTTTAGAAACCATAGTAAAAACTGCGAAAGTGGCGCGAATGTGACCTGCCTTTAACCATGTGGGTGAATGAAGGGCGGCTCCCGTTGAACGTAAATATCTACAACCCCCAACTCCTTCATTAGCATAAATAAACTACTTCCGATCTTTACCCTCCGCCAATCCAAAACAGAGTTGGCGCAAAGAAAAAAAAGGACAGTTGAAGACAGGCGCCCCGATGTCCTCTCCAGACAATATAAGTATTCATTCGCATCTTCAATAATTTACTGATCAGACAAAGGCATAATGTATATTGAATAAGTATTAGAAACATATTCTATGAAAATATATTTTCATTATGTTTGAATATCTTAAGGAGATAGACCTACCAGTTGAATTGTATTAATTAATTTATTTTTATTTTATTTATTCTGGAATAGAACTTCAAACTTAATGAAAATTTAGAGTATTTGGTATAATATACAGTACGAAATTTTGATTAACGTTATATTATTACTGAATGTAATTGCATGGTTAAGTCATACAGTTGTTTTGTTAACAGACCTGATGCTCCTTGGTACATTCTCTGTTGCTGTTATAAATTGTGAAGATGTACAGTGAAAACTGGCAATTCAATCCTTAAATCAGCTTATGGTATATAATGGAACAGATGTCAGTTCAGAGCAGAATTGGGCAAGTATGTTAAATGACATCTGTTTGTGAAAACATTAAATTATGTGTAATATTTTTTTTCATTTATTAAAAATGTTGCCTATATTTCCAATGTTTTACAAACTTTCTAAACTTTTTTTTGTTACAAGTCTCATTTCATGTGAATAATTTTCATTTTGTCTTGCCATCCAAAATTTGATAACCTATATGTTAAATTAATGAAACACAGACAGACAGACAGACAGACAGAGACAGACAGATAGATAGATAGATAGATAGATAGATAGATAGATAGATAGATAGATTTCTAATTCCTTTTATGAAATATGTTTTGTTTTCATTTTAGTTGTATTATTAACTGAATAAAAAGCATTTGAAATTTTAAAATTTCTAGAAACTCAATATATTGAAGAGTTATATTTGAATTTAGTTTGGGATTTTTCATTTTCTCATCACATCTAATCTCCATAGTGAAATGATACAATCTTTCCTAAAGCATGCTGTTGGTTTCATTTTTACTGTTAAACACACTGTCTCCATTTAAAACAACCAATATGTTAATCCCTAAACACTAAACTCTAAGAGATTAGTATTGTTTTGTGATCTTTTTTTGAAATATGTTTAATATCTGGTCTTTAAAATGTAACAGAAGATAATACATAGTAGAGCTTGTATAACTAGCTTTCCATTTTACACCGCGAAATTATTTGATTTGTTGATGTACTTTGGATCTGCTGTGCTTTAAGTAAGACATTTCTTTTCCATGAAACCCAGCAACCAAAATACATTCATATTTCGTCTAATTATTTTACGAACGGATGTAAGCAAATCTGCTATGGAGGAATATTTGCATAAGCTTTTTTAGTACACTGGAATATGAGCTTGGGACTCTTTTATCCCCCCTCAAACTCTTCAGACATTGAGCTATGAGGGATAAGAGCTAGCTATTGGGTAGGTCCTCTGCTTGATCGTTGGGTTGTAACCCCCCAACCCCCACTCTCTGATTCAGCAGAGCCAGTTCTCTCAATGGGGGCAGACCTCAAGCCTCAAATGGACACAGGGGTCAGATACGGCTCAAGGCTGCCTCTTGGTCAACACCCTGTCCCCTGTGTCTCTGGACAAAGGACCTAATTCCACTTTGGAGGAAAAAAAAAAAAAGAGGAGGGGTGCTTGGTTACAAAAAAGACAGAACTCTGAGATTCTTAAAAAGGAAAAAGAAAAAAAAAACTGCTAAGGAGAGGTAATGTAGGCCTTTGAGGGACAGATATGAGTGAGAAAATGAGAAGAGTTTGACAGTACTGGGAACCAGTCTCTGTGGCTATGCTGTCGAAATGGACAAATCCAGTCTTCGCTATATCTACAGCATGGCTGAAGGAAAGAAAAGATGAGCAAGAAACAAACTAAAAAAAAAACAAAAGAAGAAAAAAAAACAGAACTGACGTGCAATCAGATGAAATGGAAATTCTCAACATCCTGCTCTTCACAAGGAAACTCCCCCTAGTCTCGTTTTCTTTCTCTCTCACTCTCTCTCTCTCTCTCTCTAAAATGGCAGCAACCAATGCTCCTCCCACTCTGGGGGCCAGGAGAAGTTGTTTTGTTCCTCCCTAAAAAAGCAAGGCCAGGGATTGTCCCTGTTGTGACCTAAGGTCATCTAGGCTCACCTCTGCCTACCACAGCCTATTCATCTGTGAAAATTTCACGAACGAAAAAAAACAAAAAAAAACAGCCATGCTGAAAACGCCAGGACAGACTTCAGAAAGAGAGAGAAAAAAGGAAAACAGATAGACACCAAACCAGCTGCTTTGATATTTCAAGGCCTTCTAGTCCTTGCTGGTAATTGTGTTAAATTTGTGCGTCCTTTTGCGTTACTGAGTGTGTGAAAATCAGTGTGTCTGAGTGTTATAGAACAGCCAAACATGCAGATTTTTTTTTCTTGCCAAGTAATGGTCTTTTGTTTATAATGATTGTTTTATGAAACAAGTTTAAATGTGGTTTCTTTTCTTAAACTACATTCTAGAGTAATTATACAGAGGAAGAAGCTTCAGACTTGAACAGATAATCTGATCTACCTATAATATTTGACCACAACGATGTATGAGGATTTGGGTGAAAGGTTATCTTCCTTTGTAGATTGTTGCCCTAATGGACACATTCACCTCAAAAAAAACTTTTACAGTTTACTGTTTTTGATCCTCATTTAGACAAAAAAGTTTTGAAGCCTCACAGGATCTTGCTTCTCTTATAAATGACAGAATGAATGAATTAACAGAAGTCCATTTTTGCCACTATATTTACATAGCAGTAATTCCTCCAAAAAAGTTTTCTGAATCTGGAAGAAAAGTTAAAGTGGGCATCTGAGCAAATATTTATCACACTTATAAGTCTTATCAAAACACTAGCCATACCATTTTGTGTTACTCTGAGTTATCTGAAATAACTCTCAGACAATCTTTCTTAATAAATTAATTTAGAACAAAACTTTTTAGTGTTTTTCTTTTTCTGTTTCTATTTAGATAGTTCTTATTGACTGAAAAATGAAAAGCATAACAACAACATAAAAAGAGAGTAAGAAAGACAGGAAGACAAAAACATGTACTGTAACAAACTCAAAACTGTTTTGAAAGCCACTCTAAAATGATAGCCATTACTGAAAAATCAGAAGGTACTAATGACTGTTAGCAAAATTGCTTTGAAAGGTACTCTAAAAATTGCTATTACTGAACAACTAAAAGATGGTAGTAGCTGTTAGTAAGTTCAAATATTTTCTTTAATGGAATTCAGTTGTTTGCTTTGACACAATTTTGGCTCAAATTCTCAAAACACAAAGTTAACTTCATCTGTTCTCTTAATATCAACAAATCATTTTTAAGCAGGGAGCAACGCATCTTTAACTTTTTAAAAGGTTATTTAGAGTTACATCAACAGTCCTGTTCTGTACCAATTATTCAATGCCTGTAGATTAAATTGTACAATCGTTTACTGCATAAGAAATAGGAACATCTCTGGCTGTCTTACAGAATTAATGTCTTTTTCCTCTCTGTTATCTGGTCACAGAATTTTACATTCATAGCATCCCAAAAGATATTTTGTTTCATTTCATTTGACATATATGTTTCAAATATGCTTTTAAAACATAAATTAATTTTGAAGCTTAAAAAGTTCAAAAATTGTGTTGTGACAGAGGCTTTTTGAAGAACTGTGTGACAATACAGTTTCTTCACTGTATTGTCACACAGCGAAGAAACAAGTTTGTTTAGACATATGTGTAGTTTTGTAATGACACAATAGTACATTAAAGCGTTTCATATAACTGAATTGTTGCGGTAAGATTAACACATGCACTGTTGGTCTACATTTAGATCAAGTTGTCATCTGAGGAAGGGGTAATGATCCAATCAGGAGGTTTGACCTAGTTTTCTTAAGTGGGGCGCTCCGACCTTCCTTTTTTCTCCCCTTTCTTTTTAAATCTCAGTAATAGTTTGGTTAGGGCTTAATGGTGTGAATATGAGGCTAAATGTCTGTACTCCAAAACCTCCCACAATATTCCAGTATTCAAACGAATTCTCTTCCTGTTTGTTTCATTTTGCATATACATTTAAGCTGGTTCTAAAGTGATAGTTACACTGTCAGGTTTACCATTTCAGTTCAGCTATTGAATGTGTAAAACTGCAAAGCAGTACAGAAATAGTCCCCGAAGAATAACCATGGAGCATTTCATGTCAATTTGTAAGCTTTGTTGTCCAAGGTTTTCTGTCATGTATTTTATTCATCATTAAAATTTCAACACAATGAGACAATTATAGTATCAAGTTTAATAGTTGAATTTTCTTTCCATCAAATGTCTCTGGAAAGCTGTTGGTTCAAATAGAGAAATTACATTTAATTAACATTGATTATGCAGTCGTTTTCACTTTTAGAACTCATATTCACTCATTTAAAACTCTTTACTCTGATTTTTCTGATTATCGTCAGGTTTTATATCTGTCTAATGTGAAATGAATGGATGAAAGATATATCATTTTGGCAAAAAATGGAATAAATGAAGAGAAGATTGAAGCATTTATGAGAAGGTCTTAGAGGAGAAACTTTGAAACTTCAAGTTATATTGTTGCTTTTTATTACACCTAAAACCTTACTGTTAGTCCTTTTTAATTCCTTACTAGTCTAGATAAGATGTTTTGTTGTAAAGTAATCTCAAACCTCAGATTGAATTCTTCCACTGTTCATATTTTTGTCAATAATTCAGTTTTTAAAAGACTGTTTCTGGAATATTTGTGGAAATGATGTGGGTCTGTGATCAATATTGGGATTGATATTGTTTTTCTATTTTATATACTGTAACTTAATAAAGGACCACAATGTCACATATCAGAAACAATGGGGGGAGGAGTATCATACAATGATTATTTTATTCATTTCTATAATATTCTTGTATTCTGGGCCCTTTACAGCACAATACCATAGCATAGCTTGGGGGAGCATATAGTTTAAACAGATTAAAATATTATTTGGGGAGCATGCTGGCTCCACCATTAACCCTTTGAAGTCGCCAATGCCACCGTTGATTTAAAACAGAAATGTCGCCGAACCACATCCAAAACTCCAGGAGTTTTTGTTCTAGAAACATAAAAAAGGAAAAAAAATAAAAATCATCCGAAACCTTTAACAGTCAGAAAGCAGCTTTTGATGGCTTACCCATTAGCAAATAGAGCTATTCACACGATAACAGAATGGTAATGGTAATTCAGGCATGACAGTTGTTACTGGGTCATTACAAGGCAAGAAAACATGTAAAAATGCCCAATTTGACTCCTGTAAACAAGAGCACATGTTTGGGTTCCATGCATTACAGACTGATGGGCCATTACTTTGACAGTGAGGAGGGGGCCTATTACAGGTGTGTTGACACCTACCTCATCAGTATTCATTGTGTGGGCCACTGGCTTTTAAAAAAATTGTGTCACTCCAAAGTTATAACATTTTTGGAGTCAAACCACATGCAAATTCTGAATGCTTCAATCACCCATGTGTAGCCAATACCTATGTTGTTTTTTTCTTTTTCTTTTTTTTTCCTTAACAGTATCTCAGCACCTCTTAAAATAGGTTTTTGAAAAGCATATATTTACAGTTGATTTAAACATAGATTATTGGTTTAAAATAGATGAATGAAATTCTTACTGCTCTCAGATTGTTGGTGCTGAGTTTGTGCTGAATATAAGCATGTGTAGTACATTGGGATCAATGATTTCTCTTAGACAGGTGAAATATATAAAAATGTCAAGGCATGTCAAACTACCTCAAAAGTGGCTGACAGGCCTCAAACTCCAGCAGTAAGTACACATATTCAGTGTCAGGGCAGCACAGTTTGGATTAATTTCACCAAAATAGATTATAAAAAATGCAAAATGGAAACTTTTAAAGAATAAAGCATTGTAACATATGGTGGTATGCCTGGTTTTTGTTGCTCTAATACCATGTGATTAATAGTTGAAATATAATAGACGCTTGTTTTCAACACATCAAATTTACTAAAATAAGATTTACTGTCCCGATCCAGAAAAAAAAAAAAAAAAAAAAAAAGAAAAGAAAGTTGCACTTAGATGATATGTCTTTAAGAGTGTTAGAATGTCATTTCCTTCATTTAATGAGATCCAACATAAGCTCCACAACTAATCACATTTAAAGAAGGGCGGCTTGAAAACTACAGGAAATAATGTTTTATCCAAACAACTCCCTTAAATATAGTGTAGAAACACTACATTTATTAACTAATAACAGATTTGGAATTTGTTTTTCTCCCAAACTAACTTTCTTCCGAAAATGTTCTGAAAATGTTGCTTCCTGTGTTTGGAACATTGAAATGTTTTTTCATTACTTTTGAATAATGTTTGTCAAAATGTGCAGTGTTGGACATATTTCTCAAAAAAGAAAAAAAAAAAGTTTAATTGAATATTCTAATATTCACACAGTTTTCACATAGTACATGTGGCACATTATTATTCTCATTTGTGGTTCAGTCTTTTTTGGGATGAGCATAGCCATTTATTATTATTATTATTATTATTATTATTATTATTATTATTATTATTATTATTACAAGAATTTGAAAACAAAACCAAATTCATTTAAGATGTACCGTTATTGATTAAAATTTGAACACTTCAGTAATGTTTAACTAATGAAAGATGTTAATCTGCTGCTGGTGGTGGAGCAATGGCTGCAGTGAAATTCTCCAAACTCTTAAACCTGGGACATACATGAGGGGCAAAGTTTCAGTTGTTGAGATGATTATTGTTAATTATGTAATTGATTACATTCTATTATAATTGTAAGAAAATCTCTAATGCTTACAGAGCAGTGATGTTTAATGACCTGAGGATCTAAATACAAATTTAAAGCATGTATTTTTTAAATGTTTGTTTGTTTGTTTCAAATGTAGCATCTGTTTGAATATTTTTAGACTGTGGTACTGGAATGTAGAAGTGTTTCAGAAAACTATTTAGATTTAGATTCTAACGCTATGTGACAGCCAGTCTCCTTCATCAAAAGTTCATTTTACTCATATGACTAGTTCAGCTCAATAAACAAGACTAATATTATGATTTCCAATGACTATGAGGGGTTCATTACCTCATCATCTCCCTCCCTGTTTCTCTCTCTCTCTCTCTCTCTCTCTCTCTCTCTCTCTCTCTCTCTCTCTCTCTCTCTCCCTCTCCCTCTCCCTCTCTCTCTCTCTTTCTCCTTATCTCTCTCCATCTCTCTCTACACCCTTCTTTTCCGTGTGTTACTTTAGTTTACTGTCTGCTTCGATATTTGCTCTCATATTCATTAATTTTTACTGCTGTTCTCAGTAAGTAGTCTGTACAGCTATTAATGGTTTATGTTCGATTTTTTTTTTTTTTGCCTTTTTAGTGAGATGAAAGAGAAAAGGATTAAGAAGAAACTGCAAAATTTACATGAAGTCCTCTCTTCTGATATTTTCTTTCAGAGGCATTCAAGTTCGGACTTAGCCCATTCATAACCTTGTGTGTTTAAGTATCTCATAATTTTGTTAATAATTTAGTTTGAAATTACATCTTTCATCTATGTCATTTATATTCAACAATGATGAAAGATGTAATTTCATTCTTTGTCTTATACCTACATGAATCTAATATTTATACATCTGAAAACTGTTCATGTTCCAGCATAAACAGAATGGAATGGAATACAAGAGAAGAGAAGAGAAGAGAAGAGAAGAGAAGAGAAGAGAAGAGAAGAGAAGAGAAGAGAAGAGAAGAGATAACTACTTGGCCATATATGAACTCATGTTTATGCAGATGTATATAGAAGCCTGCAGCACCAGAAAATGTATCAAAGCATTGTATCACCCTACATGGGTGTTACTCACTGTTCCATTTTACAGGATAAGCTAAAGTTGTTTTAAACACTTGAAGACATGAAAGTATGTGAGATAAACAGTTTTTCTGAAAGATTAATTATGTTAACGCGAGACCTACATTTGATGTCAGTCTCTCTGTCTCTGTCTCTGTCTCTGTCTCTCTCTCTCTCTCTCTCTCTCTCTCTGTCGGTCTGTCTGTCTGTGTGTCTTGCGCTCTCTCTCTCTCTCTCTCTCTCTCTCTCTCTCTCTCTCTCTCTCTCTCTCTCTCTGTCTCCCACTCTGTCATCTGTTTTGGGTTAGTTAGTTGTTGTTCTTACTGATACTTGTTACAAAGTTCATACCTTTTAGTTTTGATTTCATTTTCACCACTATATAACGTCTTGCTAACCATATAATTGCTCTGTTGAAGGACTTGATTCACGTCCAAATTCCATTTTGCCTTATTAATTGAACGTTTTTTGTTATTAAGACGATTTCTGAAAAAATAACTAACTAACCAACTAACCAACTAAATAATTAAAACAACCAGCTATATTGATTCATAAACACTACACAATAATAATTCAATCATAGCTTTGGAATGTACTTTACAGCACAATGTCAGAACTTGTTGACAGAAAATATACCTTAAAACCATACCATAAGCACTGTGCTTTAAAACACTCTGCAGTGCCCCCCGGTGGCTATACTGACACAGTACAGCGGTCTAAGGCATACTAACAGTCAACTGGGAAAATGAGTTCCGTTTCCATGGGGATGCATTTATGAATGCTTGAAAGTAGTATACATATTGATTAGTATAGACTGTCAATAATATGGGTAAACACACACAGGAAAAAACAAAACAAGACAAAAAACACTTTTCATATTCCTATTACATTTTTATAGAGTTTATGGAACTTCAAATATTCACAGACAAGGTTGGTGATCACTGAAGTTAAAGGGGCATTTGACATCTCCATTGGAAAAGACGATACTTTGAATATTCTCCTCCTATCAACTTCTCATCTTCTTTATTTCTCCAATTAGATACAAATTTTGTTGAAAATACAGCAGTTCTAAATATAGAAGTTTGTTCTACAATAAATTCTGTTTCTGATTCCTCAGACTGATTCACAAATAGTCTGATAACGGCATTTATCTGTACACAGATTACTCTCTATTTATAGTGTGACAAGGTCAGTTTTGATTGAGTTTCTCTCTCTCTCTCTCTCTCTCTCTCTCTCTTTCTCTGATGTAAAGCTGTATATGTCCCATGTCGAATGACTTAAAATTGTGCTTGAAAGAAGTGTTTTTGAAAGGGGTGTGTTCCTGAAGGGGCCACTCAACATCATCTGAAATCAGAAAAAAAGACAAAATTGTGGCAAAATTAGATACAAATGATTCTGGGAATAATTGTTCTACCAAATAGGATAGCTTAATGTTTAATAAGGATTTGAAATCTTGTGTTTCAATTTAAAAAAAAAAAAGAAAAGAAAAGAAAAAAATCTAGCGCTCTGCAGTAAAATTTTTAAAGTGAATTTCGACAGTGATTGTTGGAAGCTTGTTTGCTTCCAATTTAAAAGTTTACAAGTTGAAATTGATGGTTTGCAACCCAATTGTACCACACAAAAGTTACTATAGCTGGCAAAACACAGTTATCTGTGTTTCGCTGGGTTTTTGCAACTTCTCACTGCTTGAAGGTGGTCACTGGAGGTCAAGTTGCCTTTATTATAACCCAAACAGTGCTCAAATGCATCCCGTCACTCTGCCATGCTAACACACAGAAGCTTTACGTGTGTAAGAGAAAGAATTTGCAAACCTCACTCACTTGGACTGAAGTGGTTTAGGATTGAGGGCATGACTTATGACTTTAGAAACATTTCACAGTCTGCTTTGGTGAGCTCTTTTTTCTCTCTCTCTGCCAACCCCCCCTCCCCCCCTCTATCTCTCTCTACAGCATACATATTTGCAATTTAATATTTGCAATTTAAAGTCTTGCTGTGAAATCCTGCGCAAAATTTTGAACATCGTGCAACACAATACAAACTCTTCGGCCACCCTCTACTGGAGAGAAGACAGCAATGCAATCTAAATGAATTCCAGCAGATTTTAAAAGGTTACCAAAGATGTGAAAGCAAGACAAAAGCCATGAACGGTGAAAAGAGCATAACATTTCATTCATTAATTTATATATTTATAGATGTCCCCATTATGTTCTCTATTATTTGTTGACTTCCTGTCACAGTAAAATGTGATAACACATCATTAATTAACAAGTTAATTTGTTTGGAATTAGAATTAATGAACAAAAAAAAAAAAAAACACAGCTCCCTTTCTCATCTTGTCTGCTAATGGTGTGTGGAGTAGGCAGCTGTGCAAATCGTACCACTGTTTTCACCAGATTTTCTCCCATAAGACCAACATAGCAACATTAGAATTTGCTCTGAAGACAGATGTCGGAACAGATTCTGTAAGTTTTCATAGCAGCATAAATGAGTCATCATAAATCTGATAACTGAGGGACGAGGCACAAAGAGACTGTGAAATTTTATTCTGTCTGCAACGTTACCTCACACCACATGACAACCTATGTGAGTGTGATTAAGACATAACCACATATTATTGCTTTGTAAATAGCATCTAAGACCAGAGACCAGGCTTAGTACAGCAGCATCTACTATTTAAATAGCACATCATGTGACTTGCTTGAGAATGACAGCTCTCCCTTGTGTTCAACTTCCTGTGAGGAATCTTATTGGCTTATTTATTTATTTTTTGGTTTATTTGTGTTTGGGTAAAGTCTCTGAAAGACTGAAGTAAGACTGAAGTAAATTCTGAGACATGGGGACCCTGCCTGTCTGCACTGATCATCCCTTGTAACCTGTTGATATATCAGCACTCTGTTTTCACAGTGCACATACAGTGTAGTGCCTTTGTGGGTCCCTCTAGTGGCCAATCTACATTTGTAAAAGAACATTCTTAAAGGGGTGCTTTCGTCATGTGCAAGCAATCAGAAAACCGTCATAAAATCAAACTATGTTATTTTTAAACACATTCTATATCTGTAGAAAGTTTTTAAACTCATGAAGGCATTGCTAGGGCTTATCTTTACAATGACATCATCCTGTGGTTGCCAAAACAGTCACCATATACATAAGCATAAGTGCGTAAAAAGACTGTAACTTTTTTTTTTTTTTATGTGAAAAGCACCTAATGTTAACTGATGATAAAGTTCTGAAACAATCAACTATAACTGTTAAGAAGAGGTAAGAAGGGCAAGGGTAAACAGCAAAGAAATTTTAATGTTATATGCTTAAATATGTAAAACAAAAATGTATGTGTTCGCGCATGTGTGTGTGTGTGTGTGTGTGTGTGTGTGTGTGTGTGTTTGGGGGTGGGGGGTTGGAGGAGGGAGGGTTACACTCATGAAGACACTATGGTAATACAAAACCTGGAAAGGGAGAGCAACAAGAACAAACAACAACAACAATAGCGAACAACAAAAGCTGTAAAGTAATGAAACTGAACAGCAGCACAAACTATTGTCAGAGTTTATTATCCCCAGTAACATGATATGATTATGCTTCCTTTTTTCATGTCCTCAGGGTCATACCTCAATACCACTCTACTGATAGCTTACTGCTGACCAATGTAAGTTTTTTTTTTTTTTTTTTTTTTTCGCAAAACATGTCACAACATCAGTTTAGAAATAATACTGACAGAATAGGTATCATAAACTGACATTAACTGTCATGGCTACTTATAGCATCTAAAGACAAGCATAAAACATTGTCAGATCATCATGACGGCAGAGGACTGAAACATTACTAGTGTTTCTTTCTAAGACAGTTACAGCGGTGTCTGATTTCTGATTCTGATTTCTGTAAAGATACAGGAATAATGTTTCTAAACAGGGAATGCAAATTTCAGGTAAGACAATTTCCTTTCTCACAAAACAGTGTTAAAAGTAATTACACTAAAGCGCTACAGATACTTATCTGTAATGGTAACTTTACAACAATTGTACTAGCTGATACTATCTCATTCACTTACTGATGCGTCATGGCATGTAGATTACTTTGTTTCTGGGAACAGCCGTATGAAATCACTCAAAATATCTCTGTGGCACATTTTTCTTGACAATACAGAAATGGTGCTTTAGCTGAGTCACACACTGAGTAGCAAGGAGAATACCTCAGTCAATACTGATATTTATTGTAAAATATCACTGTTTTTGAGCAAACTTATTATTGTTGATGGATTTTGTTTTCTTTTTGGTCGAGATACATTTCAGGTTTTCACAAAACACAGTTTTTAATTTGAGCCAATTGTTAGTTCAGTAGTTAATGAAAGATTAGATTAAACATTAGACTAGATTCGATTAAAGCTCAAGGACGCTTTAACTGAAATTTAATTAGGTTTATATTCAACCTACTCACTTTTTGAACAGCTTTTCAGAAGTAGATTTTTTCATAATGCAATAATAAGAACAACAATAATAGTCTTAACAGTAATACTATTCATAAAGTTAATGATCAAACAATGAATACAAAAAGCTACACACAATAAAGCAACATTAAGAATTAATAAATTAAACTGATGTGTGTGCAATGCTGAAATGAGCATAATAGTAAAAACCTAAAACAAATCACACAGCAGGATGTCGGAGTTCAATAGAAACTCAATTTAATCGGCATGTTTTCGAAAGACTGTATAGCTAGAGACAGACACTGCCTTTGACTATAATTGTTTTGTATTTTGAAGGGAATGCATTTCAAAGCACTCACTCTAAGTCTTTGCAGCTTTGTGACTGTCCAGGCATAGGTGTAGCAAGGGGCCCTAAGTAGGATAAGTGGCCTGTAACCGAAATCACAACAAACAGGCTTAAAAGTCAACAATACTAACAAAGTAAGGGCTGAAAGAGATTAGAAACCATTAGAGAGCAGAGAGTTAAGACGTATAATGCTTTATTTGTACTCTTGGTTAGAATTATTACTGCAGGACACCAGTCAGTGGTTAGACACAGCAAAATCTCCTCACCTGAATACAAAGAGTTCAGAATGTTGTGATGATTACAAGAAATGCACAACAAAAACAATAAGGTCATTTTTTTTTCAAGTTTTTCATTCTTAAAAGTTTGATCACATTGTGAGATCAAAATCAAATCGCTTAAAATCGAGTTGTGTTCAAAAGCCAGCCCGGTTTCAAAGACACCGATTTTAACCACTGGAGGTTCAGTTTAGCAAGAAAATATGGTTTCAGTTCAGTGACTGATTGACTGACTGACTGACTGTGGTTGCACATTCCTTAAAAGCACTCCCAGTCCATTCCCTGGATTTGGAAAATGGCATGGACTGAAGGAAGTTCTGGATGCACATGCAGACTTCTCAGGTTTGTTACAAATGAAAAGGAAGAAACAAAATACTTCAGGGAACTTACAGATCTCGGGATTCAAATTTTCTGGTTAACAAAACACATTGACAAGGCAATATTGATCATACAGTGCTATTGTACTTCACAACTTAAATCAGGGAACAATAGGTATAGTCATATAAAACAGAACAGGACTAGATTAAAAAAATCAGGTGCAACTAATGGTTAAACTAACAAGGGGAAGCAAAAGAAACCAGGAAGTAACACAAATGACCAGCAGAGGGAGAGAGAGAGATCCAGGGCGTGACAGAAAACTGTGACATTCATAATTCATAGACTGTAATTCATACTTGAGTGGAAACTGTTTGTCTACATAAAAAGGAATATCAGCCACACAGCTGAACTTCGAGGGACGCCACATGTTTCAGATAACAGCTTCACACCAGCACAATCTTTGTACTGATAAATGAGATTTCATCAGATACAACACTGAATTCTCACATTTCAAACACTGCTTTCCTCTCTAAGGTTTTCACTACTTTCACTGCTTCCAGTGAAGAGTGAAGAGCGTATTTAATTACTGTGGGTGAATGAGGGAGGGTACTGACCCTCTCTCTCTCTCTCTTTCTCTCTCTCCCCCCCACCTCTCTTTGTGTGTGTGTGTGTGTGTGTGTGTGTGTGTGTGGACACCACTATTTGAAACTTGAGTCCAATAATGGAAATGAAGATGGATCCTGCTGTCTAAGCCTCAGGTATTTTTGGCGTATGGGCCTGCTTACCGATAACCAATACAACTCTAAAGTTCATGCTACTACATCTGCTCAGAGTACCTTGGGACATCAGCTTGTATTAAAAAGTCAATGTAATTGTAAAAGGAAGAAGTTGTTGTTTAAAAGATCTGAGATCGGGAATGACACAAGGAATAACAGGAATAAAACGGGAGCACAACAATTTATCAGGAGATCTACAGATTGAAAAATCAGATATTGAATATTAAGTGAAGGAAAGTGTTCATATTTTGTGTCCCCCTTCACCCCCACCCCCAGCCCTGTCTTTCTTTCTCTCTCTCTCTCTCTCTCTCTCTCTCTCTCTCTCTCTTTCTCTCTCTCTCTCTCTGCGACTGGAGTGTGAACTCTTAACAATGGATTCTCAGTCTTTCATTAAGGAAATGTATTTCTTGTTTGATTTTGACCATTCTTTCCACTTTCAAAGACATTAATTACATTTATTCTTTCTTCTAGTTCATAAAACTGTTTTGAGGAATTTGTTACACAAACCAGCATATTTTCTCTGTTTATGCAGCAGGGGTCACTATATACCTTCATAAGACTCAAATACACTCTCTTGACGAAGGACTGCTGGAGACCTGCCCTGCTTATGCCATTTATTTTCTATTTAAAAAGCTGTGTAGGGGCCTTCTTTTAGAACCCCTTTCCTCATCTTAATCATCATTAGAATAATGTTATGACCTGCCTCAGATCAACAGTTATGAGAATAATATTTTATAACATGTTCCTCAGATCAAGTCTTGTCTCACTGAGCCGGAATGTGAAACTCTTTCGATGATCAAGAAAAACAGGATATGTCTTCTTTATCTTTCTGTCTCACTAGAACTGCTGAACCTGTTTTAAGAACTCCGGGTCTCAGGCGAGACTGAACCCGGGATCCACTGCACTAACTTACCCACTCACTCACGCAAATTCAGTCAAAACATTACTGTTATGGTGGGTGCAGATTGTGGCTGTGGGGAAGGCTGTGTTGGTGTTGAGCTGAAAATACTTTCTCATGACTGTGTGGTGCAAAAGGGATTTGGATCTATGACTCAGAATTGTTCATAAAAACACACACATTAAAATACTTGAAATGCTGGTGCATATAACGTTATTAACTTTGTTGTGCTTATGTGTGCTTTATTGTGGAGCTGACTGGAATGAACACTTGTCAGGCCTGATTAAACACGGAAGAGTAGCATGTTTTCATGGTGACTAAGAAGTTAAATGTAAGGCAGAAACTAACTGAAAAACACAGGTGGCAGTTCACAGAGGCTTACAAATATAGGGAATATATGTTTCACTCTTTCCCACATACATTTGCCATTCATTGTGAATAAATGCCCAGGGTATCATGGTGTCAAATTAGCTAATGACTGTGTTGAAAACTAGCAACTTTGTACCTTGAAAAACGCACATTCGGGCCCACAAATACAAACAACTTTGTAATCCTGTCCAATAAAACACACCCTGAAGCATGTGCCTCGTTTAGTGTGAAAACACACACCCATACTCATACAGACACACACACACACACACACACACACACACAAGAAACATTGCACATCATTCCCTCCACATTAATGAGACACCTCCAGGCATTCAACTTAATATTTTTTTTTTCCTATTAGAGGGAAACATGACAAAACTAATGGCTTCAAAAGCAATCAAAACGTATCTTAAAGAGATGCTCTATGGACTTATTACAGTCATATGTACTTCAGTAATGAAGCAGATATGAAGGAATCTATCCTTCCGGCAGTATAAATGATTGCTCTTCCCCTTACAGATGCGATCTCATTATCAGTGACAGTTTGCCTTCAGATCTCTGTCACTCAGGATGATCTGTTGCATTATCATGGTGTTTTCCTCTCTTGTTTATTTGTCCGATTTAAGACCGTTCAGACAACTCTTTTGAGACATATCACACACCTCTCTCTGATCCTTTCCACTGAAAATCAAATCAGATCCACTTAAGTGATTTTCTCTCGTCAAAAAGATCTTTTCAATCATCTCAGATGGAATACTCAAAATTAGTTCCCGTCCAGCTCTCATCATGTGAGATCTTCTTCAGCCGAGAAACCGGGGAGAATCTCTTCGTTCACTTTTTTTTATGAAATATGGATGAAGTATGATAAAAAAAAAAAAAAAAGTAATAAGAAATCAGTCCTCAGAATTTCTGTAGACTGTAGACATTCTGTAGACATTTGGATGCCGTGGATTTTTTTTTTTTTTGTAATAACATAACATGAGTATTAAACTGCTGTTTTACAATGTCGCAAAACATAAATTAGAACCTTCATTTTTTACTTGTGCATCGTTTCGCTAAATTGTTGTTACTGATGATGACAAAATCACAATATGGTTAGGTTGGTCTAAACAATGCAAGAGAAAATTGTCTTTACCATTTCTACAATGTTACTGAAGAAAAAAGGTAATAATTTTGACTTTAACACATTCAGTCAGAAATCAGATTTTGTGAAAAGTCAACAGTATTTGTAATTTTCAATTTCCAGTCCATTTACATCATCACTAATTCAGCTCAGAGGGTGTTCAGTTTCTATGAGTAAGCTCTGTATGATGTCTATGCAGATCATTGTGCACTGTTAGTAGACGACAACCCCAGAGTCAAACGCTCTCAACTCCAAGGTGTTTGATTCAGTCCAGGCTAGTTTGGTTCATTTCTGTTTTTCAGCAAAAACGAAGTGGGAATGCAGCATTTATAATTTCTCTTCAAAAACTGTCAGATTCTGAAAACTTAATAAGCTAAACCCCCCCCCCCCAAAAAAAACCCCACGATCCCTCACGAGGTCTTAATGGAGCACTCATAACACTCCATTAAGACTCCGTGTTGCAGCAGCCCGCAATCTGTGCCAATACTGCCACCTGGGATGGCTTGGGTGGTTCATTTATAACTGCTGCAAATTTATAACAATATTCATACAAACTTTATTGGTTATTGGGCTATTGGTTATAACAAACTATATTTTAGGCTTATAACACTGTAATGGAAGCTCACTAACGTTTTCTTTGCACGTTATCTGCACATTGTAATCCTAAATGGTTTTCAACAAAGCAAGCCAAACAAAACAATAATCCACAATTCTACACTTCACTGTCTCTTGCTGTCTCCTACTGTCTCCAAATGCTCAACCAAATCCTCTCAGCTGTAAGGCTATGAGAAGACTGCATGTTTTTAATGCCATCACCCCACTCAGCCTTGGAGATCCAACTGTTCAAAGTACTCTGCTGGGTGGAAATAGTGTTACAGGTCTCTTTATGGCCAATTGTTCTAACGAATTACTAAAAAAAAAAAAAAAATACACCATAGATGACTATCGGAACAAAACAAAACAAAAATAAAGATCTAAACAACACAGTACGTTTTATTCCTCCTTTGTTTCTCCCTTTCTGACATTATGAACTCCGATTTATAAAGATTCATTTTTCATCGCCTAATCACGCCTTTGGTGTGATTCGTTGCTCGTGTTATGAACCCCCAGGCTGGGCATAACACTCGTCACCTAATCACAAAGGTGCAAGTAGCTTAGAGAGGGGAAACAATAAAAAAGAGACAAGGTTAAGCCTTTATGAATTTTGATATAACTTCACTGAGCTAAATACCCTAACCACGTGGACTGTGCTTCTTAGAGCCATACGCTTTAACATTACGATATGCCTACATCCTAAGTCCTCGGATGTTAACCTCAAGACAAAGCATACTAAACTCCCTGTCATGAAAAGGATCCTGTTCAGGATGTGTCTGCTATAGAAGAATAGTCTATAGAACTATGGACTATAGACCATAGAATAAAACTCAATTAATAAAATCAGTTCTCAACACCTCGTGGTTTGGTAAAGTT
Source organism: Chanos chanos (assembly GCF_902362185.1). Taxonomy (NCBI): domain Eukaryota; kingdom Metazoa; phylum Chordata; class Actinopteri; order Gonorynchiformes; family Chanidae; genus Chanos; species Chanos chanos. The sequence continues at coordinate 15,652,993 of NC_044501.1, forward strand.
TCTTTCTTTCTCTCTTTCTTTCTTTCTTTTTTTATTGGAAAGACAGAAATGAATTTGAAGATGTCTCGCTGGAGTGAAAAAGAAAATCTCTTTATGAAGACCAGGGATGCAGAGGAAAAGAGAAAGAGCGAGAGACAGTTTTCCCCATATTTTACCACTATTCACCACGGCTGAATATGTTCATAGTTAACACAGTATAATATCCAAAATTGAGAGGAATCCAAAAGAAGAAGCATACTTGCAAATGACATTTGTACACTACCCATGTACCCTATTACAGCAGCATTAAAGAGCGTCACGAGTCTATACTGAGCCAGAAGGATTAGCCCAAAAAGCACCAGCTGTGTTGGTGTTGCAGTGCCTGCCTGAGTGCATTCAAAAGCCAGCTTACATTGATCTGGAACAACAGTACTGTCTCCAGGCACATCAGTAGAACTACTCTCTTTGTGTTCACTGAACTGGTATGACATTAGAATGACAAATAGCTATTGTCAAAAATGAAAAGGAAATAAAAACATAAACAAAATATGAAAATGCTTGGATCATAAGAAAATTCCAGAACTACTGAGAGACAAAAGCAAATCTGTTTTGTGTAGTTATGTGTATAATTACAATGTAATTAGAATCGAGTGGCCAGAGGAAAGGTCGTCGCTGAACTCTTTAAAACACCATATTAGACCACTGTAACGTCCACTGCAGCAGAATACTCCAAAGCAGAGTACTGCAAAGCAGAATGCTTTGATGTACATTACAGCAGAATACTCTTAAAAGGCGAATGCTCAATAAGGCCACCTAACAGAACATTCCGAGGTACTTAACAGCAGAATACTCCCGTGTATTTTACACCATGTCTAAAAATAAACTAGACAAAATAAAAACAAAAACAAACTCCCTTAGTGAAAGTTACTGGTGCATAGTATAGAGTAAAAGTATTATGTGTACACAACAATGGGGCATGTACAATGTACCCCACATTCCTTCAATAATTATAACAGACTGCATAGCTGTTTTCTGTACAAACTGAAGAAGCTTTTCATTCCTTTTGATATGTGTACATGCAATGAGTGTTAGTAATGGTAAAATCAATAGTTGTGCATCAGTCTTCAGTCAAAGTCATTGCTGCAGTTCTTTTTTTTTTTAGGTTTTCTTTCCTAATCCCTTGATGAATCTGTATTGTTACTGTGTGTGCATGACTGTGTGTGTGTGTGTGTGTGTGTGTGTGGGTGTGTCTGTGCCTGCGCCTCTGTCTGAGTGTGTTTGTGTGGGTGTGGGTGTGAGTGTGAGCATGTGTGTATGTCATGATAGCAACAAATAAAATAAAATCCTTCTCTCTGACAACCACATAACTCATCCTCTACAATAAAGGAATCAAATGACAAACATGCTCTTGCAAAAAGAATCACCATCACATTGTTGTCAGGTTAATTAGTTTATTTAATGAATGTTGTGATTCAAAGTGATTAGAATGAATTGTGAAATGAGAAAGTATCCACTCTGTAAAAACAAAGCATGCTGACACAAGACATTATCTTTTCATTTTAAAGGTGAATGGAAAAAAAAGAGAAATAATTTTAAATATATCAAACAAACCAAATACACAATATCCAAAAAATTAAAAGAAAAAAAAAATTCCAGAGTTATCTGCTTTGCCCAAAACATTACATTGACATTTGGAGACCTGCACAGAAATTCAGTGTGAAGGCTTCAATCATTAAATGTCAAACATTTTTAGATTATTCTGAAGCATCAGTTGTCTACCTGTAAGAAAAAAAATCTGTTTTGTTTTACTGTGCAGCTGGAATGTGACTTTTCTTTAATAATAATAGTTATATTGAATGCAAGCAGGACCTTATTCATTCGAATTTTTGCCTTTTTTTATAAATGAATTAAATTCAAGAGGGTAACTATGGAAATGTGCAGTTACCTAACTGCGAAGGATAAGTTGTTCTTTTCTTTTCTTCTTTGGCTGAGTTGTTTATTAAACTGGTATTTGTATTTAATGTTGCAATTGTTCACTGAGCTGTTATCACACTGCATTCATTCTTATAAGTAATCCCTGTTATCTGTAGTTATTTAATTTTTCATGAAGAGGTTTTGTTGGGTTGATTTTTTCATACAACATTTTTCTTAACAATAGTGGCTATATTCGATGTCAAAGAACTGCTCTACAAGATCCTGAACCATTGTTCCTGTGTGTGTTAGTTTTCTATCGTTCTGTTTCTGAGCACCCTGAAGCCGCAGGGTCAGAGTGGAAAATCAGCTCCAGTCTGTAGTTTTGAAAGAAAAAAAGCTCTTTCCTGCTCTTTTGTTAAAAGTTGATCATGAACAAAAACAAACAAACAAACAAACAAAAAAGAACAAAATAAAAATTTCACTTTCCAAGTGCATTTCACTAAGCAAGTTGCTCAAATGCTTGAGAAAAGTTGTTTTTGAATGAGTCAGTGTGCTTGTTAAAGTGTTGCATTGGGCATGTCTTGTCCAAAATGTAGCTTAAGAAAAGATAACAGCAGTTAAGCGAATAAAATTTGCTTGTCTAAAAAAAAAAACATAAGGCCTTTGCATAATGTTTCAAAGTAAAGTTAACCATTAGATATTACAACATGGTCTGGTCAGTAGATACTCCATGGGTCCAGTAACACACTATCACTGAATGGGAATGACCCTTGAGATTGAAAATGTGACTCATTGCCTCTGGGACGTTCTTTCAGTGGTTGGAAGAGGGTGACAAGGCGTCTGGACAAAGAACGACAGTGTTGAATTGTGGCCTCCCTAACTAGAAATGAACTTAGCCGGAGGAAACCTTTCAGACAGTCGTAGTTGGAGAAGCAAGTGACACGATGTGACAGTCATCTGCTATCACTCAGTGGTGTGCTGGATTGGGAGATGGACAGACAAGGTCACGAAGGTCCGTGGAGTGTAATTAACACTTTTAAGTACACTGCACTCTTAAATATTACTTTTATGACAATTTGCCATTTATTATGCAGAGTACTACCGGCCAACAGAATATTCACACACGACTAAACTTTCTTCTCACCAGTGAGCTATTCCCCCCCAAACCCCCCCCCCCCCCCCCCCCCCCCCCAAAAAAAAAAAAAAAAAGTCTCCTACTCTACTTTCCTCATGCGTTCACAGAGACATTAACATAATCCAAAGACATGCTCCATTTCCTCTGACTCTTTCTCTTCCCTCAGACGGAATATAATTGAAAGTTTTGTGGAGATGAAAAGAGATAACGGCTGAGACTTAAGCAGAACACTGATGAGGCATTGTGGAAATGAGCGGGGAGATTTTGATCCAGTGTGACACGTCCTTCCTAACAAAAATGTTCATGGTCAATGTCTGTCAGCGCAATCAAAGCACAACAAAATAATTGCCATACATTCAATAACAGTTAAACAGTGATACTGAAAAGGAATTATCCATGGTGGAGGTTGTAGGGGTTCAAAACTGAGGAAATGCTTTGACCACAAATGATCAAAATATAATAAAATAAGTCAGAATTTGTTAACTTTGCTTTGAAATATCTTGTAAACTCATTTATATGATCCAGTTGAATAGATGCAAAAAAAAATAAAATAAATAATTCTTGTAACTTAGTATCATTAGTTTGATTCATTTGAGGCAATGAGCTTGTTATGAAATGAAGTTTTAAAATGAGCTAATTACATGTACCAACACTGGTTAACAATTCTTCATGCATCTATCACCATAACTGAAATTTATGATGAATAACACCTACTCTATGCATATACTGCTCATGTGTGTAAAATATTTTCACAAATATATAAGCATGAATAAACTTGAACACCATCCAGACCAGACTGCAACTCTCTCTCTTTCTATTTTTCTTCATTTTCCTCCTCTCTTCTGAAAGTAAATGTTTTGTAAGGACCCAGGGGTCTTTTTGGTTGAAAGTCTGGTCACTGCACATCGGTGACTGGGTATTTCTAGCAGAAATTGACTTGACTGTTTTGGCCTCCAAGTTTCAAACCAAGATAGATGAGCAGAGTGGAAGCCTTTGACTCTGGAAAAATAAGGTGTAATTTAATTCCAGTTGATCTGTGATTTTCTCTTTTTGATCCTAGAGCAATCCACAATCAGCTGGTCTTATTGAGAATCATTGCCAAGACTGTTGCGTTTTCCTCTGAGGAACACGTTTTAGCAGCAAACACAGACCTGACCTAACCTCACACATCACCAAACGATTTCTTCATAAACATACGCAACCTACAGGGAATAAAGAGAGACAGGAAAAAAAAAACATTAAATAATTTTCTTGAAAAATGCACACCCAACGCAATTGTCTTGGGGAGATATAGCTCAGTATATTTGGCCTTGTTTTTTTTTTTTCTTTTTTTTTTTTTGAGATTTATGATATGCAGCATGACTCATTCATGCGTAGCCGTGGAAGCTTTGTTTTTGGTCTGATGAGTCAGAATTTCCCAGTGCACTCTATTTTTACACTTTTAAATCCTAATTACATTTTCCTGATTGACTGCTGTGAATGATGATGACTAAAACCTGAATGTTACATCACTGCTCCATTACACCCATTAACAAATGAATTTGGACTATACATATAGTCAGCATTTAAATGACTTTGCTCGATCTTAGAAATATAGAAAAGTCCACACTGAGCACTGATCAACAGAAGAATCCATTTAAAGTGTCACATGGTATTAAAATGAAATGTGAGGACAGTGTAGCTGACAGTCATTGTCATACAAAAAGCAGTTGCCTTGCAGGGCCAATCACAGGGCTTTCATCTTCCAGTGTGCCAGATTATTAAGGTTCTATTTGAGGGAGAATTGGAGTTGGGGTGCTCTCTGAGGTCTGCTAGGATGGATAATCACGTTGCTGTGGTTTAAGGCGAAGCTTCACTTTTGGGGAAGGATCTGAAGAGATAATCTTAAAGCTTTGATGTCTCCTTCTGGCCACACACATACACATACACACACACACACACACACACACACACACACACAAATAGATGCATATCAAGTTTCTTCTTACCAATTCCTCCTTTTCAGCTAAAGGACTTAAACCAAGACAGTTCCCACCTGGCACTGAATGTTTTCCGGAAACACTTCGTACACACAAGACGATTGTTGTGCACATGACGGCAGAATAAACTCTCCTTCACTATTTCTCACTGTATTACTTTTGCTTTGAAAATGATTAGGACGAACACATTAACTTTGAGACAGTTTTTAACTGAGATTAAACATGCTTGGGCCAGTCTGACCACCCTTACATTCTTTTCAATTACTCTATGTAGTTCCAGCTACACTAGTAGAATAACTAACTCAAGCTTCACCTCAGCCTCGTGAGGGAGGCTTTTAATACGTCACGTTAAATGAGTTACAGTCCATTTTTTTGGATATCTGAATTCCTATGAGAATGCTGTGAGCAGCATTATTGAGAATTATGCTCAGATCTATCCACACCCACAATTTATTGCATGGGCAATTATATTAAAAAAAAAGTTATTAAAAGTTATTGAAGTTTTACAGACTTATTTAATACTTAGCCCTTACTTTTTTTTTTTTTTTATTGCGATTCAGAGGACTGACAAATTACCTTCAGCACTGGCCAACCTTCCACTGCTTTGACCTTTTATGAGTCTTTTATGACTGCTTTACCGTCATTTCACCCAGTGTCATTGTCGTCTTTCTGTCTCATTTGTTTGTGCCGTCTGTAAAAGTAAAAAAAAAAAAAAAAAACTCTCAAATTTATAGCCTCGTTTTATCCTTCCTTATGGCTTGGTAACCATTTTTCAGTTTTACAAAAACAGTTCTTGAAACCTCAGTGCTCACTTAATATAACTTAGTACAGCTGTGGCTTGGAATTTTCTCTCCACTGATGCCTCACAGTGATGGGGACTCGAGTTTGAGACTTGGACTTAAGTCGCACTTAAGTTGCACACACAGTGACTTGCGACTTGACACGAGACTCGTCCTCAAAAGACTTGAGACTCAGCTCGGACTCGAGATCTGGGGCTCGTGAACAATCTTTATTTTATTTTTTAGGCACATTAACAGTAAGAAAATGTCTGACACGCTGGATGTCATTCCCTCCCTTATTATCATGCGTAACTTTATACATGTGCAAAGCCACAGGTGACTGTAAACTGCGACAACAACACTGTAACCATGGAGAGCACAGCTGCAGCTGCTGAGCCATTTGTGAAAACCTTTGGCTATAATGCCTCCACACAAGGCCCAAAGAAAAGAATGGCTAAATGCAAGGTGTGTGATACCAAAATAAAGGATGCTGGATCAACCACATCAAATTTTATCAGGCACCTAAAAACACACCCAGACAGGTCAGTCAGTCACTCGGTAATGTGAAAGACAAGTTAACATTAGCTCCTAAGGATGGTTAGCAAACATGTTAGTTCAGCAGAAGCTATCTAACATTAAGTTGTTACTAGCTTTGTAGCTAAGGGAGGTTAACTTGATTAGACTGGCATTTGCTGAATATTTTGAAAAGATGAGTGAATGTTGCAAAATACAGTTATTAACTTTTTAAAGGAAACGTTTCATTGTGTGTTTTTTCTCATATTGCATTGCAATAGCCTGTTTAAAGTGATCATATACCAAACAATTAATCAATGCTGATGCTGTATGCTAATAGATAGAGGAGTGATGATAACGTAGTACACGCTTTGAATTCCCTAGATATAGCAATGCAGTGTTCTAAGCAGATCAGATGGCATGCAGCAGATGATAAAACGCTCATTACAACCATAAGAGACTTGAGACTTGACTTGGACTTGTGACCAAAGACTTGAGACTTGACTGGGACTCTAGCTCAAAGTCTTGAGACTTGGATATGCAAAAAATGACTTGTGAGCATCTCTGAGCCTAGGCCAGTTTCTCTTCGTAACACTCCAGCTTTGCTGAAGTGGCTGTGTTGCAACAGTGTTCTCTGTGTCTCTCATAACACAGCTAGGAACCAATTTCGCGCTCCGTCCCACATTCCTCCAAAGACCTGTCAGAAGTTTCTCAGAAAAGTGTCTGTAGAGCATGCCAGTATTGATCTAATCAGCACTCCTATTCACGTGTCCATCCTTCAGTGACCTTTTCATTAAGTAAATTCACGTCCAGTCAGAGACTCTAATTATAAAATAGATTTTTCATGACACCTTTGGAGGGGTTTTCACTGGTCATTTCCTCAAGGAGTTGGTGCTATTACCTTTTTTAAAGACATTTTTCATGCATTTAATTCACCCACTGTCACTCACTCACAGTCACTCACTGATTCTCCTCTTTCTCAATGTTTGCATATATTTATTAATTGTTCACTGGTTAAATCTGGTCCTTGAACTGACCAAAAGATAATTTTGAAGCTAGTGAGGCATCACCAAATTGTATTCACAAATGAATTATATTTCAAAGAGATAGATACAAGTGTATGAATATGGTGATGATGTTGGAGTGTACAAGATATTTAGATATCTGTCAGATAGACTGTAACTTCAGAAGTATAGAGCTGGATAAATAAGGGAGATAAGTTCATTCACATTCTACTTTGTTTTTCCTTGATTCATTTGTGCTGGATATGATTGAAGTGCCTGTTATATGGGTCACAAGTGATATATGACTTGAATTTTGTGTGACAGACTGTACACTTTAAGCCCATGGATGCATGGATGTGCCCATGGATCTGAAAGAGGAGTTCAATCTAATATCTTATAAAAATCTACCCAGAACATTAAACCAAGCTATTAAATATCCAATATCAAAATATCAGCCACTTCCATCTCCCATGAGATTGGATACATTTTCATATACAGTATTCATTTCTCTTCTTCCCCCACTTTACTGGCAGCCAATGTTAGATTTAAAGAGCCTTTAAACAGCCATACACCAATGGACCAGTGACTTTAAATTTAGAGCTTTCATCTGATGGAGCAATCTTTGTCTTTGGATGTAAAATTATTCATTTTCATCCCCTTCCAGTCTAAGGTTTCAGCACAAATATAAAGGCCATTGTGACCCAGCACGATGTAAATGATAGGGGAAATTGTTGGAAATTAAGGAAGTTGCTCTGAGACGATAGTGGAAGGTGAAAAAATGCGAAGAGAGAGTTAAAAAAAAATCATTTATAGTTCACGTGACCGTACTCAACAGGTAAGCAGAGTGTTCATGCATTTAAAATAATTTAGATCTAATATGATCATTTTTGTTGTTCTCTTTGTCAAAAAAATATAACACATCCAGCCAAAAGAATCCTGAAAACAGAAGTGCACATACACAGTTTTGCTGTACTTGGAGGAGGTTGGAGGAGTTTCATTATGTAAAACCCTAGAGAGACTCCCTAAATCTCCAGCCATATTGCGTGGGGACTGACTGAATCAAAGTGTGCAGACCTGGTTGCCAAAACAATCTGCATGAGAACAGCAGAGGAGGCAGAGTTGTTGACAGACATCTTGCTCAGGATTTCCCGGATAAGCGCTCAGATTTATCAACAAGACAAACAAGAGGCATATTTCTGATTTTGTTTGGTTTCTCATGAAGCTGACTTTCTATTGCTTGATATAACAATGAAGCTCAAACATGTCAAGTCAATGACTTGCCTCAACAACCACACCACAGCGCTTCGGATGACAGTCGTTATTAAGGATGATTTTAGAGGATGATATGACACAAGAGTTCCATTAGCAAAAGTGTTCTTATCAAATGTGATAGGTTGTCTCATTGCTGGACAACTCACAATTAGCAAAAGTATTTGTGTAGCTTTTGAAAGGTCCTCAGGTTGCCTCATTCACCCTTACTTACTCTGCTTGTAACAGTGAGGTCAGATGCTGTGGAGCAATGCCATTCTCCAACTTTAAAACAGGAAAGAGCTCCTAAAGGTTTGGTAGAGGTTTTTGTAATACAGGTTCACTGTTAAAATATTACTGTAATCTTTATAGAACTTTACTAAGGCATTGTAAATGTACATGAATTGACTTTGAAGTGCATTGCAGATATAACTTCAATACTGTACTTTAAGGCCTTAGGGGAATCACTACTACAGATAAAACAGGCATTTACAGTGGGAACATCCTGGCAGCCATTCTCTGTCCACCAATAAGCAACCAGTAAAGAGAATCAATTCACAGAGTAAACAGTCAAGACAACAGCTGGTCAATGAAAGTGGTTAGCTTAGCCGCCAATCAGTCCATTATGACAATGCTATTATATTTGTGAATGGAATAAAGGAATTTCCTCTTGTTAATGAGATCATGTCGCTGACATCAATTATCATCAAGATCCATTGTGACTGTTTACTGGCCACAGTACTGTGGAGTTTATAGCTTGGTTTTCATGTTGAGATAAGGTATATTCAGACAAAGAACTAGACAATGGCTTCCACCAGTGTGGATACAGAAAAGAAAAGTCATAGTTTTCACATACAATAGCAACATGTTTGTTTTCTAAAATGGTGACCATTTCAAATGTGTCACATTCACATTGTATGTCCAGCCAGACTACAAGCACAGATGTTGATTATACCTGAGATTTTATGACCATTACCTTGTCTACATGTCCCTGGAATCAGATTTTGTGCTACATTTGATTCATAGTTGAGTTCACTTCTAGTCTCAATGCTGTCTGTTCTTTGTTCTTTTGTTCATATTTCTGGTTTTGATTTATTTATTTATCAATTTATTTATTTTTTAGACTGGAAATGGTAAAACATTCAGCAATAAAACCCACCTGAATTCCCTTAAGAGAGAGACGCTCAACAAATCAGAGATTCAATGAAGATGAGTCACTGTGTAAAGGAGTTTCAAACTGGGAAATACAAACTTATCTCATAAAATTTTCAGTGGACCTGCTTTGCCTTAAATTATATATTTCAGTGAACTTTATATGACCTATCAAAATGACTCATAAATGTTTGTGTGTCACATTGTCTCAACAATGAAATATCTGAATAATACAAGTGTAACAAGATGCACTTCTGGGGACTAAATTGCGCCATAATGCCCTTCTGTAAAGATGTCATTAAGAGTCTAGACTGACAGAAGCTAACACTTCTTATCGACTTGTAGGACTGTAATTTTACAAATATGTATTAGATGTGGCACACAGACTTTGAACTGACTCATACTGTAAAACCAACGGCTTTTCAAATAATTCAGTCTCACACACACACACACACACACACACACACACACACACACACACACACACACACACACACACACACACACAGCCTATAGATTGTATTGCATATCTTTTAAAGATATAAATAATATTGCAGTCCATAACACCTGCAGATGTAAATTGACAGTGAATTAATTATTCAAAACTTCAAATCTAGATTTTTCCACAGTGCTTAGTATGGTAGAGAAGTCTGATGAAGACAGACCTGTGCTTGTTGAAAGCAAAGTTACAAATTCCCATTTTACCTTTTGATTGGAAACCTACAAAGTGTGAATTGAATGTGTTGATACACTGATGACTTTGCAAATGAACAAAAGGCAAGATAAGTAAAGTACATTCATTTATCCACAAACAAACAAACACAAACAACGATGACACAAAATGACATTATGTGCAGAACCACAGGTATGTTTATCAGTCATATCTCTTTTGGCTTGATAGGCTGAAATTGTTTTGAGGGGGAAACAAATTCCCATACATATGTGTGATTATGCGTCATATTCCAGGCAGTAAATGCCAGCGCATGCCCTGGCCACCTTTCGGAGGTACTAGTGGGTGCTTCCACTCTCAGACAGTCTGATTGCTGCTTCCTACCAGCTGTCTAGCATGTGAATGCAGGTTTTGAAAGGTCAGGAAGACTATTCATTTAATATCTGTCTGCTGTTGTCACAGCTTATTTGGGCTACAGAGAACACCGTCACAATGCCCCGTCACCTGTTTAAGAGACAATTGTCTCTCTTTAGGCTTATGACTGCTGGACACCGCTGAGGGTCTGTGCTTAACAGAGAATGTGGGTGAGCTTTTCTCCCTATACCTCAAATAATGTCATGCTGACTTTGGCATTGGTTTGAGCCTCTAGCTCACTTGCTGAGGCGTCTGTATCTCCTACCCTGAGGTCTGTGGTTTCAGCCAGGCTTTGGGTGCATCTGTCACATGGAGACTGACTAACGGCTGGGATTTGTGGTGTCGTGCCCAGTCTCTGATACTGCTCCAAGCCTCTGTATTTCTGACAAATTTTCAGAGGCTGGAGAATCAGCGGTGGGGAGCACAGCATGAACCTCTGTGTGTGTTATGACTTACTGGAAAAGTCCTCCGCAGTCTGGGGGAAAAGCGGCACTGCTTGAGTCTACACATGTGAAGAATGGGTCATTAGGACCTAGAGGAAATCCCAGGCACAACGATATGGAGCACTCATAATAATAGAGTATATCAGTCAATAGCCAAAGTAGCTTCCTGAATGAGTCTTAATTAGTGAAAGTGAAAATTTATATGTTGTTCATGAGGAGATTTAAATGCAAATGTTCATTACACAGAGTTCACTTTCCCATACTTTATGCCCATGCTCTTCTTGCTACTCATGCTAATATGTCTGTAGGAGAAGCTGAATGGCTTCAGTTCATAGGATTTGCAACCAAAGAATCTCGAGGTGGTCCTGAGAGATTTTAGAACCTCCTCCCACCATGGAGCTGAAGTTGTAGAGTTCACTCAATGCTTTTTTGACACTATCTCTCTCTCTCTCTCTCTCTCTCTCTAGCTCTAAAAGAGGAGAGGGAAAGGGGAAGGGGTGGATTTTGAAAGTAAAAGCACACTGAAGAACTGTAGAGATGGTGTCAAATTCATAAACGTTTCAGAATAGTTTTCAGCAGATGTGCTTGAAAATGCTGCTTTTAATGGAAGGTAGTGTTTTCATTGTGAATGGGGAACATGGGCAGTGTCAGTTAAGTGTGACCACAACAATCCTAAACAATTACTCCAAACAGCGCTTGTAAACACAGCAAAAATACTGTAAATTGCTGACCTTACAATTCTCAGCCGTGACACTTTTAAAATCTGTAGCCATGTTAGATAATAAGTAAAAACAGGTCTTTTGTCTCCAAATGTAGAGATAGAGTGGGAAAGAGAGAAAAAAGCAATTTTCTGCATCAGTCCCATGTCGTCTCTCTCGTCAAGGCCTAGAGTGAACCGAATTTGCACACTCCATACGCATATCGCTCTCCACTTCGACTCCGTCACCCCAAGGACCCACCATATCAGTCAGTCCCAGTCTCTTTTACATACAAACCCCAATAAACCCTGAGTAAAACAGTCACCACATGATTGGAGGAAGTCATGCGTTGTCTCTCAATGACACTACACAATAAAAAGTAAAGTGAGCTTGGATAATGGTGAGACTTTTCACTTCCTGAAGAGCAAAGCACAACACATACATGTGTGTGTTCTTTCTTTCTCACGCTTTTGTTCTCTCAACTTCAAACTCAAAGTTTCTGTTAAACTGTGGTTATTTATTACACAGTTGACAGTAATTAAGCTGCAGCAAGGGGAAATTCCAGAGGGTTTTGGAAGTGAGTGATATATTAAACTTTTATGTCGCTCCTTTTGTGAGATTTTTTGCCGCTCGACTTGAGCTCACATTTTCAAATTCTCAAAATAACGATGGCTTGTAAATTTTTTTTTTTTTTTTTGGTTTACTTTTTGGACCTTTATGTTAGCGAGAGGTAACTCATCTTCAACAACTCAGAGCTGAGGACAAAATAGGACAAAATAATTACTATTGATTATATTTAAGGTGCCTCAGTGAAGGCAGACTGAGATAAATGCATTCGAGGTTATGCATCATAAATCCATAATACATCTTCAGTGAGATGTGTTAAATCATGATTTCTAAATCAAATTTCCTTGATGATCAGAGACGGAGAGCTTTTGAAGTTTTCGGGAACTTTGAAAGTGCTTCAAAGCGGCTCTAGGATCTCATCATCTCTGTTTCACACAAGCTCATCAAGAGTCGCAATTAACACGCGCGCACACTCACACACACACACACACACACACACACACACACACACACACACAAACATAACTTCCAACTCCTGATTCCACACTTCAACATTAAATTCTGAGTGGTTTGCCCTGCCCTGTTGCGTTCCTGGTTAAATTAGTAAGTCAAATGATTCTTTAGTGAGCTATTGTTTACAACAATAAAAATAAAAATAAAACCTTTGAGAATGACCTTAAATAGCCTGGGTTGAATTACCTGACTAATTAGTGTAGCCCCTTCACCTTTCACGTAGTTACTGGAGAGATACAGCATAGGACTCATTAAAATTTGCAAAATGATGAAACAGTCACCTTTAAATTCATGTCCCATCATGGCTGGACTTTGAGGTTACTGCTTTGAGGTTGGTTGTAATCTCTTGCCCACACTGACAAACTTGTGACAGACATGTTATAGCTAACAGGCTTTCATTCTCAATACGTCAGCAGTCTAAAAGAGCTGGGTCATACAGAACAACAAAAAAAAAGGAAAAAAAAAAAAAAAGAAAGACATTTGACTGGTCCTCATTATTTGCCCTGTCTATTCTTCCCTCCATTCTCTTTGTCTGTAACTCTGTCACCCTGTCTTCTTTAATCCAGTATGTCTTTTATTTCATCAACTAACAGAACAGAGAATTGAAAAGAAAGGGAACGCTATCCAAAGTCATCTCCATGTGAATGTGTCAGAGTATTTGCATGTCTCAGCAAAACTGCTGTTAAAGCCTTGTTGAAACCTTAACAGAATTTTAACCACGGCTTTATATCACAACACAACATACACGCACACCCTTAGCCTCCTTTCCCAAGCCCTTTCAAATAGGGGATGGTATTGGATAATTATAAACTACCTGCTCTTATCTATCTCCCTGAGATTTGTGAGAGAAGGTTAGGGATTATCTGACAATGGTCATTCTCAGAAAAATAATACCACTGAACATTACAGTTATTCACTGACATGGACTTTCCCTTAAAGATCCTTTGTGATGCATGCATTGCGGTTCACCCCCCAAATCCAGAAACCTGATGAACCAGACACCTGATGAGAGCTGAAAAGATGGAGGCTATTTCACTTTTTGTTTTTTTCCCTAATTTTTATTATTTTTTTCTTTTTCGACACCTTTATTTAGGTGTTTTTCATCCCCCCCCTCCCTTTTTTGTTTTGTTTGCTTTTTATCCCCTTCTGTCTTAATTTGGCCATGGCCAATTCCCTTGTGTTTCTGCTCCCCCATGGCTTGTATGACCTCCACATCATCTGGGGAGGCTTCAGACTCTCATATGTCTCTTCAAATACACCCAGACCATGGAGGACTTTTCTCAGAGGCTGTAACATGTGGGGGTTCACGCTATGCACCCCAGTGGGAGTTGCTGTTACAGCGTAGGTGAGGTGACCCCCCTGCTGGATATCCAGTGGCAAACACCGTTAGATGATAAGTGATCAGAATGCAAAATGCATGATCCTTACTACTGGTCTTCAGTAAATTTGGCGGGTAGGAATTAACAACTGAAACTGCTAATCAGTTATCTTTGAAGAAACTAGATTTACTAGATCATTAGATAGAGATTAGGTGATCAAAAGTAAAGAAAAGAGTCTCATATTACATAAAGCCTGCAAATCATCTGTTTATCAATTTTACCAGTTTAAATGTTACTTTTGGTTCTGGTTCTGGTTCTGGTTGCTCTCTGTCTTGAATTAGCTTTGAGGAAATGTAATAACTCTCATTTTGAAGTCACAGATGGAATCATTGACTCAGTCTAATTAAAATCTTTTTGAGGCTCATGTTTACATCTTAAATGTAAACACAGATGGCAACAAAGATGAATAATACCTTAGTTTCAAAATATGACATGTTAAAAAGGTTTATTTAAGCTCTCAAGTCTTTGTGAAGTTATATTTTTTTCAGCATTACTGGAAGAAACTAGAGTCTGGCCATCTGTAGAGTAATGATGTTCAGTGCTGTTTGCTGGTTAACATTAATTACCCTCCTGTGGAAAGAAGAAAATTAACATGTTTGTTGATAATAAAACTCTCATGATGAGAGCTCTCCCTTCTTATTGGCATTTTAATAAGTATCCCACTGAGAGACAGACAGACAGACAGCCAGACAGACACACATACACACACACGCACACATGCACACGCACACGCACATACGCACACACACTCACACACAAACACACAAAAGACCCTGAGGTCTTCTTGCACTCATTATACTTTCACGATCACTGGACAATTTTCCCACTTTCCCAAATTAAAATCAATGCGGAACTCTCCTAGCAAAGTGCAGCTGAAGACGGCCTAACTTTAGAGTACGAGTGAAATACTAACTCTCCAAATCTGACTGCCAGCACTGGCTAGTCACAATGACTTCAACCTCACCATTATTGCTGCTCCATCAGATCAGCATGAAAAGTATCTAGAACCAAGAGACAAGTGTGGGAAGATCATACAGTAAAGCCAAGCCCTCTGGACCCTCTGTCCAAGAGAACTCTCATCAGAGTGGGCAGCAGTTCCCCTTAAACTCCCCTGACAGAAAAGCTCCAAAACTAGATGATCAAAAGACGTCAAAACCAAGTCAAGTGAATTGGAGAAAGGGCCATAGGGGAGATAGATAAATAATGTTCAGCTGTGTCTGATTAAACTAAACTGTGTGGTGATGACCATCACTGGTTTTATTAAGGCTGAACTGATGACTGAAGGATCAGAAAAGGAGCATAGGAAAGCATATTTCACATAAATACATTAAGCAAAAATATGAAATATGAAAAACACTTACCTGGGGCAATGGGCCTAACATTAAATCATAGATGACTTTGGCTGAACATGGGGAAAAAAAAAAAGTTGCGGTAGAATATATAAGAAGCACATGAAATAATTTAACAGTATGGCCTAGTGTGACAACCGGGTTTTTAGCTTAATTTTTGTTTTGAGTAAATTGAGTCTGAATGTTGTCTTCGTCCTTGACTAACATTTGTTGAATGAATGAGCATGTTCTGTTGCTTGCATTAGTGCATTATTTTCTGTCAACAGTATTACAGATTGTCAAACTATGCCTGTGTCTTGGGGAATTTTTGGGCAACGATTTGAACCATAAATGAGTATATTTCAGGGGATTGTTTGGAAGGAGATTAACTCTTTCTATTGCAAGTCTGTATGTTGGGTCTTCTTATGTAACCCTGTGTCTGTTTCTCTTTTGTTACCCAAAATCCATCCCTTTCCCTTTTTATTTATTCATTTAATCACTTTTTGAGTTTTTTTTTCTTTTACTCCAGGCGCAACAAAAATAGAAGAATTAATCAGCGTGGCAGTATGTCAGATTACATGAAAAGATCTTTTCTGAAAAGTTGATGCACATCAAGAAAATTATACCAGAAATGCCATGACCACGTGTAATACAAGACGACGACATTGTCGCGTGCACACACACACACACACACACACACACACACACACACACACACACCTTTTTTCCTTTTTTTTCTTTTTTTTGCTAACTTCTCTTTTATTCATCTTCTCCTCTTTTTTTTTTTTTAATTTATTTATTTATTTATACTTGTCATCAGCAGGGTTTCAGAATGATTTTGTCTGAAGAATTTTAAGCCATTAGTTCCAAATCAGTGAAAATTCCATGTAAGCACAGACAAATTCATTTTTAAATAACTCTCTGGTTTTTCTCATACAGTTCTGCTTAAGATATATTCAGAACCCACACTTTTACCTAATAAGTGTAGTGCTCCAATTTAGAGCCACTCGATCAATGTGGTGCTGTATTCATTTGTTGCTGGAGGTTCAAGTGTTAACATTGAATACACTAAACCTTCAGTAGCGATGTTTCAAACCCTTAGAGAGGAATTCTAATATTTCTTTTCTACCACTGTAGCAGGTTGCACATCAACACAATTGTTGGATGGCGTTAACAAATACATGAATTCTGCCTGTTGCAGCAATCCACTCACAAAATAATGCCTGTAGTCTAACCATAAACATTCCTTGTTGCTAATTAGACAAAACATCTGTCTTGGAAGGGAATACCAGTTTTTCTAAAAGGATTTGTAGGTGTCTATGCTGGCTTAAAAGAAGACAACTCAGGCTATACGGGATATTCTGTAGGGCTGTACCCCGCTTTGAATTTTGTCAGTCAAATCGGATTTGGCTGTTTAATACGATGCTTCGATTATTCGTCCGATTATTTAGCCTAGTTTACAAACCTCTCCACTTCTCTCATCAGTTAACCAGGGCATGTCGTCATGTGGATTTTTTTTTTTTCTAAAAAGAATGCCAGCTAACCCTGCTAGAATATATCTATGATTCCCCTTATTTATAATTCCTTATTGAAATGTCTTCCCTGTGCATTTTTGTAAGCTTCTATCTGTTTTATCTTGTTATTGTAATACACACAGACTGACAAAAAGAAAAACAAACAAACAAACAAACAGAAAAAAAAACAAAAAACAAACAAAAAAAACTGCTTCGCTTGAAGAATCTCAGTCGACTGACAGGTCCGACAGATGATTTGACTCGCTGACTTTCAGAGCACAGCCCTAATACTTTGTAAGTTTGAAGACCACTCATCACACCTTCGACCTTTGTTTTTCAAAAATTCTTTGAACCTGTTTAGAAGAAGAGTCGAGACCTTATATTTTATCTCAGTGGAAACTTAGAGTGCAGCGTGCCAGTTAGCTAAAGGACCTGCTTGACCTTCAGATCTCATTAAGGGTCACAACGCAGACAAATTTCTCACAACACCAACACATTTCTCAAACACTCAAACACATCTCAAAAAGTTTAAAAGTGTAATGGACTTGAACAGAACGCCTACAGACAGCTTCAAGACACATTTTTACCAAACTCTACAGAACTGTCGAGGTGTCTCAATGTTTTTCATATATTGCACTTGATGTTTCACACATAGGCATTTCAGGAAGGATTTGTCCAAAAGCTTAAAATAATTTTATTATGGGTGATTATGCATTGGTCTTTGTGGGGTTCGAATATATTGTGTCTACTCTTTGTCCTGGAGGCAAGTAAATTTTCATGAAATTATATCAGTTTTCATTACATTCCTAAAAGGATGATACACTAGTTGGGTTCGGGAGAGAGAAACAGGGTAGAGACAGCACACACAAGAGAGAGAAAAGAGAGAGAGAGAGAGAGAGAGAGAGAGAGAGAGAGAGAGGTATCAGAGTAATGTAATAAGACAGTAAATCAGGCAGTCAAATTGCCATTGAAACTGTCACATGGTGGTAGCGAATTCTCCCTCAGATGCCATGCACACCACATGCTGCCCTCTTCTATCTAAACAACTACTCATGTCAAGATAACCCTCACAAATGACCTTTGTCACCAACTGTTTGCTCTCGGTCATTTCCCTAAAAAAGAAAGTTATATTCACCATGTAGTAGCAATGAAAAAGAAACAGAGAAACAGGAGGAGTAGAGGTCTCTGGGAAGATTAGAAAACCAAAAAAGTACAGTCAGCTGTTATAATCTTTGGGAACATTCATTAAGAAAAGAAATACTTTGTTTTTCTTTGCTACACAAAAGCAAAGGAAAAAAAAAATAAGGCTACATTCCCTTATCATTCTTTTGGGCCCATTGATATCCCACTCACGTTTCTCTCTTTCCCTCTCTCCGTCTCTCATAAGTGTGTGTGTGTGTGTGTGTGTGTGTGTGCTCTATAGAGAAAGATACAAAGAAGAATATCCTATCACATGCATTCAGATGAATCTTTAGAGGTGCCTGGTCTTGCTTTTGGTTTAACTTGGGAATACTAATGATCTCTGAGACCAAACTCTTCTTAAAAAAAAAAAAAAAACTATCTTGTTGAGTTTTTAAATTCTAAACTTCTTCCTTTTGTATCTACCACTGATAGAACTGTCAGTATCTGAAAGTGCGATTGAGCTCTAAAGATGAGAGCAAGCTATCTCTTCTGACTGTCTTTTATATTTTCATATTTTTCATGATAAATTTACTTAATTGGGGAAATAGAATCAGTTTCTAGATGTCAACCCTCCTCAGTTGGAAGGAGGCATCAGTACTCCTGTGATGGAGCATAAATATGGAATGATTCTTAAACTTCTGAAACATTTACTTGGTAAGAGATTGAGAGTGGGATTTCTGTTGCTTTTGGTGGATAGCGAGTTCCAGATGAGCGCTTCTTTATTATATTATTCCTTATGAAATTTCTAGACCGTACTGGATCATCCTAAGAAGGTGGAGTAGGGTTTCCAATTGATCTGTTATCTTACATAGGGTGGTTTAGCAGGCAGTTTGGGAGTTAGTGAAACATAAGATCCTGTTAACTGAATCTTTCAATGAAGACCTATGGGTAGAAAGCTTTTTTCAATCTTGTGGCACAATGTTGGCCCTCTTTAGGCCTTTGCATCAAAATGAGCAGTGGTTTTAGCTGAAGTCCCCAAAACACTGAACCATCCCCACAACGTGTACCATTATCATTTTCTCCAATTCATTATTCATGTCCAGCTGTGAAGCATAACTCCTCCGTGAAGGTTTGAACAATACAACAACATGGTGAACAAGCTTGCTGATTCACCTCTGATTTACATCTCTTTCCAAAAAAGTACTGTTACATCACACAGGGAATTAAATAAATACGTTGTCTATAATGAAAAATGCATTAGAGCGTGATACGTGTCGTAATTGTATTAAACGTGAATTAAAGTTCAGAGCCTGCCAAAATCCATATAGAAAAGCCTCCCGGCATCCTTTTCTGTCATTCTGCCAGTACCCAAAGGAAGGCCGCATGTCAGCAAAATGTTTACTTTGCAAAGACAGTCCTCATGTTCAGTATTCAAATACAGTACGGTTATTTGCAAGGCATATTAGATGGCACCTGTTCCACATGGGTATGCAAACTGTTGTCACAAATTACAGACTTGCTTCACAACATGTATCATATTTACCAACAATAAAATAAGGAGTGAACAGCTTGAGGGACAGAGAATTTCCTTCTGCAGGAACATTATGCATGGAATATAAAAGTTTTTGGAATGTGTATGTAATAATAATACATTTTCATAGGGCAGTGAGTGAGGTCACTCCTTGTAATCATTCTCTCTAATGCGTGAAATCCTTTGAAGTTTAAGTTATTGGAACATTTGTGGTGTTCTTACTGCATATCCTCTGTTTTTCAATGCTGCTTTGTAGAATTACACCAGTATTATTTGATAATGTACCTTTGTCCTGAGTTTGAACTGTTTCTGAGAACATACCAAACACACTCTATCTTTTTAATGCCATCTTTTCTGAATCACAGCCTATCGTGTGTGTGTGTGTGTGTGTGTGTGTGTGTGTGTGTGTGTGTGTGTGGTTAGACTCGGGTCAATCAGGTTACAGACAGACTAAAAATGTTTCAACGTGTCATCCACTGATAGTAATCTGACCATCATTCAACAGGGGTTCATTTCTTACACATAAGACACTTTAAATACGTAGAGTTGGTTTTACACATGTGACAAACAAGAATTACTTTGTAATGAAAACAGTTTGAAAGCCTGTTATCAGTTTAATAGCTTCTAATAAGTTGGATTACTTGTAACTGGTTGAGACTTTATGGAGAAACACATCCAAGCCTCATCGAGTTGCTCTCAGATAATGAAGCTCTTTACAGCTTAACCAGGCACCTGGCACATGAAATGAGCATTCGGAGTATTTAGGGAGAGAGTGTCAGGAAATTGTACTGCCGGGCCAATGGCTCGTCAGCCTTGAGAAACAGTTGGCAAAGCTACCCACTGCTGTTCCATCTGATTAGTCTTATTTGGGCTGAATGATAGATTGATCCAGCTGAACATTCTCATTCTCCTCCTTACCATCCAATCACAGCAGGATTCATTTGCCTATTAGCTCCCCTCAGATATGGTGGATTAGGAAAAATTAAGAGAAAAGTAGGAAGCCTGTCATTCTTTGGCACTCAAGCTGACTTCTTCTCTTTTTCTTTGAATATGCAAAATATACAGTGTACATAATACACATATACATATACATATACATATACACAACATTGTTTAGTTTATCAGTTAAAAATGGGACCACCTGCTGCTATTGGAGAAAGATATATTCATATATTCATATATTTGAAAATAGAACATTTTGATCTTTAAAGGAGGTTGAAACTAATATTTAAGCGAGGTTAGGAATGGTGAATGATGGGTCTGCACTTTAATGTACCGTTTAGTTTCTCACAGCTGTTTTAATGTAACTGAAGGATATGTGCAAAACCCTGTCTTTCTCACCCTGTCTATCTGATTCAACTGAATATGTGACTATCTGTTCCATGAACATTCTGTGAGATCTTTTGATGTATGCTAGTGTTATGGTTTCATATATTACCATTCAGGCTCTTCAGGTAGGTTTGCCATACCCTCATAAAATACATACACAGATGAAACAGATGAAACTCTTATCTTAGCAAAATACTTTCATTCAAATCTGGTAACAGTATGCTATCTTGAATGGGCCTAATTGCTATTAATTGTTGCATGTTGTCTGTGGGTTCTGTAACTAAAGTGTAGGTGCAGTGGGTACTCTGGTATTAACTTTACAAACTTTGCAATCATTCTGTTCTGACAATGTGATTTGTGATTCTCATTCTGCTTTATTTTATTTTATTTTATTTTATTTTATTTTATTTTATTTTATTTTATTTTATTTTATTTTATTTTATTTCATTTATTCATTGATTTATTTGATTTTTTGCCACCCATACAATTAACATATTTCTCTCTTAAACCTCCTTCACCCAAACTATTATGCTCTACATGTTCCCATGTACTGAATGGAGTCCCAAAAACCAGTGTTATAGGTTTAAATTTGAGGACAACTGTTGCAGGTTAAACGACTTGCTCTAGTTACACATAAGGACTGTACTGTGCATGCTACAATATTTCAGTGGGGCTGGAATTTGTACTTTGGCTGAATGGAGAAGAATGGAGTCTCTTTAGGTTCTTTTTTTTTTTTTCCTTTCTTGATCAGCATGTAGAATGTTCTTTGAAGAAATCAATACATTTGTCTTTTGACTCCTTGCGCTGTCACTGGGTCTTACGACGTAGACACTCCCTCATATTGATTGCTACTCTCAACATTACAGCCAAGAAGATTTGGCTTAGTGAAGCATATTTTCTCCTGCAAAAGTTATCGAAATTCCTTCCACTGATGCATGCTCATTTATGACTGACTGTTTCTATCTATCTATCTATCTATCTATCTATCTATCTATCTATCTATCTATCTATCTATCTATCTATCTATCTATATGTGTGTGTGTGTGTGTGTGTGTGTGTGCGTGTGTATGAGCGTGTGTATTTATATGTATTAAGGGAGTATAAGTGAGATAGTGATGGGAGCGAGGTAAGTTCATTGCAAATGGTGAAATGAGTGGATGTGCTCTGGGTATTTACACATGGACGAGGCAAATTTGATCTGCTGTGATTAACATGACTTCTAGATATTACTTTCTTAATCTGACTAAATGCAGTTGTCATGTCATAGACAGCTGATGCACGGGTATCAGAAAGCAGTTACAGGCCTTATATGAAAATAAAACAAAAAACAAACAAACTACAGCAACAACAACAACAACAACAACAACAACAACAAGGCACTGCAGCCTGAATGAATGGACCTTCAGGCACTTTTTGTCTATTATTTTATTTACTGAGATATTCAGTATTGCCATACTAATGCATAATTAATGAGCTAATCATGCTGTATTTATGACAATTACCACACGGATTTCACAAAGAACGAATTATTAAGTAAATCAAAAACTGTTTGGTGATGTTTGACATCCACAAATCTCTTTCAAGTAAACAGATTAGTTTCACAATTACAATACAGGTCAATTTTAAAGTTAGGACATACTTGTGTGTGTGTGTGTGTGTGTGTGTGTGTGTATGAGGTGCCCAAGTGTCTGGCACCTTACATTAAAAATTCTGTTTTTATATTCTTTCCACATAGTACACCAAGTCCAATTTAACCCATTAATAGCAAAAGCAAATAATGAACTGCATTTTCACTTGCGTCCACTTGCATAACATTCATTGAGAGAATTGTATGTTTGTATTTATATATTTACCCTTCTACTGGTCTCAGCTCCACCAAAAAAAAAAGAGATTAATTTATTAATTTATAAAGAACAGCTGCTGCAGTTAATAGGATTGAACAGTCTTTTTTGATATCCTGTTTATACATATTTCTGTACTTATACTGACTCTCAAATGCAACTTCAAGACATTCTATGTTTCAGACCAAAAGAAAATGAGATTAAAAACATTTGAATATAAAAATATAGCTCAACATGAGCACCAACAGTATCTGTGAGATTGTGACAACAGTTAAAAAGAAAGATATATATGTCATATTTGTTCATATTTACTAGAACATACTAAACTAACAGTGAATGGATTCACATCCACTGCATATGCAGATGAGGTATATCTGAAAAAGTGACTAACAGTCTTGATGGTATAGTAATCTTTTTCTACACTGTCCTCATGATGAGGAGATCAAAAAGTTCCAGTCATAGCTGGATGCGATTTAATCTCTTCCTAGGAATGCCAAACAGTGCTTAGCCATGCCTTAAGGTCGAACCAGCAAATTAGTAGTTATAAAAAACATAACTTAAAAAAAAAAAAAAAAAAAAAAGGGAAAAAGGAAAAAAATGTTAATAATGGATCATTTGATCTTTTGGCTGTTCGTAATGTAACATTTTCAGTAAGTGCAAAGCTATTTGTTTTATCATTAAAAATGTGCTCTCAGTAAGAATTATGAGTCAGAGATGAAGCAGGGCAGTTATAACTATCAAAGGCAACAACTTCAGAACCTCTATGTTTTAGTCTGTGCCAAGCCTTGCTTCAACTCAGTGGGAGATATCAGCTCAAATGATCTTCAAGTTCTAAACTTAATAGTTGCGACCAGTTTCAGCACGGGCATTAATCGCTCACATCAGCAACGATTTGATTCCACAAAATCACCCTGAATGCTTGGCTCCACATTTACATGCAGGGGCAATGTAAAACCGCAATGTGTCATCAGATGCTAATTTTATGTGCAACATTGATTATTAATGTGCTCCCACATTACCTATCACTTTGGTGAAAAAGATTACCGCAAAGTGTTTGTCCTTGTCTGTTACCTCAGTCTGTTACACTTCCATCTGTCTGTAAGGTGTCAAATGTGAACTTTTTGGCTCTGGAAACATAACTCAGAATCCCCTGATCCTGTAATGATGAGTCTCAGGTAAGTGCTGTTCTCGGGTTAAAGAGTATTGAGTCAGGGGGGATTTGGAAGAGATTTCAGTAAACACTACGGTACAGACAAACAGTGTAAACAAAGCTCCACACTTGTTTTCTTGGAAAGCACCGCTCGACAATGTGCTCTTCAATGCATCTGAAAGTAAAGAAAAATAAAGCCCGAGGAAAAGAGCCCAGATCACA
Organism: Chanos chanos; assembly: GCF_902362185.1. NCBI lineage: Eukaryota > Metazoa > Chordata > Actinopteri > Gonorynchiformes > Chanidae > Chanos > Chanos chanos. The sequence goes on from NC_044501.1 coordinate 15,677,417, forward strand.
GCGCTTTTTTTTCACTTTGAGCAGGGGGGAAGAAAAAGAACAATGAAAAGGAGTGATCTACCATTGCTGCTACCTGAGCATAATTCAGACAAATGCCTTTGCCTGTAAGCCACGCTTTTGACTGAAATTGACTGCGGGGGAAAAAAAAAAAAAAGACAAAAAAGAGTAAAAGATTTAGAAACTTTTTGGAAAGTTTACTAGGTGTAAAAAAGAAAAGAAAAAGGAAAAGAAAAGAAAAGAAAAATCTTTCACAACATATAGAAACAAAAGCAAGGGATGGTATAAGGATCTAATTTGGACTCCTTAAAGTTGTTACAGCAATTTTGGAGGAGGACCATGAAGAAAGAAGAAATGCATTGTTCTTTAGTTGTATAGTTACAGAACTAAAGAAGCATATCAGTCATATGGGGTAATGGAAGAAATGCACGAACACTAAATGTTAGCACAGATTATGAGGTCCATAATAATGTAAAGCAGAGTCAAGATGTCCTTTAGCATAGTGCTTCTTTCCATTTCTGTTTTGTTACAGTTATTAAGTTAATAGCCCTCTATAACCTTAATAAAATACATATTAAACAGCTCTAGAGACCATGCTCAATTACACACTCAGCTGCATTTGAACTTTTACAGACTCACTGCATTGGCAATAAGGAGAGTCAGGAAAATTTGAACTGGCAAAATCCTTTAACAGATGACATGAGCATGACGAATGGCATACTGACACGAACACACACCCACACACACCCACATGCACATGCACACACACACACACACACACACACACACACACACACACACACACACAGATAGTGCTATGCCCAGCCTAGGGGTTACGGAGCATAACATAAAAGTGATTCCCCTTTTCCCTACTCCCAGTGATGCCAACGAATACAGTCCAAAACGAAAAGTGATTTATTCACAAAGAGGTGGTAGTGAAGAGCATCGGGGGTAAGCGTGGCCAAAACAACAACCAAAACAATCTATAATTAACAAACTAAATAACCTACTTCCCAAAAGAAATGAAAAGAAAAAGAAAATACAGGTAACGATCCTACCTCCCTAACGAAAAAACAGGAGAAAAGAAGAATGAACAAAAATGGCTTCACACCCCCTACAACTAGGCTGTGCACACAAAAAGAAATATTTACAATATATAAAACGGACATGCACCAGACACTATACACAACGAATATCAACTAAACACACAGATACAGACTTACAGTACATACAATGAATATCTATCAGAAAATACACACAATGGGCATGGTCAAGTTGGCCAGGAAAAGCAGGGGAGACCGGCATCTGGAGGCAGTGTCTTTTTAAAAAAATGGCGCTGTCAGGCTGTGGGCCAATCCCCGACTGCCACCTGCAAATGAACACATGAAAGGGACAGAGGTAAATGCGGGGAAAACACATCAGACAGGGGAGGGAAACAGCACCACACACAGGCAGGGGGAGAAGCAGCAGCACACAAAAACAATAACACACATTTATGACTCAGGGTCATAACAATAGAGACAGACAGAAAGAGAGAGAGAGAGAGAGAGAGAGAGAGAGAGAGAGAGAGAGAGAGAGAGAGAGAGAGAGAGAGAGAGAGAGAGAGATGTAAAGAAGGAGAATAGAAGGAAAGACTTGCATGTAATTGTCCATTATGTGCATGCATAATATACTTCTTCACTTAACCTGCAGATCCTCTATGAGCTCTGTCGCTATATCCTCACTATAAATAAAGTGTATGACTGTGGAATCCACACCCAAATCCTACCTAAGCCCAGTTCTCTCAGGTGGAATCTCACTCCTGCTGTGAAAACATACAAAGACCTGGTAAGATGAGGTTTCAGACTTCTAAAGGTGCACACACACACACACACACACACACACACACACACACACACGTGCAAACTAGTTCCTTGTTCCTTTAAGCAATATTTCAAATCTTTCTGAGAGCTTGCTGGATACATGGATAGATGGAGGGATGGAAGACCACATGAGACTATGTAAACTGTGGCCTGTTAGGCCCATGAGTATGTGTATGCTAATTAGACTTTGATTAAAATGCACAGCGTCTCTCATGAAATTAGCATATTCAACCACTCGTCTATAGAGGACGACCCGTAATGTCTCATGTTTAAACATGTCAAAAATGTGAAGTGATTCCAACTGTGACATTCTGAATAGGGAGAAAACTAAACTGTTCACTACTGGATAGGAAAGCTTCATAACCCAAAGCAAACATCACGGCTCTCATTAACATGCTGCTGCTAAGACAGGATGGAAATGTGGATAGAGACGATTTGGATAGATTTTTTTTTTTTTTCACATTTCTCTATCACTTCTCGTATGCTCATCTATAGCGTGTGAAAGAACTTTTTTTTTTTTTTTCCCCCACGGACATCTGCAAACGTGCTTCCCACACACGTCTTTACCTATAATGAGGAGAGAGGAGAACTCAGCGGGAAGCAGTAGCCTGTGTGACCCAGCAGGTATTTTCTCTAGTCCCTCACGACTACGCAGTGTGCCCACAGTTCAAATCCCAAAACCGAGAGCTTTTTTTTTTCATTCACATCTGTTCCACGTGACTTATGTTTAGTGAGCGTGACTGCAACTGATCGCCGTGCGAGATACGTCTGAGTAGTGAAGGGCACACCGTGACAGTCACAACAGACTTCTTCAAACAGGACACACATCTTTCTTTTTCCCCCTTCTTCTACAGGTTGGTACATTTTCAACAGAAAGAGAGCCATGCTATCTCTAATGGGTGGAAGAGCGTCATACCTCGAAGTAAACATCACAGTTTGCATCAATGCGGCTCTGTTGGGGACTGAGTCGTGTCACCAGCTAAGCAATTAGTATGGATGATGGATATGACACACTGAGAAAAAATTCGGTTCGCTTCTTTTTACACGTTTTTTTTTTTTTTTTTTTCATCTGTGTTGCCCTCCACATCTGCTGTCTAAAGAGCCCTCTGGCTTCATTTTTATCTCTTAGATATTTGATTGTTCTCAGTAGAAAATGATTCCCGAATAAATGAGCTCTTTGGTCTGAAATGCCATGCGCAAATTCGGAAGCCGAACGAGCCAGCAGGCCTACTTCTCAGATTGTTTGAGTGGTGAAAACTTTGTAAGAGAAATAATGAAAAACAGCTCAGTTCATTCTTTTTTTGTCTCCAAACATTTGCAGAGAGAGGGAAGGAATGTCTATCTATCTATCTATCTATCTATCTATCTATAGTTGTAATTGTAATTGCAATTGTAGAAATGAAAAAAAACAAAACAAAAAAACCCCAAAAAACAGCAAAAAAACAAAGAAACAAAGAAACAAGAAAAGGTAAAAGCAATCTGTGCTGTTACCAAAAGCACAGGGAGCCTAGAGAGAATGGAGAGGAGAAATAGAAAGAGAGAGAGAGAGAGAGAGAGAGAGAGAGAGAGAGAGAGAGAGAGAAAGACTTGCCTGGGGTAAGAGAGGGCTCAGCTCAAGCCAAAGAGATTTTGCTATGATTCTGTATAACTCAATTATAGCTTTTCTCCTCAAGCACCCAATGGGATAGTGTTGGAGGATGGGTAGTGTTCAGGCTCCTAAGAGTCTTCGACCTGCTCCCTGACCTTGAGAGAAACCCACAATGATCGATAAAAGACCTATGTATAATTTACAGCTTTTGCACTGAGTTTTTGCTGCTGTGTGCAGCAAGGTGGGTAAAAAGAATTGGATTTGTTCCTGTGAAACTAAAACTTTGTTGTATTATTTCATGTCAGTGTTTCATTTAATTTGCCGTCAAGTTATTATAGCAAACATATCCTTCTTCATCCAAAACCTCTCAATGGTACAGCGAACACATAGTATTATCAAAGCGAACAAATGGAGCAAAGCACTGATTGTGGAAAAAGGAGAACTGACACATTTCCATCAGTACAGATTTCTTCAGCTTCACAGAGAACTATCAGAGAGCGGCGCCGTGGATAATGAAAAGTCTGTGCACAATTAACATAAACAAAGTGTTCATTATACACTCTACTGTATCTTTGTTGTATACTGAACACTCTACTGTTTTACGTGGCCTGTCATGATTATGTTGGTAAATTCATTTGAACCCATTTTGGTTATTATGAGAGCTGTGAACGCAAAAGATGTTATCTGAAGCAGAAAAAAAAACAAACAAAAAAAAAAACAACGTGTCTTTGACAACGTTTCAACATGCCATTTAATTAGCCTTCCAGGGAGAAATGTCGAGTTTTCATGTTACCGTCCGTGTTACCTGAAAGAGTTTTTTTTTTTTTTTTTTTTTTTTACACTTACCAGCTAAATGGAGGTCATGAAACTTCTGGAACGTCTGAGCAGAGTCATTACCGAGCTATTAATGGTCAATATGTTAATTAATGACCCGCAACATCATCTGTTCAGCTCCAGAAAGCTGCTTCTCTTGGACCTAGTCCAGCGCACCGCAGTGCTCTGCTCACATGCGGCAAGATATAAAAGTGTTTGACTCCTGCAGCAACCAAAGACCAAGGCGTTATGTCTTCTAGTAGTATCCTGGAACTGCTTCATCTGTATAGCAGCATTCAGAGTGTGACAAAATGTATTAATTGTGTAATACTTTTACTCATCATGTCACAAATATGGGGATAATACAATTATACACTGGTTCCGATATGCCTCGCAATCTCCTTACACAAAGTGCCGTGAGCGGAAGACATGGTATCATTGTGGGGTACTGCTGTGCTGTTTGTAAAGGGTTAGATAAGGAGAAAAGGGTCACCCCATGGGAGTTAGTGTGTGTCAGGAGATGCCAGCTTAAGCCAACAAAATCCAAAGCCCCTTCAGACATGAGGTCTGAGACTAATGTTTTGCAATTACACCTCCTAATCACTCATTTTAAGACCTTTTTTTTTGGACAGCTCACAGTATTGTTTTACAGCACACTTTCATATCACCACATCTCTACACTGTACTTAAAAAGAACATTGCTCATTTATTCCACAGAATTTGGGTAATCCTCTTATTTAGCCCATTCTTGTTGAAGGACCTGGCAAAATTCAATTTTAGAGGCTATTTACTGGAAAAGGCAAGGCACTGATTTGGAGAGATTCCTTCCTCATATGCTCATCTGTGGTGTGTGACAGAATGATTCTATCCCCGTAGACCCTGCATGTGAGTTTCTTATATCTGTCTCTGCTTGTAATGAGGAGAGAGAAGCACTAGCATGTGACTCAGCAGGACCTCCGGCACTTTCTTTAGTGGTCATGGTTAAAATCCCAGGGGATGAGTCCTTTCCTTCATATCTTTTCCACGTGAGTTATATTCAGTGAGTGTGACTGTACCTGATCGCTGCATGAGATGGGACTGAGAAGTCTTTTTAAACAGGATTAAACATCCATGTTTTACTTTCTATAACTCTCTCTCTCTCTCTCTCTCTCTCTCACACACACACACACACAGACACACACAGACACACACACACACACAGACACACGCACACGCACACGCACACGCACACGCACACGCACACGCACACGCACACCACTAAAGTAACTAGCAAGCATTTTGTCACAATTTACTTCCACATGAAGTGAACAATATTCTTACTGCTAACATAGAGGAGGAGGGATGCTGCATTGCCATACTGTCTCCTCTCTGTTTCTCTTTCACACCAGCTCTTCTTTTTTCACACTGATGAGACTGAACTCTTAAGTTAATTGTAAATGTACTGTATGGTATTGTGACATGAATAGCAAATACTGACATTTGGACAAAGATCAGTGTTTTTGGCACATTTTTATCGATGAATTAATGCCCATCTATCAGTATTACGTGTGGGTGCAGTTTTATATTTTGTCCTTTGGAGGCCACTCTTTCTCTTTTCTCAGCTCTAATTTTCAACATGACCACATGTAGTGCTTCAAAAACAGATTTTGTGTGAAGCAAAAAAAAAGCAAAAAAGCTTAACGCTAAGATTTAGGTTCGACGTAGGTTTTAGTAACTTTGTGACATTTCTAAAATGGTTTGAATGACAAGTTCATGGAATCATGAAATAAATGTTTCATTATTTACCACACTGATGTTTTTCAAACGTCCATATTCCACATCTTTTTTTATGAGATAAAGAGACAATATTACTCTGATGACCAAGATGAAACCGATCGTCTGCAGGCAGTTGCAACATAAGAGAACAGCAACAATTTCATGCTGGTATCTGTCTCACCCACTCAGCAATCAAAATCTCTGGTTAGATGGGAAAATACGGAGAGATAAAAAGGAGAAACAATTCTGTGAAAACAATTAAGAGTGTGTTTTATTCAGTTGTTTGGGTCGGGCTTATCTGACACGTAGCAGATACTTCAGAGAGCACCCGGCCTTATTTTCTGCTCTTTCAGAAATGAGCTTTGATTGTGGCTGTGCTGCTTTTGATGAAACTTATTTGCATACCATTTCACACTTGGTTAATATATTTCTTTTAGCTGCTCAGAAGCATTTTTGACTCCGGCTTTCGGACCGACTGAACTTGTAATTAAATCGTAATTAAAATGAAACCCTAGACTGCCTTTGAGAAGTGAAAAAAAAAAGGAATTTCACTCACTGATTGTGAACACTTTAGGCTTTTTTTTTGTTGTTGTTGTTTTGATGTGTTTTATTTAGATGAAGGTTGGATTTTACTTTTCCTTACACCAGTTTGTAACTTTGGCATCCCTCAGTTTCATCACTGTTCAGTTTCCACCATAACGCATCTCAGATAATCGTAGATAAACAAAATATTGACACAATTAAAAAAATATGCTATTTTTCATTTCTCATCTCATCATCTGTTCATAAAACAGACCAACACACATGTATTGCACACAGACACACATACACACACACACACACACACACACACACACACATTTGACTGTTAAACAGATTTTCAATACCCTTTCTCTCCTTGGATTTTCAGTCACTCCACACAACATCCCGTCCTTATGGCTTTGTCACATCTCAAAAGTTCTTGCTCCCGCTCTCGAGGGGTGGGTGGGTGGGGTGGGGGTTTTGACAATTGGCTCTCAGCCACTTCACTCTCCATCTGGTGTGGCTGATCTTGTTTACTGCATTGTTAATTCTTAGCCTTCACGCTTCCTGTCCCCAATGAATCGGAGAGACGAGAGAAAGTAGAGAAGGCCCAGAGAAGGCCAGGTCATTTATCAGTATATGGGCATACTGCTCAACCTTCTGAAGGTTAGACCAGATCCCAGGGTAAGGACACTGAAAAGATCTGCAGTCTGAGAATTAGACCTGTTTTTTTTTATGGTGCGAGATCTATAGTGGTACATCTATGAAGAAGCTTTATAGATGAATGAAAGAATCTATTGGACCATGTTATACATACATCAAAGACATTTCTTTGCTTCATGTTATACACACATCAAAGACATTTTCTTTGCTTCTGCACTTTACCAAAGTTCAGCATAGCCACTTAAACAACTTTCTCTTTCTAAATGTATCTACTTCTTTTCCTTTATATCTCTGTGTTTATTTCTATTTGACTTTCATCGTTTCTGTGACGTGAGTTACCAAATGTAACATTCCATTACAAACAATTTTTTTTTTTTTTTGTATTCAGCATTGTTATTAGCCATCCATTTCCTCTCTCTATCACAGAGGGATCCGCCTTTACTTCAGCTCATGAATCATCCATATCTGGTTGTGAGTTTTTCTGGCTTTTCGTACTTTTTGGCAAGATGCAGAGAAACGAACTGCCAACAATTAACAGTTTTGGCACCAGCAGAGGCACAAAATGGCTCTCGTCGCTTGTATTGCAATCCAGATTATTGAATTGTCGGTGGCCAAACCCCGTCATTTGCTTTCCAAACAATGAGACGAAGGCAGGCTGTAATTTGTCCAAAGTTTGATTTGTTATCGTTTCCATGTTTGTCTTCCTTTCATGCATCTTGTATAAACATGTTTTTTTTTTTTGTTTTTTTTTTTTTTTGTGTGTGGCCCTTAAGACACTTATTATGACTGAATGTAATTGTCTTTTTTTGTATCTGACTGATATAAGATTAGATGGCTGGTAGTCAAATTATAAATTGTATTTGATGTCAGGTTCTGTTGTTTGTTTGAAGAAGTTATTCATTTATTTTCCCCCAAGAAGAAAAAGTGTGTGTGTGTGTGTGTGTGTGTGTGTGTGTGTGTGTGTGTGTCTTTCAGTTATGATTGTGTAGTTCTCTCTTGGGTGGGATGTGAAGAATAGCACTGACGCGCTGTGTGAATAATCATGACAGGTTTGCCTGTTTTATCTCACAAAGTGTGTGGCTTTTTCAACAGAGCAAATGCTCACACATCTACAGCAATCCCCTTGACACAACCTATATTTAGGTCCTGCATACAATATTAAAACAAGGGCCCTGTTTCAATTCAATTTGCAAACGTGTAGCGCGTACATAAAAATATCAATTGGATTGCCAGCCCCAAATCAGTGAGATAGAAAATGAAGGAGGTGGAATGTTGCTGAGATGAGGGGGAGAGAGAGAGAGAGAGAGAGAGAGAGAGAGAGAGAGAGAGAGAGAGAGGTGTAAAGAAGGAGACTGGAATGAAAATAATCAACCATGTAAAGTTGCTAAAAATGTTGAACAGAACAAAAATATTAGTTAGAATGTGTGCATGGGGTCATAGAATCATAAAGCTTCGAAAAACACCACAGATGACTTGAAGCCCAGAGACCCAAGAGGGAGTGACTCCATAGAACGTGACTCTTGAATCTGGTCCATTAAAACAGGACACCGTAAAGCATAATGATTGTAGATGTTTCTCTCGCTTTGCATGTTTTGTTTTTATTTTCCAGGGCTGTAAAGAGCAAAATCATGCAGCTGACTTTTTAGAGAAAGTAAGACAAATTTTCCAACCATCATTCATGATAAAGTGTTAATTACTGCTCACTGCTGGACAGACAAGAAAGTGCATAGACAGATTCCTTTATACATGCATACCATTTCACCTATGGATAGGTCAGTTGCCTTTTTACATAGCCACTGGGACCATCTTTGTGCTCCCTGACAAATGTAACCACTTTCCCACTGTATGTCAATTATTCAATGTGTGAATGATGCAGTTTACTCTGCACTGTCTACAACAGCTTTCCATTTTATAACTGTTTGAAAAAAGGTCTCTTTTATGTCTGTCCAGCAATTTTTGTCTATTTTCTTTTTTTGTCCCCCGTGTGAACAATGTTGATTCTTGCAAGCTGGGGCCAAGGACTGCTTCAGGACTACATCAAAAAAAAAAGAAAAAAAAAATCCAGTTAGCAGATCCTCACACAACACAAACTCATCAAATGTGCCAGTACAGTATCAGGTTAAACACACATATGGTAGGATTGTTCAGGGTCGCTAAAGAGTCATTGTGCGTTCCTCTGGAAACATCTCTGTCCTTAATGGTACAGCCGTGTTCCCATTGTTATTACAACGTGATCAGATTCCTCAGAGGGGGAGCAGAGCTGACATATGTACGACCTGTAAAAACACATAAAATATCGTATTCAATAAAGTTGCTTCACATTTGTTATACGGCATGTGTCACGACAGACATTACAGCAACTGATTTCTTGCCTTTGTTTCTGATGCACAGAAACTTCAGATTATGTTTGGAGGGTGTTCAGGACATGGCAGAACACAGACAGACAAACCTCCCCCAAAAGTTCAGTATAGAGCCCAAAGGGAAGAGTAAGTCATATTCTTTGAAATTTGGACACATGTAGTTTGTGTATGTGAGTGAGAGCCGCAGAGAGAGGACAGAGAGAGAGAGAGAGAGAGAGAGAGAGAGAGAGAGAGAGAGAGAGAGAGAGGGGGAGGGAGGGAGGGAGGGAGGGGGAGGGACACGGAGATGGAGAGGGAGAGAGAGAGAGGAAGAGAGAGACTGAACAAGTAGCACTATACCCCTACAGTGGATTATAATGTATCTGAGCACAGCCGAATCAGCCAACTGCATCTGCAGTGAAAATGAAACACAGCTGAACCACATTAAGGAGGTCTTTGTCAATTTTACTAAATTAAATAAAGGGGTAAACCAGATTTTTTTTTTTTTTAAGTTTTCATTTATTTCTAAATGTAAATTTTTTAAATCTGACCTCTGGCAGATAGTTAAAGTGAAAGCAATGGTGAACTGTCAGCCATGCGAGAATTAGCGTTAGCATAATGTATTACCTCTTATATTTAATATCATTATGCAGAGCAGTAAAGACTGGTGACGCATTTAACCCCCACCTCCTCGTGAATCAGACTCACAAGCAAGCCAGCTCCTGTGTTCTCAAATGTATATGAGATGATCAGAAACACAATTACGCCTTACTTCCTCATAATAAACCAAGGATAAGTGACTCTGAGAATTCATTGATTTAGATTTTCTCTATAGCGGTGTGACAGTAATGGATGCCTTTCATCAATGAATGGGCCAAGTTATGTGGAAGCCTTGTCTTTCTCATGCTATAACACACAACGCAGGGTGATAAATGGAAACTTTTAGTCAGATTGTTTCGATTTGCTCACAGTTAGAGATGAACAAAGCCATGGGGCAAGTGGTTAAAAAAAGCTCCTCTCTCTCTCTGTTTTTTTTTTTTTTTTTTCTCTTTATCTCTTTCTCCTACTCTCCCCTAAGCAGTGTCTCTGTGGCTTCTAACTGCCAATCTAAATGAAGAACACCAAAATGCTTGCCCATCGATTTTTCCATTTTTAATAACGTTAAACATGTGTTGCTGTGGGTCGTGGATATGGGATGGATATTTCACACTCTGGGGTAATCATTTGTAAAAGCGTTAGAGGGCTGGGAAAGAGTTGTAAAATGAAGGAATGAAAGTAAGTGCATGTGGGAAATAATGTTATGACTTCTTCTTTCATATTTTAGCCCTATGTGACTGACAGCTGTTGCGTTCGTTTTTTTTTTTGGCTTGCCAGTGGATCATCCTCTGTTTCACTGATAGTAAGGCCCTCGTGCAGGGTGAAATCTCCTGTTTGAATTCAAACATAATTGTGTTAAGGAAGAATGATTAATATTTCTTCTGTGACTTAACTAGTCTTGTCAAAATGATGTAGAACCTCTCTGACATGTTTATTATAAGCTCCTCATCAATGAAGATTTATAGTCACATTAGCAGAGATAATTATGTAATATCATTTTATAAGATATATAGGCTCACATTTGATCTCTAGATGACACATCAGAAACAAAGTGCTCCTTTCCTTTTACTGTCTTTTCCAATGCAAGTGTGCATTTTTAAAAAAACTGATTTATCAACTAACATTCATGATTATTAACACATTATTATAATTCTGATACGGTCTTTACCAAAAACCCAGTAGTAAGTCAGTGTAAGAAAGCAGAGATGGAAGAATGACAATCAATAGACATTCATTATGCATGATATCCAGCCTAGCTTTTTTTTTTATTCTGTGCATATCTTCAAGATGTACATGGAAGGGAATCTTTAACTGTATATCAAGGTCAGAGAGGTCATGTTCAGAAACAGAGATGGGGGGGGGGGCAAGAGAGAGAGAGAGAGAGAGAGAGAGAGAGAGAGATGTGATCTTTCATTCTTTTTTCTCTGTATAGAAGCAGCAAGTAACAGCACTTGCAGGGGTTTTGAAATTTTGAAATTTCTAGCCACTCGTGATGAAAACTGCTTGTTTCGAGGTCTATTTTCATAGTGCGGCTGCTCTGATTGTGCTGTTTGCTGTTATTGCCATTTGTAGCAATATAAAAGTTGCCACTGTGGACAAAAAAAAAAGTGAAACTTGTGTCTCAAATTGCCCCTCTGGTGTTGGGAATAAACAGTGTTAAAAATTATACAACACCAGCAGTTCTTTTCTTTTCTGCCTCAGTTACTTACATAGTACAAGTGCAGCTAAACCACTTGTTTTCTTTTTATTGAACAGTTTTTGGACGGCTTTCCATTTTGTGAGCTTGTTAGAGAGTAGCGTCTCTCATCATTTCAAGATGGATGGTGCTAGGAGTGGTTTTAAATACACCCTGGGTAAAAGTTTAGGGAGGAACAGGACTGAACCCTTTACTGTAGCAACTCAGAAAATCCATCATTCCGCCTCGGGCTAAAACAAGTCTCAACAATACCACAGAAGGCCTGTTGCCCTCCAGCTGCTTACAGACATGTTATGCCACTTTGAGTACTGTTAGCAATAAATCTTCAATCAATTCTTAAGACACCAGCGCGCTATGCTCCATAAAGCCACATTGTGTCTTCTCATAACTCCAAGAGTGCTTAAAACTTTTTTTTTTTTGTAATATTCTTCTCTCTCCTTCTCATTAATGAATGACAAAGACTTATAGATTTGTTTTTATAGTTCATTACAAAAGGCAATGCTCATGTCCGTTAAGATGTTTCCTTGAGTAACTGATTATTTGATGTATTCTTATGCTTTGCTTATGATATATTTTGCCCTTTACATGAAAGTACAGTCCATTCAGGCACCAGACTCTATTGATCTGGAAAGAGAAGTCACCTGTCCAAAATATCAAACTCAGACCTGTTGCTATAGCATTGTTATGTACCACACATGTTTAAGTGGCGGTTTAGAAAAGCACACGACTTTGCTAAAGGTCATGCTAGCCTTGCTTTAGACCTATTTCATTACATCAAGCAAGACAACATGTCAAACTTCTCAGAGGAATCCTCACTCATCTGCATTCAACCACTTTCCTTCGTCAAAGCTATCAAGGACAATTCCTCCTCTACATGCCAGTCTGAGCACTGGGACCAACTAACTTATGTCTGAATTCTTGATGCATCAGTTAGTTTGAGTTTGAAATTATTTCACAGTACACCACAAGTTCAGAGGGTTTTTTTTTTTTTTTTTTTTTTTTTTTAGTAAGCTCTTTAAATCTATACAACAATAAAAAATATAGATGCATTGAACAAACAAACAAGCACGATCAATTAAGTTTAACATCTTATGAATGAGGTACAGTTGTAGATGGATGTTTGCTGATATATAATTAAAAAATGAAGTTTCAATCTTGTATTTGTAATTAAAATTGTACTTGTAATTAAGACTGCCCCATACTTGATGTGAACAGCCTTAAAAACAATAAATACATGCACACGCTAGCACAGCGGTGTACCGCCACCTACCTAAAACTAGTTAAGGTTCTGAATTAGGGTTCTGAGCTCTGACTTCATAATACATCTTTACACAAAATTACATTTTCCTTCAGGTTAACTTCTCTCTTTTTTTGTCATTATTATTATTATTATTATTATTATTATTATTATTATTATTATCACAAAGTTCAGAGGAGGTTGGATGCACGTGCAAGTGAGGTTTTATTGAACGAGCACAAGGCGGCAGAGAAAAACACAAAGATCAGGAACAAAGGAAACAGGTACACTGTACCAAACAGACAGTGCTGGGTCTTAGTCAAGACTTCGCAAAGAATGATAGTTAGGGATGTGATATTTATACAAGCAGGTTAATTAGAAACAGATAAAAACAACAATGAGCAAACTCACACAGGTGTAGACAATGATTGTGAAGGGCAGCCGGTGATCAGTGGACTGGCGACGCTGGACGCGGAGTGGCAGAACCAGCGAGGGGAGGAGACCGGGTCGTTACAATTGCTCTGGAAAGGAAATTGCAAATAATGCAGCCACTGGCAGTGAAGTACAAGAAGAAAAAAAAAAGGAAAACGTTTTAATAATAGTTAAATATTGACATACGTCCATATTGCAGGGATGTTAAAAATTCAGCACTATTTGTTTTTTTTTTTTTTTCATTTTTTATTTATTTATCTCCTTTTTTTCCCCAATTCGTTACGGCATTACTGATTCCCTTAATAAAAGACTTGATTGTCAACCATTCTAGCAGAGACAGCTGTGTGCATCTTTCTCTCCCTTTCTCTCTCTCTTTCTCTCACATATTTCAGTCTCTGCACTCATGTATTGAGGTAACTGAATTACCATATTTTTCATGTACACTTTGATAAATTGCCACCCATACTGAAGATTATGGTAATAGATGACATGTTTCAGTCGATAATATGAATACATATGGCTTATATGAATATTTAATAATTTCTTATCAACCACTCTTTGATGCAATACTCCAAATAAGCATATGCTCAGTTTTCTACAGCACTGAGCTGGATCTAAATGATTTTATGCCACAAATAACCAGACACCTGCGGTCCTGGTTCTTGAGTTCATCTGGGACTTTTGATTACAAAGAGAACCTTATTTAGAAAGACAGTGGTTCAAAATGATTGAACATGAATGGAAATTATGTTAATTCATCTCCTATCCCGACTAATGGTACCAAGATTTTCTCTTTAATCACACTCTTTCAGTCCCCAAGGTATCAAAGTGGTGATGCGTATTTTTTAAGTGATACCATGCCACATAAAGAAATATGAATACCATCTAATTACTCAACAGATTTTACATTTTGAGTGGGCTTTCATATTCAGTTTTCCTCTCAAATTAATGAGTAGGCTGAATATAAAATTTCACAAAATCTTCCTCATTTCAAAGTGTGACAGACTGAATGTGGTTTATTAAGCTACTAAGGTAACGGTGAGTTGTAATTTACAATCAGTAGGCTCTGATATAATCTTAACTTCCTCCACTCAGCTCCACTTTCTTTCAGTAAGATCTGGTGTCAGTGTTGGTGGATTCGTTCCTGTCAGCCTCCGCATATGTACGCACATTCTTGCCAGATTCTACACATGTAAGCGGAGTGTCCAGGGACAAACCTCTTGGAGTCGAGAAATGCTATAGTTGAAGTTTTCTCAAACTTCAACCAGAACTGCATCTCCCCTCCTCCTCTCTGATTTATCCATTAGATGCCATGGGGCCTTCCTGAATTGCATTCTCACAGCCAATGAATCTTTCATAAGAAACAGAACAAGGGGGAAAGGGAATCTGTGCGTGTGTGTGTGTGAGTGAGTGAGTGAGTGAGTGAGTGAGTGAGTGAGAGAGAGAGAGAGAGAGAGAGAGAGAGAGAGAGAGAGAGAGAGAGAGAGAGAGAGAGAGAGAGAGAGAGAGAGAGTATATGAATTTCAGAATCTTAGATTTTCGTTTGGATCAAGAAGATGTGCTCTGTTATTCCTGTGCTCATGTTTGTTTTCAGCTCTGATCTAACAAATTCATACAAGGCTTACAATTATTCAAAACATTCAGATATTTACACCAAATGCTAATAACTGAAGATATCTCACACCAACAAGCAACATAAATACTGTGATGACTCAAAGGTGAATCATACTCAGTTGAAATTTTACTGAATTTGATGCATTCAACAGTACATTCATGGTTTTATGTAGTTGTAGTTATATTACAATTTGCCAGCTAGTTCAAAACTCTAACAATCTGGGAGTATATTTGATTACTTACGAAAAGACACATGTTGGGTTATCTAAACTACAGAAAGGTATGTTGAGTGGGTGCTGCCAACATGTAATGAACATCTCTGACAAACATTCCAAGAATATTTGGTAGCTTACAGCCAAGGCAGGCCAGTCTCCTGCAGCACGTCCTTTGAAAGGAGAGTCGCTTCGTGAATTGCTCATTCTGCCAAACACATACGCATGACGTGATATCTCCGTCATTGATCTTCAGGGAAAAAAAAAAACCTCTTCTCATTTTCTCCTCTCGCACACCTAGGACAAGGACGTCATCTTGGCTTCTCTGCCACCTGTTATTAAGACCAGGGTTTTGAGGGGATCATTCTTCATCAAATCATTTCCTTCTGTCCCAACCACATTCACTCTAATGTAGCATTAGTGATTTGTGACCCAATTCCTGGAGACTAAACCACCGTTTCAGGCCATGGCAACTTTTCATTAAAATAGCGCCATTAACTAAGTATGGGACAGGAAATGGTTGTCTCTTGATGAGTTTCTCAAACAGTCTTTGGTGTGCAGGACTGTACCTGTCATGACTAGAACCTGATTCATGAAAAATTAATCACAACTCCTCATGGAAGATTGCCATCTTATTTCTCACACCTCTTCAAGATTGTATATTTGCAATTTGGGTTCAGTGATTTAAACAATGAGAGGTGGTCGGAAATAGCCCTCAGTTTTTTTTTTTTTTTTTTTTTTTTTTTTTTTTTTTCTCATATGTATCTTCAGGTTATTTCTCCATAATAAGCGTGGTAAAAGACTGCCCTTGAAGACAAAAAGAAATAGACAGGAAAAAAAATAAAAATAAAACGGACTAAGTGACATTTCTGCTTTGTTCCTACGTTTCTGCCATGTCCCAACATTATCGGGATTCATTCTAAAATCATTCCAGTATAAATCTTTAATCACAAGGGCAATTAATTCAGTGTTTCTGGAGCCTGCTGAGGCTGTAACCTAGAATGATCTGTTCCTCAAAAGGATAACTTAATTAATTAGACCCTGTAACTAAAAAGATACTTTAAACTTCTGAGTTGTTAGTAGACAAACATCTCTGTAAATGAACAAAAAGCAATGCTGTTTGGTCTTGGATGGTAAAATAATTACAGAGAGATTAATTATACCATTGTTACTAAGATTAGAAAATCTGACTTTCCCTCCTTATTGAAGATGCTGTCACTACCAAGGTCTTAGAGCCTAATATCTCTGATTCTTTTATTTTTATTTTTATTTTTTTTTCTTTTATCTCTCACCATCCTCTTTTCTGGTAAGGCTTTGCTGTATATTTTTAGTTGTTTTTACGTTTTCTACAGCACTGATTGGCTTGGGAAACCCAAGAGTCACTTACTTCCCACACACAAAACAAGTAATGAAATAAATAAGTAAACAACCGTGTGCGTATTATTATTATTATTATTTTTTTTTTCCAGCTCCGAGAAAATAAAGACTGATGTGTGCAGAGAGTATTCATGTGCTGTGAAATGCGTTCTAGGGATGCACTCTAGGTGACTGGTTTCTCGCTGAATGGGTCTGTGGAAGATAACGGGGCCTTCCTCGGCCCCTCTTCACCAATTCTGCTTCTTTTTATGTGAGCTTTGCTCCGTCCACAACCACTTTCATCCTCCCTATTTCACTCTTCATTTCCTCTCTTAACTGCCAAGCCATCTTACCTTACACTATCTGCACTGATGTCATTTTGCAACAGCCCCCCTCTTTGTAGGGGATCTGACTAGAGGACAGAGAGAGAGAGAGAGAGAGAGAGAGAGAGAGAGAGAGAGAGAGATTAGGAATGATTTAACATTCCTGAAAAGGGGAAAGCTCATTTGGGAAAGCTGATCTTCCCCACCTCCTTTGTCTTTGAGAGTTCCTTCCACTTCTAGGGTCCTCCAGAAATCTACTTGTATCATTTATATGCCATATAAGAGCCTTTTACCATCTCAGTATGGGTGGATGTTGTAACAGCATCCTTTGTCTTAATTAAAATGGAGAACTACACTTTACTTGCAGAATTGAATGGGAGCACTGGAGTGGGGGTGCTATGCGTACAATTTGATTGTTAAGATTTGTAGTGGCTTTCTTGTTGCACACTAATGCAGATAAACTAATTTCTGCTAATGTAATGTTGTCCTTTGTAATATCTGCAAGAGCACCCCCCAAACCCCACCCCCCGCCCCCTATTCTTTTATTATTTATCTCTATTGGTGAAATGAGCATTCTAAGTCCACACATCCACACATCCATCAGAGGATGGAGATACTTTCAGGGAACACAGTTCCTCCATCAGCTTCCAGATTTAAAGAAAACTGGACAGAATGTCAGAGGAATGGCAAGTGATGCGACAGGTATCGTCCATTTGGATGTCTGTCAGCAGTTCTTTGCTTTCAAGCACTGACCAGTTTCTTTTGTGCGTATGTAGACCTTTAGTTTTATGTCCTTTTGTTAAGATGGTAAGACTATGTAGCATCATGTGTGGTATGCCTACTGCAATGCCCTGCTATTTTTTCAGTTGCTGTAAAATCCATTTGACCAAACTAGAACCTTCTGTTCAGCAGAGATATATGAGTTTTCTTTCCAGTCAGGGTGAAGAATCTACACTCTGCTGGTTTGCATGGAGCCCTTGCTAGCCACTGAACGATCAAAACAGACAGACTCTGAAAGTTTTATTTACTAAGGATAAGGATAATGATTTAAGGATAATGAGTTCGCCATGTATCTCTCTCAGTTGGTTTTTTTTTTTTTGGAGTTATGTGTCATTTACTCTTTCTTCCAGAGCAAAATCACTACCATAAACTTTGTCTTTTTCGGTATTTCTTCTTAGGAAGGCATAAGCACAGAGGAGAACAATGAGGAGACAGAATAAAGGATCTAGGAGGATGGTGATGGTGGGAGATGCTGGTGGGCAGTTAAAAAAAATGTTATGTAATGAGATTGTTACCAAGGCAACCGGAAGATTAACCTAAGCCAGTCACCCCCAAACACATTACTGTGTCCGGGGAGGTTTAGAGAGAGAGATAGACAGAGAAAGAAAAAAAGAAAGAAAAAGATGAATGATAACAATCGTGGAAAAGTGTGATGCCTTGCAACTCCGTTGCTCTGTTCCTTATCTGGACTTGCTCTTATCATCAGTGAGCTCAGTGGCTCTCATGCAACGACCATGTCTAATCTGTGGGGACACAATAAGAGAAATTTCATTGTGTTCCATCTGTTAGCAGATTTCCACAGACAGATGTCAGCTTCTTTGTGTGCCAAATCAGAGTTTGGAACCTTCATGCTGAACTTGGTTTGAGTTTCCTGTGCTTAGTGAATCCAGACAATATGAGTATTCAGATATATTGGTCACTTTCCACTTCCTCTCAGACAGGAGATCAGCATTTGGTGATTGCCTGAGGTTGAGTGAAAACAAAGGAGGATGAGGCAAATGCAGGAACTCAGAAGGAGCACTGACGTTCTCCAAAAAGAAAAAGAAATCATCAAAGGAAAAAAAAAAAAGAACTTTTTTTTTTTTTGGTCAGAGATTATAAGATTATGCTGCATAATACATAGACCTGTTGCTGGTAGGTAGGTCAAACCTTCACTCTGGCCTTTCACTCTTATAGTAAGATGGAGTCACTATGTTTAGGAATGTGATGAGATAAAAAAAAAGTGCCATTCTACATCTATTAAGAATAGAATCACAAATATTTAACAATACTTGCATTGCTTGCATATGACAAATGTGTATCATTTTGCCCAGTTATTGATAAACCTTATTATATTTTATTTCACTCCTTTTCATGTCAATGAGGAACAAAGTTGGGTTTAGACAAGGCACTTCCAAACATTTCACATATATTACCTTTTACCCAAACACAAACACACACACACACACACACACACACATTAGTTAGCAAAAACTTGGTATGGTGGTTTATGTAATGGTGGTTTATGCAATCTCTACCACATCATTCACCTCTATCAACAAATTCCATTTCTAATGAATTCTCAGCTCCTTCCTGCCGTGTGTTTACCCATACCATTCCCAGTCATACTTGTTCAACCATAAGGTCGTGTCTCTGAATTCCCTCTTGTGTGCTTATTATAGCTTAGAGTCATGCACACCCACCATTTTCCTGGCTGTCTTGAACTGGCTGAATGAGACAGGTGATATTATTCTGCCGACCTTAATCAAAATGTCGCTTGGCCCCTCAGCAAGTGGGTAAATAGGTAATATTGCTCTCTTTTACCAAGAGTTGAGCCTAATGTAAATACCATGATTCCCCTTTTCTCTTCCAGGTCAGGGATCTATTATAGTGGGCAAAAATGTGCAGTAGCATCACACTGTGAACATTTACTATTTCACAGAACGACATTTTAAAACTGAAGCAAATAACTTGACCAAGCATCTGGACAAAAGAACCGGAGGAGCCGAAATGGTTCCTAATCATCTATTGTCCAAGGTGACATCTAGAATGTAACTTTGTCACTGTAGAGATAACAAATTTAATTAGGGAACAGTTAGCTACGCACAGAGCTGATGATTAAATCTAGATGTATCTGAGTTTTCCCATAGGAATCGAGTACACAAATGGGTGTACACAAATCCTATTTAAAAGGGTATCCCAGGAGGAGCAAAATGGAGGTCCTGAGTAGGCTTTTGATTAGAAGTGTGATGTTATCATAACAGTGTTATAAAAACAGTCAATAATTTCTTTCCCTGCAGAGTCAACAGCATTTTCACAAAAATCAGCCCAGCCACTTCGAAATGTCAAGAATATCAGTGAACGGAATTCAAACCCTTTCTTGGGTCTTCAGGGTTTCTTAAGGTTGCACAAGACTTTGGGTTATAAATATATATATTTGCTTTTTTGTTTGTCAACACTGGAATATTCTCAGATCTCACACGTCTGAGGCTCGATTCAACGATTTATTAAATGAGGAGGTTTGTCTTCTTTTAATACAGAGATTGAGATTCATATCCTCAACCCAAAATCCGAGGGCGGAAACAGCCTCTTGCTGAAAAAGCAAATATCTTATCAATAACATCACAAAATCCCTGTGGCACCCTGATGTGAACCTTCATTTTCGAATGAGTGTACGTAATGCGCTCACATAGAGAATTTGGAACGACTGAACCATAGCTCTACTGGAATGACATACATTACAACCCATATCAGTTATTTTATCTCAATGATGGTCCAATACATAAACATTCCAGGATGAAATGGTAT
>NC_044501.1:15702989-15742989 GCF_902362185.1 Chanos chanos
TCACTGTTTAATTTAATTTTACCCTGTGTGCTGCAAGAGTTTGTTTCATTCCTTGTGAATTATGTGGTTGTGTTTGTACATAAAAAAAGTGTCAGTTTTGAAAATAAAATGTGCTGGTTTTTTTTCCCTTTTAAATTCATTATACATCATAAATTAATAATACATTTCATACATTTAGAGCATGTATTCACTCTAGCATCTAGCACACACACACACACACACACACACACAAAGGCGATTTATATGAAAGAACGACAGTGGGGTGCAGAAATCAATGTTTTCCAAGAATCTTTTTCCGGACTGTGAAAGCACAATCCGAGATTCACCACTGTTAAGAACATGGATGCTTTCTCTTTTCTTTCTCTCTCTCTCTCTCTCTGTATCTCACTTCACCCTCCTCTCTTTCTTTCCTCTTTTGTATTTTCTCCTCTTTCATGTAGAACGCATGACACTGTCGGAGGAGTGCTGTGTGGCATGGTCCAAAGGGATGGATTGAGTGTGTGAAGGTATTGTTTATTTTTATCACTTCTTTCTTATCAAAGCCGTGTCCTCTGCTACTCTAAAGGTATGGAGGTCTGGAGCTGTAGGATGTGAACAAACACTCTGATTGTTTTGCTATCGATGGCACAATGAGACAGTGTCTGGAACCAAGGTCTCCACTCTGCTCACGCATCGGCACGCCAGAAACAGCACTGATGGAGTACCCTGCTTGGGATGCAATAAAGTAAGACAAACAGGAGATGATGAGAGAGTGAAAGAGGATAAGAGAGTGAGAAGGAGACAGACAGAAAAAGAAATAAATAAGGAAAGAAGGAAAGAAAGGAGGGGGGGCAAAAAAAAGAATGAGAGAGAGAGAGAGAGAGAGAGAGAGAGAGAGAGAGAGAAGATTTGATCTTTCATTCTTGCTTCTCTTTATAGAAACAGCAAATAACCCATTTGCAGAGAGAGAGAGAGAGAGAGAGAGAGAGAGAGAGAGAGAGAGAGAGAGAGAGAGAGAGAGAGAGAGAGGAGTGTGTGTGTGCGTGCGCGCGTGTGGGAGTGGGCGTGAATATGAGGAATAGGAATGAATATAAAGTAGAGGACTGGACATCTTGTATTGACTGGGCTTACTTATCTGGTTTCACAAAGCGGATGTCAAAAACTAGCATGCAGACAATGTCAATGCTGACACATTTTTGTGACACCAGCAGTTAAAGGTAGGATTTGTGTCAAGCTTCATATGATTATGAAATGAACATGTGATTGTATATTGAATAGCGATGAGTATGATTAGGCTAACCCTAACTCCTACCGTACCCCTAATATCAATATGAATATTAGTGCTTGGCATCTTTCATGAGATTAGAATTGGATTCTCATGGGTGTCTTTACCAACCCTGTGTCAGAAGTTAACACTAACACAGCAATAATATCTTTATTTCTTCTCATGCCAAGTGGCAGAGCATGTACATTTAGTATTTTGTGTGTGTGTGAGTGTGTGTTATTACCTGCTGGTCAAAACACACATAAACTGATAAGTCTCTCTTTCTGTCTGTCAACACTCACTCTACCTAGGATGCGCCCAAAGCTCTTTATCTTTGGAGGAAGACTGAGTGGAGTACTATAGCCAGGCCGCTATCATTATATCACCTAGAAATCCGTGTGTTAAGCTCGCATGTTGGTGTGTATACATGCGTGCATGTGTGTGTGTGTGTGTGTTCATGTGCAGCGATGTGTGTGTTTGTCGTCCTCTCCACTGTCTAACAAGCTTTATTTTCAGTGACTGATAAGAGAATGGTTTACCGCTCCTCTCTCTTGGCCAGACAGGGGAATTACTGTGAATAATCTCTTGTATCTCTCGATAGGCCATTGTCTTAGGGTGATGATCTCTCTTTGTTCAGCGGGGTTTCTATGTTCAGATACAAAGAACAGAGAGAGAGGGAGAGAAAGAGAGAGAGAGTGAGAAAGAGAGAGGGAGAAAGACAGACAGAGAGAGAAAGAGAGAGAGAGAGAGAGAGAGAGAGAGAGAGAGAGAGATGTGTGTGCGTGTGTGTGTGTGTGTGTGTGTGAGAGAGAGAGAGGGGGGGGATGCATTGAAAAAAAAGAGAGAGGGTAGAGAAAGACTTGGAAATGGCTTATCAGACCACTGTTTTCAATAGAACAAATGTTTATGTGTGTGATCCTCAGCTGTATATAGTAGTATATAGTAGTATATAGTATATAGTATATAGCTGTGCTTAGTATAGTACGTTGTGTCAGCTCAGTTTTACAGAACCATCAATTCTCTGGGCAAGGCATTGATGTTTGAATGGAATTTTAACATTACAAGTGTGACTACATTCCATGGCATACCTAGACAAGAATCATTGGTCTATCAGTTCAAACCAGCAAAACACGACTGATGAAACCTGGCCTTCAATGTTGCATCTTTTAGTTTAATTTAGTATATACATAAAGGACAGACCTGGAACATTTTGTTGTCCTCTTGTTAACAGGATTTTCCAGTTAGTGTAAACAGTGTTTCCTGTCACAGTGAAATTGGAAGTGAGGGAGAAACACAAAAACATCAACCAGTAAGTGAACGCCAGCGAAACTGAGCTATTAACCATAATTGTCCACTACTGAAACAACTTAAACAAAACTTTTTATTGCCGTGTTCTGTAAAATTATGCAAGCCAGTTAATAATTTGGAAAACAGAACAATTTAAAGTTCAGGCAAAGTTTCAGAAAACGACTGGAGGCCTTCTGACTTTTCTTTTCTTATCTTTTCTATTACCATTATTTTTTCCATATTGTGTTTTGCCCTATAATAGAAAACAGCTGCCTTAAAGTGATTTGCATGGTCCAATACCATTTCTGTGGTGAAATGGGCAGGAAATCAGGCAGGAGGGCAGTTAATAAACACACAGCACTAAGGTCAGTGAGCTGCCTAACTTTATTAGAGAGAACTCTTATATGGAAAGCAGAGCAGATACATCTGTGTCTGTCTTTGTGGTGTCTTTATCTTGAACTTAATAAACAATTTACTTTGCTCCAACTATGCATAAACTTCCTCACTTTAAACTGATATGGATAAAAAAAAAAAAAAAAACACTTAGAAAATAAAATCTAATAGAACTATTTTTCAAGGCCTAACAAAATATCCACACTACATTTTTTCATTATCCAGACAATATTTATTTTTATGAGAAACAAAGCCCAATGCATTAATATTTGACATTATGCATAAAAAAATGATTTCTCAAGGACAAAAAAAAAAAAAACCCTTTCAAAGCAGGGCACTTTTTTTCCCCCATTGCTGCATTATCTGGTTAGTTTTGACAGGGTGGGCACTTGAGAAATAGAGCTGTCGATGTCTTTGTCCAAGAGTTGTCACTGATATTATTCTCCTGAGGGATGCCTCAGTATTTCTAATGCTCGATTCATGTTTCCACATGTGGCCAGAGTTTGATAGGAGTCTCATGTGACAGTATCTGGCCCAGAAATGATTAAAGGATTGATCCACTAAACAGAGAGAGCTTGTCATCTTTTCCTCATCATCGCTCCATCTTGAATAGCAGCACAGTGACAGATAAGTTTATGAAGACTACACGGTCTGGCTCTGTCTCTATCTCTCTTCTTTTTTCTGCAGAGGAGGGGTAGATTTCACATTAAAGAGCAAACAAGAGCTAAAAATAATGACTCGGATTTTCGGACTGACCGCAGGAGACAGTGAAAACATTCTTATCCAGTGGGATACTATTTAGTATTAGCAGTAGTAGTAGTAGTAGTGGTAGTGGTGGTAATAGTAATAGTAGCAGCAGTAGTAGTAGGAGTATTGTTGTTGTCATTGTTATATCTGATATGTTTTTGTCTCCCTATTTTTATTTCCATACTTGAAGAAGGGAAGGTTTAGACAATGTATATGTCAATGGAAAAATTAATTGAATGAGAGTGAAAGTGCTTTTGCAATAAGCTAAGCCAGTCTTTTTCTACTTTTCTGCGTTGCACAGCCCCAGTGAGTCCTGTATTTAATTAAACTATTAAACTTTAGAGTTGCTTGGTCACCACAAAAAGGTCTGCACAATAAGGAAAAATGAAGATAATTATTATGAGCAGGTTCACAGCCATATTCAAAGTGCTTAAAGTTGCCCTTATGTGAACTTTATAAAGTCATCCAATAATTTCAGAAATATAGAGTACTCTGGCAGGCAATAACCACTGATACAAATATCATTTACATTTGGCAAGACCACACAGTGAGTACTAATTCTCCAAATAAATGCCACTAGCTGTGTTTAATGAGTTTAGCTGGCTAAGTGCTCTCCTGCCAAATGCTTCCTGTCATTCGGTGGCCTCTGCATGTCTGTCTTTGGGAATTGGACTAATGGGCTTTGAGCATAGCCAGAATCTTGGGACAAGTTGGCAGCAATCAGAGATAGACAAGCTAGGCCCTTCCTTAACCCTCTCAGCTATCTGCTACACAACATAACACACCACGGGACACACCAGTTTGGACACTTTACTATAACTTGGCTAGGAATCCTTATGATAATCCCTCTGTCAACATATCATGCTTCAGCTGGGAAATATTCATAGTAGAAACACGAATGTTCAGAGAAAAAACATAGCAGCTACTTTGAAAAGTAGAAGAGGTCAACCTTAGGACTTTTAAAAATGAAAACATTTTTGTCTTAAGTGATCCTTTCCCTTTCATCCAATTTACGGTCACCAACTGTAATGGGGGTAGAATTCCCAGTGTTACAATGTTTTCCAAGCATTTGGAGGAGAATGATTTTGGGAATTTTCCAGTTTCAATAAATAGATGGCAGCGCTGGCGGTATACCAGAAATGTCAATCGTTTATAAGAGAGAAAAGGATAGAGCGGCACAAATAAAGCCTCCCAGAGACTCCCACAGCGAGGTTGTGTGGTCAATCAACTACAATTGTGACAAACTGAGAAACCTCACCACTTTACTGCCAACCAAGACCTGGCATGCAGTGCTCTCTGATGGATATCTGAAATGATCATTTTGGCTGGGGCCGAATAAGCTAAAAAGAAGGTTAATTACCAATATGGAACCTGTTTATCATAGAACTAATCTAACAGCACCTTAGTTTAATTTAAAGGCCTCTCTAATTCAACCTCTGACAACAATTAAAAATGTTTTAGAGGACAACTATGTTTACCCACATGGACTCTGGGAAAAAAAAAAATGCATACACTGCCCTCCTGTAGTGGGAGAGTTGCCTTCTCCTGAACAAGTACTACTTAATGTAAAATTTAGGAGTAATATTCCCTCATAATTAGGACCTTTAGATGGGCAATCTGTTTGACTGTACTGAGATGGTTACTGAATTTTGTGTATGCTCACCCAGAACAGCTATATCCTATAAATACTGTAGCTGTTCATGGTAAACACATAATCTCTGGCCAAGGTCTTGCAGCAGTTTTAGCACATTTAGCATTTACTGGACTATCAGCACTATTAGTACTTTGAGAGAGTATTAAATGGTTTGTTTTGTAAATGTTTAAATATACAGCCTGACTCCAAAGTTGGCCATTTGAGACCCAGGGATTAACATCTTGAGGATAACCTCAAATTTGTGTTTAAGAGCACAGGTGGAAAGACCCTCTCCAAGTCATTTCAACTTACAGTTCAGTTTCAATAAGTAACATTTAAATGACCTATTCTGTAATGTAAATTCTGTACTGTAAATAATTTTCCGTATCCCCGTTGCTGATATTTAATTTAACATAAAATCACAATGTTTCCTTATTGCTGAGGGGAAAAAAAGAGAAGTCTGATTGAAGTTGTTCCATGAGCTATTTGCTGGTGGGCCTAATCCCTTTGGTTGGAATGAAGTTGCATGAGTCGGAGAGGCTTTGAATACTTAAATGGTAGGATTATGAAAGGCAATATAAGACGGGGTGGAAGTGTGTGTGTGTGTGTGTGTGTGTGTGTGTGTGTTCATGAAATATAATTCATGTAATGCTGCGAGCAATGGTTTCTACAAGGCAACATGATAACACTGAAAGCTGACATCTGAGAGTTTTCCCTTCTTCTTCTTCTTCTTCCTCTTCTTCTTCTTCTTCTTCTTCTTCTTCTTCTTCTTCTTTTCTTTGCTATGTCAAACAGAGGAATCTGTATGGCTGCTGTAACAGAAACTGACCGGTTTAGGCCTAAGCATCAATCCACATCAAACCAGATTAAAGGCCCAAGCTATCATTCTAGCACCAGGCCACACTGACCAGAGGAACTGAGCCTAGAGCAGACCATAACCTTAGTTCTTGTCTGCTTCTGCACACACTGCGAATAGCTAATCCTCTTCTTCCTCATTTTTACATGTCTTTGAGGTTTGTCTGAGAGGCAAAGCATAGCCTGTCACACTCGATTGTAGGAGAGAATTGTAGAGAGAAAGGGAGAGCAAGAGAGAACGAGAGAGAGAGAGAGAGAGAGAAAGAGAGAGAGAGAGAGAGAGAGAGAGAGAGAGAGAGAGAGAGAGAGAGAGAGGGCCTCATAAAAATGACATTGAAAGATTGAAAGAGGAAGAAGAGGGACTTTTTTTTTTTTTGCTTTTGTTTTCTTTACCTTCTTGAAAAAAAGGTCAAGGAAAGTTAAAAAAGAAATCCAGCATGTTAATTGTGATAAAAAACTGTACCTGATGAGAAAATGACAAAAAAAAAAAAATGTTTGAACTTTGGGAACTTGACAAGATTATTAAACTTACAACCTCTTATTCTGGGATTTGTAGAATGAGTCACCACTTTCAAGTCAGCGCTTATCAATGTGACTACCACTGAAAGTTTTTATTACAACCATCCCATTTTCAAACCTGCAACTCAAAAATGTTTCACTCCTTCACTCAATATTTTCATTCAGACACACAGAACCCTTTATCTGTCACTGACGACAAACACTAATGGTTCACCATAGGGCTCAGTGTATTCAACCCCATTGTCTTTGTTACGTCCCAGATGTAAGATGGTGTCTATGGGGTATGTGTAGGGGACGTAGCATAAAAGTTTTCCACCGCCAGTGCTGGTTTTGGGACGATGTGACGACGAAAAGACAGGAAGACCGGAGCGATGTACAAGGGAAGTGTACACAGAACGGCAAGTTTGTCGAATAGCAAAAACACGAAAGCACAAAGTCAAACGACGAGATCGAAATCCGCAGAGAACGCATCCAGCTACTTTAAATCTTGGCGCTCCGCTTCTGGTTGGTGGAGCCGGAAAGAGGCGCTCCCTTCCTGGTCGGTCGATCGGGAGCGAGGAGGCGAGACCGGGCCAGATGGAACTGACAGCAGTTTCGCGCCACAGCTGGGTACCTACGTCAGGTAGAGAAAAGAAAGGGAGAAAAAACAAGACGCAGACGAAACAAGACACATGTGGATAGAATGCACAGTGCGCTGCACATTACAGTCTTATGAGGAAAATGTTCACATTAGAAAAGCAGTAACATCAAACAAAACAGCTGGAAAAGGTTATGTGTAAGAAAAGGTTATGGAATACTTGATCACTGAAGTTCCATAGTCTGTCTTTCCACTTTTGGCATAGTTAATGTGTATGCAAATTAATGATCAGTATCACCTCTACCTTCAACAATACACCAGTTGTCCTCATTTTTTGGTGTTATTATGACCAAACCACTGAGTGGGTCTCCATGCCGGGGCTTCCATTGTACATCGTTCCTCCCAGAATTATTTATCCTGAGTGATCTTTACAGTTTTGTGAACTGAGAGCATAACTTTGTTGGTGTAGGCAAGTTGCTGTAGAGTGAGTCAGTCATTCTTTTCTTCGGCTAAACCTTTAGCGCTCACCAGCTCTCCCCATACTTCTTGACAGTGTGTCCGCTTTGGCTGAGAAGTTTTGACGGGGAAATCATTTGAGAAGTTAACTGACCCAGCATGCTGGAATTGATCACACATCAGGGCGGTCTTCTGTGTTAGATCCATATCAACCTGGAACATGCTTAACTCCGATGACACGCATGCTTAACTCTTTTAGCTGTTTTCAGCAGTGCACAGATCCCAGTCACCTTATCAATTTCATTGACTGTTGAGATGGCCTCTGGAGTTATTACTCCCTGTGTCACTGTTCTCGGATGTGAAGGCGGGCTGTGATGTCAATAACAGGGCTGCTGCACTGTGGGAGATCTGTATACACTGCTACCAAGGCTGCTAGAGCTGCCATGCCCTTCCACCTGCAAGGGCTGTCATTTGCATTTATCAATTTAACATGCAGTGTCACCTAAAAAAAAAAAAAAGACAAAAATCTTTTGACCCGACGGGGGGTGTAATGTTAGTCCGGTGGAAGGTGTCATTACAATAGATTAAGCTGGATGTTTTGACTTGCAATGATTGAATCTTTCTACTACAGGACTGAGGCCGAGCATCAAATACAGTGCGACTGGGGTTGTGTCCTGCAGTTCTGTAGTTTAATCTACGTGTATAAATAGTAACACTCAGAACATAGAAAAAAAATCTGTATAATGTGCACTTTCAAATTAATGTAAATAATTAATGAATACATATTCTAATTTACGGGGAATGCATAATTCTCTGTTGCCTTGACAGAGTGTGACATAGTTACTGCTACTACTCCTGTCACCAAATCCAACAATGGTGTGATTTTCTTACTCTCTTGCTACTTCAGGTCTTTTCCGTAGATCTACTCTTTTAACCCAGTGCCATTTCAGTGAAGGGTGTGTATACAAATTAAACATATGCTTTTGAGATATCATTTTTTCCTTGTAAGGAAAATGATAAGGATACAAACTGATTAATGAAATGTAATCATAAAATTGGTCATCAGACATAAACATAGAATGGAGTGGAAGTTTCCAGCATGCATAAGAAATTCTGATACTGCTAAACATGATGACCACAAATACACACACATTTTACAACATTTCTGAAGCATAAGAGAAGAAGGAAGTGAACAACATGCCTGTGTTAATAGTCTGTAAAACTCTTCTGCACATGGGTGTGGCAAGCAGGGAGGAGTTACGTGAAGGGACAGACAGGAGGGAAGCTCTCATGTTTGGGGGTAATTATTCTGTCAAATTTTTTGAGGTTTGTAAGACATGTACGCAAATGAATTGACTGACAGTAAAACACTGGTGCATTATCACCTATACCACCTTAAATCAGCTATACCGATATGAAAGAAGTCTCAATTTTGTAATTTTGTGGCTAAGAGTCTAGTTGCCTGCCCTTATCTTCGGAGCTGCTGGTTGAGACTTACAGCATGCAGACCACACAACCTTCGGTCTCTAATTAGTTGTTATTTTTTCATTCACAGCATGAAACAGTGTTTGATGAAATCTTCAGTAATTTCACAGCAGTTGATAATTTGTTCAGTCTTTATACTGCACAGCTTGTGAAGTCATTCAAAGTGACCAGACTTTTTTTTTTTTCTTTTCTTTTCTGTTTTTTTTCTTTTTTCATCCTCTTCGTTTTCTCCTCCAGTGCTCTTTTTCATGTCTCTTAGCGAGGTATGAAGTAATTGTGATGAATGTGTGCACAGTTCACCTGATGAATAAAAATCATTCTCCTTTAACCTTTGAGACTCTTTGATGCTGTGAGGAGCGGTCACAAAACCACATAGGAGTTGTACTGCAGCATCCCCGATGCCTCACCCGGCCACATTCATTCACAAATTCCATGACCTTACATTCACATACCGAACTCACAAGGAACATCTCCAAGGAGGCTTGTGCACAGTTTTGACCTTCAATGACACACAAGCTAGCACTTATGACAAGTACTGGTGGAGTAATGATACACTGAGTCTTGACTCAGATCAGGAAGTGAAAGTAGAGAGCACTTCAGGGCTGTGGACAGCAGCGTGAGTGTAGTTTTGCTGCTTTGATTCAAAGCTCAGGTGGATAGGTGACTGAGTGGCTCTGCAAATGCTATATGCATTTGCAGAGTTATATGCTTATTTTTCTCTTTTGCCACTTCCTGTTCATTCCAGTCACAGATATGATGTATCATATCATGTATGTGATCTGGGCATTGGAGGTCTGTTCATGTCACAATTTTTTTTTTTTTTTTTTGACTTTGAAACTCTATAAAGCTTTGCTGTCCTACACACACACGCCTCACCTTGGGTTGGTCACCATTGAAGTATGTGTACTATATATTTTGGGATAAGCGAACTATATGCTGCACAAAAAAGGAAAACATGGAGCTGGCTGTAAACCCTTCAGTTCAGACTAGCAGCCAAAATCATTCTTAACTTCGTCTGAAATATTTCACATAGTTTGTCATAACTTCTAAAGGATCTTAAGTTTCATCTTTCATTATATATCTGGTAAGTTCACTTGTTATATTACTCATTGCCACACCTGAATGGGAAAAAAAGAAAAGAAAAGAAAAAAAAATGCTAAATTCATCTGAAGCACACTTTGCAAATCAGCTTTTCTGGTAACTTATGTTTTTTCCTTGAAAGATGTGAGCTCTTTCTGTCTCTCAGTTTTTCTGTCTGTCTCTGTTGCTGTATTTCTTCAAACTGCTACTGAAACAGGCAGGTTATGAGAGCAGAAGCACAGGAAAAAATAAAGGTTGCGGAACTGCCTCAGTACATAACGGCCTTTTGAGTTGTGGTCACGTGATGCAGCCTTTGACTGTCCGAGTGACACAGGCTGAGCACTGAATGAAACAGGTTGTTAATTTCAAAGTATGATAAAAGTATAATATCTTCACTATTCTAAGCATAAACAGACAGAATAAGTGACTAGGAATTGTCTTGGGGTTCCATCAAAGAAGAAGTCTAGTAAACCTACGGAACCCAAAGTACAGGGAAGACCCCATACATGCCCAAAAATGACACCACAGTAATTCCAAAGAAGGCTCTACTGGTTGCTGGGATTGTCTGAATGAGCAAATTCTTTCTTTTTTTTTTTTTTTTTGAAAAATGCTTTAATTTTTAACCTTTGTTTCTCTCTTTCTCTATTACTCCTTGTTTTTCATCATATCACCTCTTTTCAAAGTCTGATGTTAGCAAGCATCGTGCATTTCCAACTTGTTTGTTGCTTTTAATCCTCTGATCAGTGCTTACCAACAGCTAGACACCATTTCTTCTTACAAGTTCTGTCAAAGCCTCTGCTTTGGGAATTGTAAAGGCAACTTTTGAAACAATAAAGCTGAATGAAAAATAATGATTAAAATACATGCTTGGGGAGACCACAACACATAGTATCTTGAGCATTTGTAAGAAATAGCTTTTATTCTCTTCCCAAAGCCTAAAACTAATTTTGAGACATGCCTTCTTTGGACAGAGATTACACAGACAACTCAATGTAGTAACCATAGGTAGAAATACTTGTTTATTTTAAGGTAAATTACTTCATTGTTCAGTAGCTGTATTGATGATTGATGACTTTTTTTTTTTTTTTTTGCCAGAACTTGAAAACTGAGTTAAGAGGATATGTCATTCACAAATGTACAGATCACTTTTTCTCTGACTTACCTGTCTCACACTGTTTATATTGCTCATATACAGTACCATAATAGCTAAGATGCTAACTTTAGCCAGGTAGAGCTTGATATCAATGACTACTGAGACATTAATTACCCCAAAAAGTTTAAATATGTTTTGGTTCATTCAGTAACCATATGCATTTTTTGCCAATAATTTCTCAGTTCTCTTGGTGCACCACAACTCAAGCCATGGGTGTTCTAAGAAAGAATTTCAGCCCTGGACTTATCTGCTTGGACCGGCTGGGGTGCTCGAGTCAGCTCGGTGAGGGTTGATTACATTTGTATGCTACAGTTTCTTACAGTCTCTTTCCTCAACATACTCAAAACTCTGTCACTGACTTCATGAGGCTATTTCAATGACTCTTTCAAAAATCACATGTTACTTCTTATTGTAACCCACTGAGGCACATCATGTTGGAAGAAATAAAAGCTTGACTAACATACCAACAGTGACTAGGGAGGTGGGACCTAACACATTTTGCAAATGGTCAATGAAGCAGCATTGAGCTTATTACAAAGGTGCAATATTAGGAATGCTTCTTTTGTAACTGGCAAGTAAGTAGGTTCTCCAGGCACATAAACAAATGATACAGTGTCAGAGAACAAATTTTCGAGGGTCCTACTGGTGGAATTTGAAAGCCGCTGGAAGTGTTTTTTTATTGACCTTGGCCATAAGCATGGTCTCAACAATATTAATAATTTTAGACATTAATATCTGACATATTCTCTAAATCAGTAACAATATACAGAGCTACTGGCCACTTTTGTGAAGTAAGTTATTGTTTAGCTAAAGCTAACCCCTAAGATATCAGGGTTTATTGTGTGTTTCTCATTGACATCAGCTTGGGTATTTTCTTTTGAAAAGCATGCACTATATTCAAGCACTATCTTCATCCACTATATTCATGCACTGTATTCATGTTCAGCTGTAAGGTTTACTTAAAGGAGCAGTCCTTTATGTCAACATCACAGGCATAGAACATTTTGATGACCTAATAATATTAGACAGAGAAATGTCACTTACCAGATATTTCTATCCAGAGTCGTGTGTTTAAAGAGCATCCCTTTTGGTGAATAAAAATCAAATAAATTTCATTTAACCTCAGAATCTCACATTGTATTGGAACAACAGTACAGCTAACATGACTCTAGTGTTAACTGCGGTTCTGCAGCAACACGCTTCACTGTAAAGCCACTCAAATACGTGATCTTCTGAACCCTCCCTCCATTCTTCATCTAAACTCTTAGAACTCATAAAACAGCCCAATGAAATAAAAAATACCACCATCGCATTCAACAAACTCTTTCTCTCGGCCCTCTCTTTCATTTTTATGATCTATTTTGGTCATGGAGTCTTGTTTACAAGACAACCATAACAAGGCTTGAGGACAGCTCTGGACCTCTTAACTCTAGGCTCGCTGCTGGAAGCTGTCTGGGAATGGTATATGAACCTCCATGCTCCCTCACACTGGGGTGGGTGGTAAACCTGCCCTTTTCATCTTTTCCTGGAGTTTTCCTCTTCAGTTCTTTTCAGTCCCCTCCAGGCATGTATTTCCTCATGTTCAGTTTGACTGTCTAGTAAGTAATGTTTCATCAGACATGATCTGGCCAAACAAGCACATTGTTGGTTGCAAAATGAGGTACAAAAACAAAATATCCAATCAAAATAACTCCGGTATCAGTTTCAATAAATTATAGCCTATTAGGTAGTGGGAGCTACCGAACAGCAAAAGTTTGAACAGAGAGGTACCTTTTGACCTAATGTTATATATGGAGAAGGACAACTATTAACCTTATATTCACCTGGCCTTTCGCTTAGTAACAGCCCATGTTTAGTCCACTTAGTCACATGCAATGATTTTGCATTCTCCTTAAGTAACAGTCCCCTCACCATTATTGCTATCATGACAGATGACATCATTATATAAAAAAAAATATATACCCCTCAGTGAATAAATATCGACATTAGAAGTCATATGAAGTGATGCCTCAGCTGTATAAAAGTCACACGAAAGCCCTAAAAGTGATGATGCAGTAAATTCAATAGAACATGAGAGAACCCATAGCAACAGACAGATTTTTTTTTTCTTTCTATGAACTCTCTCATTGCTCATTATCACTTGAGACCCAACTTCTGATTGGCTCTTTGAATTCATCTTTTTCAGTCAGCAGTCATATCTGCCAAAACTAGGATGACTGTCCCATTCATAACATGCATTTATTCCCCTGAGAACACCTGCCAATCAGGTCTAGTCATAGTGACCTGCCTTCATGGCAGATTATGATAATCTGCATATTTATGGAAATGCCTGCATTACATTGAACTGGCCACAGATACACCCTTACACACACACACACACACAAGGAGAAAAAAGTCACTCATTTGTCATGCAAGTGGACGGTTGGTTGATGTAAGACACCTTTGGCTTCACAGTAGACTGAAAGAGAGGTATCTCTCTGACTTGCCATTACTGAGAGAGCTCACTGAACAATTAATCTGAAAACAGTCAGGTGGCACTGGTGCTCTATCATGTACTCAACCCTCTGTGCAAAGACCCTGCTAGGCATTAGTTCCACCTGCCTGATTGACAGACGGGCAGATGAGACAGCAAGAAAAAAAAAAAAAAAAGAAAAAGAAAAAAGTGCCCCTTCTTACACAAGGAAGTGACTTATCAAGCACACCTTCGGTGCACCTCCAGTGCCTCTTCATTTTTTACCCTTTGTAAATGCTGGATCGTGGCCATCTGGCCATGTTTCCTCAGAGATCGAATGGCTTTGAAAAAGAAACAGTCTCCTCATCCCCTTTTACATCCTTCTAAACCTCCGCCCACCACTCCCAACATCTGAAGAGTGGAAATCAAAAGAGGGGTGTCCTAAGTTGACCTCTACAGAACTTTTTGGGCAGGGAAAACAGAGAAAATATCAGGTGTTAAAACATTCAGCCAGCGTTGTCATCACCTGCTCATATTTCTCATTTTGCTCGTTTTTCTCATTTTGCGACTCCTCTCCTTCTTTTTTTTTTTTTTTTATATATTTTATTTCCAATTACTTCAAAGCACAAAAAGCCTTCACAAATTTGGAGAGCAATAAATTATCATCTCTTAATTGGTTGCAATGGTGGCGTAAGAGTGTTAAACCAAATTTCTCTCTCTCTCTCTCTCTCTCGCCAAAGATTTTATGACTGAAGCCTCCTAAACTAATTGGATTCTCTGCTGCCTTTCAGGAAGAAAAAAATTTGGACTATTAAAAAAAAAAAAAGTGAAGTGAGTTAGTAACTTAGCAAGTGAGCCAGAGCGGTGATTTAAATGGAAGTTGGAGAGGGCAAGAATGAGAGGAAGAAAAGTCTCAAGGCACATAACGTTTTCTTCCCCTAAACCAAGTCAAACTGTGTAATGTAGTGAAACAAACTCTCAAACTTGGGGAATGAGGCTATCAATTACATTTATCCAGTCAAGAGTAACTGAAAGAAATTTCAGGCAGCTTCTAAATGCACAGATCCATATGACAGAAGCTTCGTTCACCTCAAGGTAACAGGGTGAGAAGGCGGTGAAGGTGTGTGTGTGTGTGTGTGTGTGTGTGTGTGTGCCTGATTTTTTTTTTTTTTTTTTACGTTTCATCAGTTTAATCCGAAGCATTTCCTTCTTGGAAGGGGGTGGATGGGAGAGACAAATATGATTATTATATTACAAAGTCAGTACTACTCTCTCCGCTTTAAAAATGTGCATGTACAATTGTGCTTCCAGAATTCAAAATGAGCTTGTAGTATATGGCCTTATAAATAAATATATATTCCTTTTTCAGTATTTTTTCTGAGTTTCAGAAAATGTGAATGTGGAGGTTGTTTTGTGCTTGGTCTTAAAAATGTTAATTTATATAGTTCTAAATAATCTGAGTTTAACTCCGCAAAGCTTTCCAGAATACAGGATAAATATTTTGACAGAACGTCATTTTTTACAAATTTCTTATACTGTTAGAGTATGTTTTGGCAGCAGAAAAAATAACAAAGGCCTTCCCATAGATAATTCCTGTTTCCTCAGAAGCTATACTGACTTTTGCTGTTGGTTTTCATTAAATGCTTTCTGGTGAAGTGATCACATATTGCTGCAGGATGTCTTGGCAGTCCTGACTGGCAGAGGCTTGCATTGCTTTTTCCATAGAATGCAAGCATTTGACCAGTGGTAAATCTGCAATGCTGCAGTTTTCTATAACGAGTGATGTTTATGAACTTGTCTCAGATACCTGTCATAGTGCTTTATTATCCTTGTTATGACACCTGATACAAAGCCCTGGCCTATATATATATATATATATATATATATATATATATATATATATGGCAAGGTTTTGAGTATGTTTGTTTTTTCCCCCAGATATAATGATCTGACTTTAACTGCCATGAAGAGAGTATTGCATCCTTGGGCAGGAAGGTTGAAATTAAATTCTATCATTTGATTCTGTGAATAGCTCACCTCAATAAGCAACTGATTTGAGCTATCATATTTCTGCCATAAATTGTCTGAACCTCACGATCTCCTTGAGTTCCACCTGCATGGCAATGAAACAATGTGTAGCGTGACTGCTCTAAAGCCAAAATTCATAGTTGTTCATTGATCATCATTATTGGACAGCGTTGCATTTAAATCATTACTTTTGGTACCAGTGCATAACAAAATACATTAGTGGAAAAGATGAAGATCAGCTCTAACGTTTTTAAATCAGCAAATGACACTTTATCCATTGACAATTACGACCAGTTATATGGCAAGCATTTGCTTTTTGATAGATTGTAATTACTGATTATAATTCAACATTACCTTGGAAAATCATTGGGAGAATGTGTCTCTCTTTAAACATGCATCACCGTTGATGTTACTTTGAGCTCTACAGCACCTCTTGTGGCTATTCAACACATTGTCATACAGTTCATAACTAGAGTGGGCTCTTTAATTTGCAAGAACAACAACAACAACAACAAAATGCCCTAGCCCTACATTTGAGTGTAGTAAACATTACATGTCAATATACAAATGTTTGTGAGTGACACAATTAATTTACTGGGTTGACTATTTACAGTGTTTGAGGCGAATCCAACTGCAGCATCACATCCATTTTTATTACATCTCACAACATTTGCTGCATCCTATGACATGTAACAATTATCATTGTTCCACTAATTCAACAAGTACAAAAGACTTAACGTCTTTAACTCAGTATTGAATAGACTTCAGAGAGAGACAAGCTAAAACAGCACCTGCACAGCATTGTTTGCTGAAGTCAAAACTTGGCAGATTTCACTATTTTCTGATGCTGTTTTTCTTGTCCAGTCATTTATAATGTGTCACCTAATTCCACAGCTGTGTAGACTTCCGATATGTGATTGAACTCTGTCACACTCATGAAGCTCTTCAGCAAAAGCACCCTTAATCACTTTGCAGCAATTGGATTAAATAAAAAAAAAAAAAGGTAATGGTATTGTGGTGCAGTTAGGGTTAAATTAGGGATTAGACAAAAAGATCATTTATGTGGGATAAGCACTCAATTTGCATAAAAATTAAAACATTGAAAACAGATAGTTCCAGTTAATTGTCTCAGTAGGTCAATTCAGATTCCATTTATGCTTCTGCTGAATGTAAAAGCATGGCTGAAACATTCAGATGGAATTTCTTTCTTTCTTTCTTTCTTTCTTTCTTTCTTTGTTATTCACTTTTAAGAAGTAGTTTCATAAATGTCATAAATGATGGAGAAAATCTGAGCTGTCTCCATAAAAGAGAACAGTGTTTCAGTAAGACTGAAACTGCTGAAAAGGGCTTAAGGGTTAGGGTTACAGCTAGGCTTAGGGTTAGGGTTAGGGTTAAAATTGGGATAGAGCTTATCAAAGTATATCAAAGGCTGCCTTTACAATATTGGTGTGCAATAGATTACTGAGTTTTGACCATCCTTATGATGTGGTAGCCACTTAGTCAGCTATGCTACTCATTTGCTTCAGTGAGAGGCAATTTATTTATAATTACCTAAAAATGGTAATGTACGGGGAGGTAAGGAACCTGTTTTCTTGGGCGTCGTGTCTCATTTATTATATGGCAGAGTGCAAAGTCATTTCAATACCTGTCACTAGGTGGTAGTGTGGGTATAAGAATAGGTAACATTGAGAAGTCAGTGTAAGAGTGACGGACAGAATGTTTGTGTGTTGTTGAGTACTGCTATTAAAAATCTTCAAACATCCATCACATAGCATCTTAATTAGCTGTGTACAGTGTCACAGATGTGGCTGCTTTTGTTTAGCTCAATGCATGCTAAGTTTTTTCTCCTTTCATTCCTGTGTTCATTTCTTTGATAACCATCTGAATGAAAACACAGATCATTTTTATAATTACAACAATACATTTGAACATTAGTGTTCACTATAATTACTGACACATGATTGATCATTTGCACCACTTAGCTTTCACTTGCACCTTTTGACTATATTAAGTAGTAGTAATTATTAAAACATCACATGTCCTTTAGAGTGTTACTGCTTTGCCGTAACACACCCACATACACACACAGACACACACACCCACACACAAAACACATGCTATGAATTATTTCCAAGGAAATGGAAAAGATGAGTGTTTCTAATGCAAGCTGCACACCTTTGATCCTTTCCATCTTTGTCTGAGAGAAGCAATAGATTTGATTTGGGTGAACCCACCCAGGTGCCAGGCTGTCAAGAAATGCATATACATTGCCAAAATTTGTTCAGCTTAATTGACCAAGTTCATCAATGAGGCCACATAGTAATACTCTGGGGTCTGCTGTACCAGTGATGGACGACTGTCACAATTATCATGTGAGACACAATAAAGACTTTCCAACAGGCAAAAAGACTTTTGTTACCTCTGATGTATTTCAGATTAAATGGCAAATGCTACAGATCATCTTGAGACGATAATGTAAAATCCAAAGCATAGTTTGTTGCCTCTCCAAATCTGCTGCCTTTGTATTTGAAATATTCTGCTGCATATTAATTGAATATACATTCAGTGTTGGGCATTATAAAAGTGAAAATGCCTCTAAATTAGTTTAGCACTAAAGAACTCTCTCTCTCTCTCTCTCTCTCTCTCTCTCTCTCTCTCTATCTCTCTCCTTTTGACGGAGAGACTTACAGGCAGAACACCCTATTTTCCCAACACATCATGCACTGTGTGAAGCTTTGTGCTGGACTAGCGCCTCTTTTTATCACCTTTGGAGAACAGCATGAAAGAGGCTGATGAAATGGCCTATGTACTATGACTTAGTACTCGCATACAAATACATGAAAGGTTACCGGCAACTCCAAGGTTGTCAGGAAGAATGACAACAGGGAATGTGTCACTGGGTACTCTGTGTCAATAACATTGGTATGTGCCAGTTTGACGAGATTATGACGATTTTCTTAAATCGGTTGATTAGATATCCAGGGGAAACATCTGGATAGACCCACTGGGTCTCTTCTGGGAAATGGCTTAGACACAGTTCCAGAAAAAAAAAAAAAAAATACTATCAACTACCTCATTCTGTCTGATACAAAAACATGGAAACTAATGCATAACATCAATAAGTTTTTCATGGAAGCAGTCTATAAGACCACGTTTTAGTTTAGTTGTTGTGTGGGCATGGTTGCTACATTCACACAATAGGCACTACAAGGCTTCTAATGTCCCCTGACTGACTCATCTGTCTGTTATAACATTATGATTCAACGGGATAACACCATACAATATTAATCCAAGATGTAATCAGACAAGCTGCCAATGGACGGAATGATGACGGCTCTGGTACTGGCCAACCGCCTGCCCATCAAAATGGGATAATTTATGAAGAGATAATTTGCCAGAGCATTTGGAGCTGTACAGATGACACATAGCGTGTTGCCATGGTGTCAGCAGTCACACAGTGAAATGCATTCAAGCAAAACGCTTTTGATTAGAGATGAGTCTCTAATCAGCCCTGCAGACACAAAAAAGGGGAGGAGTTGCTACAAGTAGGAATCCCAGTGATTGTAAACTTTTCTTTCTTTCTCCCTCTCAGAAGCTTTTGAATTCACGGACTTCAGGGCTGTTACGTATCTAAGTTGCCACTTTTCTGCTTTTCTTGGTACATCATGCATATTGAGTTGCATAGTGTATGTGTACTGTGTGTAATGTATAGTTGTGGTGAAACATCTCCTGATGCTAAGCTAGGGCAGATCATCAGTCATGTTTCCTGGGGTCATTGGGTGTTTCGGGTCTTTTGAACATCATACACCCTCGCCCAGGTGAGCCAGCTGGGGTCGATCAGATCTCAGCTTCTGCCCTAGCAGTTGTTACCCATGAATGCCCTCTTAATCCATTGCCACGTTGAGGCTCTGTCTGCAGCCTCAGTGTTACTCTGGATGACTCTCCTCCTCTTCTCTCCTGTGATGCCAAGTGTAGCATGGACCCTGCAGAGAGACTGCCCTGCAAAACCCCTGCACCAGACCTCTACAGGCAACCACCTCACTTTCCAGCCTTACTTTTGTCAGTCCTTGACCAGGCCATCATACTTTTCTCTTTTCCTCCCAAAGGCCTCCTCCATTGCTCTTTTCTTTAAATAAATGTTAGTCATTTATTTTCAATTAAGCACTTTTACAGAGACAGCAATTGCATACATTTGATTAAAATTGCAAACACTGCATACATTTGATTAAATGTGGGGGTGGTGACAACCTGCCACTCAGAACAGTGGGAATCCTACATTTAATTGCGACTTCTCTGCAGTGACCTCAGGATTACTCATTCTCTTAATGGACCGACTCCAATGATGGTCTGACATGACGTTTGAAGAGTGTTGGTGAATGTGGATGCTGCTAGGAGACTAGACTGAATTGTACTTGGAAAAGCAAGGAACACTGAGTTCTCATGTTGCTATAAATATGTATAAATAGTACTCACCAATTCTCAGCCATAAATGTTGTAACTGGACAGCACAAATCACAACACAAGAAAGCAAAACAAAACAGCGCACACACACACCAACACACAAAACCCCAAAACAACCAACCAATCAAAAAAAAAAAAAAAGTCTCAGAGTTTCCTCTTTAGTGTTAACAGTTAAACAATAAGACTGTGCTGTCACTTTTAGAGTGATTCACTAAATATAGAAAACATAATTACAATAGAGTTGTAACCTGCGCCATGTAGTTGAACTGCAATTGGGTGTACACACAGGGTAATAACATTTTAAAAAATTAACTAAGTACCATACAGTAGAATATAGAATTTGAGGTTGTGGACATACTGTATTTGAAAATGTATTTGTCCTTGATAAAGGCATACTACTTTTGAACATGCCCTACTTCATACTCTCTCTAGGGAGAGTAATGAGACTCCAGTGACACAGGTATGAGAGTGCGTTTTATCAGATCTTAGATTTGTGTCAAAACAGCTTTCTGTTTGCAGACCTGTTCACATAAACAGACTATTATCCTGCCCGGCACAAAAGACTAATATGGCCTCTGAGGACATACTACCAGTGAGCTGGTGAAATTAAGGAATAAACATCCAATGCAGAAAAACATGACGAATTAATTTTCATTCTACAGATATACGCCTTTGTGCAGAATGATCGACTCTGAAAGCTGTTTTATTCCAATCTAATTATCACTGCAATGTGACCAGTGGATAGTGGAGTGCCCTAACATCTGAGTCCCTTGTAGTATTACCATGTTCCTGTAGTATTACCTCTGTGTGATGTCTGTGATTTGCCGGCTGCCACCCACAGAGAGTCACCCAGTAAAGCCGTGAGATCAGCTTATCAAGCACCTGCCATCAGGCTCTGATCAGAGATTCCTGGTCTCCACCCAAATCCGCTGCAGTTCTGCACACTCACTGGAATGGATTTCCTTAAAAGATTCTACCACTGATTTAGCACTATATCAGTTAGAGTACAATCGTTTTATACTTAACATTTTACATCCCGCTTTTAACTCAGATATAGTCATTTTCTGTATTTTGAGCAGTAATGTGTTACTGCTGAGCAATAAGTTGTCAAATTACTCATGGTTACACTGTTTTAAAGATTTAAAATGAATGACCTTTTATTTGACCTTCAACTATTCTGTGTAATTAACAGCAGAAGTGACAGGCACTAAATAAAGGTACTAAAATAAAGAGCACTAAAGAAGGGACTCATTTAAGAGCTTAGTGCTAACAGTTACTGCAAATAGGGTAGTAGTACGCTAATATAAAGAGGAAAGTGATGTTTTTAGATTAGGTCACTACAATGTATCACAAAAGTAGCAACTCTTTTTCTATTAGAACAAGTGGGATTCAAGCACTAATAGCATTTCTTTTTTTCTTTCTTACTTCCTTTCTTTCTTTCTTTCTTTCTTTCTTTCTTTCTTTCTTTAATGTTGGTTACTTTCCCAGTATAGACTTGGGCATTCAATGCATATACAGACAATTATTCAGTGTTAAAATAGGATAAAATGTCTGTTCATTTTTTTATTTTGCAGAGCAGTGATTCTCAACTCCAGTCCTCAAGATCCCCTGCCCTGCACATCTTGTCTGAGCTCAGGACTTACACATCTGATTCTACTAATCAATTAATCATCAAGCCCTTGATTAGCTCAGTTAACTGTTATAATGAAGAGTTAAAACAAAGACATGCAGGACAGGGGGTCCTTGGGACTGGAGTGGAGAACCACTGTTGTAGGATAAACAAACCTGTAGCATATAAAAATGTAGCTAGCATGGGCTGTTAAATCATGCCAACTCATTTGTATTACACACTGACTCTGGGAAACTGCATAAAAACAGTAAATACTGTGAGCGATACAAAAACCCTTAGAGTTAATTTAGCTCTTGGAAATGTACTGTGGAGCTATGGTGAAACTCATATTCAGTGATTTATTACATATCAGAAAAAAAAATAAATAAATATTTACATTATGCAAACAGTGAATTTGAAGTATTGGTTAACATGCAGTTGGATTATGAACGAATAAGATAATTTAAGAAAGTTCAAAATGTAAGAAATCTACAAAGAGCTTTGAGGTATTACGGTTCTGTAAAAAACAAACAAACAAACAAACAAACAAAAAAAACAGTACAAAATATCTAGGAAAAGTAAACAACACAGACAAACACAAACACTAACATGAGTTATTTCCATGCAAAGAAATGTTCATACCTGATGGCTGAAGAACACCATCCGAAGAACATATCTTGTGCACTTTCTAATTAAGTATGCTTAGATTATTTACTTATTTATTTTGTGTGTGTGTGTGTGTGTGTGTGTGTGTGTGTGTGAGAGAGTGTGTGTGTGTGTGTGTGTGCGCGTGTGTTTGTGAGTCTGAAACATCAGCATCCTGCCAATTATATACAGGGTGAAGCTGAGACAGAAAGGCAGGAGGCACAAAAGCAAATTAATATTTAGCCTCTGTTTTTCCCCTCAAGAGACATGTGTGTCTTGGAATTGTCTTGCCAGATTCCTGTCATTGTGTGCACCTGGGTAAACTCTTTTTTTTTTTTTTTTTTTCCCCATATACAGCTTAAAGCCAAATGACAGGTAATATGCAAATAGTTTTAGTCCCAGGCAATTTAAAAATGTATAACAGAGGGTGACAACAGTGGGTTTCCAAACATTACATAAAAATAATTTTGTATGAAAATTTTTCAATTGTTTCAACTAAATGTTAAAATTTATCACAATTTGAAGCCAAGCCTTACAACCAAGGTGTCCTGTCAGGCTACAGCCCCTTGGCCAACTCCCATCTGTTCAACCTCAGCCGCAGTATAAACAATGTGGAGTGCGTGGAGATAAGGAGG
Source organism: Chanos chanos (assembly GCF_902362185.1). NCBI lineage: Eukaryota > Metazoa > Chordata > Actinopteri > Gonorynchiformes > Chanidae > Chanos > Chanos chanos. Next base: position 15,726,248 of record NC_044501.1, read on the forward strand.
GGTGGCAGAATCAGCCAAAGCACATGCAGCCAGTATTGCCGGGCCACTGGTGTCCCTGCTGTTGCCAGACTGCATCCTCTCCAGCACTGTCCATACCCGTGGATATGGGATATCTCTTTCCTTTACACCTTACTGTGCTGTTGTTCCGCTCTAAGCTCTTCATACATTCTTTACCTTGGGGAACTATTTTTACTGAGTCTGTCTTCTTTGCCCACTGCCGTCATAGCTCTGAGATGTTTCGTATGCAGTTTTGAACACATGTAACACATAACGGCTTTTTAAGGAATCATCACGTATTATTGATATGTTATATGAAGTTTAAATGTTCTTCAGGGTTTTAAGCCCACCTAGTTGCAATTTTTAGATGAGTATTTGTTCTAAGACACTACACTAATTTGCTTTATACTATATTTGTGTGTGTTGCCTGGGGAAGAGTGTATCCAGAGGAAATGCTAATATTGATTTCAACAAAGCTAACTGAGAGCAGATGATGCACCTTTGATCTATGTTGTTTTTTTGTTTTTTTTTTCTAATTTTTCATGTGACACACAGCATTGTATCACAACACTGACAAGTGATCAACATTTTTTTATGGCAGCAGTTGTTGATGAAGGCCTCTACTGAGAAAGTTCATACAACAGTGGCCCACACTTAAGTGGATTTAGGTGGATTGGGAACAAAAATCAGCCAATTTTGCAAATTAGAAGCAATGCGAATACAAACATCTTTTTTGTTTGTTTGTTTTTTTCACCTTGAGTCCAAGTGGATTTTAGTTCAGTTAAGAAGGAATCTGTGTGATAAAACGCTAAAGCTCCAGTGAAGCTTACTGTTGGCTATGTACACAACAAGATGTGCAGAATAGTAATGAGGTTCTTTTTGAAGCATCTACAGATCACCATTAGATCATGGACCTGTGCTGAAAAGAGAGTCTCAGAATCTCATTAAGAAAAGTTGTGGGCATTTCAAGGGATGTCGAGTTCGTAATGAAAGTTAATGCTGTAGTAACTTTGTTGCTTTGTGAAGGTCACAGAACAAGGAACATTCTGTACATAAAAAGCTAAAGCATAAACAAAGTCTCTCTGTAGTTTTCCTTTGAGAAACGGGTGAAAAGTAATGAAAAGAAATGAATAAGCACACTTTCAACTTGCACTGTCCTGTTGCTACATTATGTAGTCTATGTTGGAGATACACACTCTCAGAAGGTCTGAATAGCCTTTTCAGAAACAACAACCCCACTTGCACATCCTTCTAGGTGCTGTCCTCACAGGCATCTGTTTTAGTAGCATCCATCCTCTGTCAATAAACCTTTGCAAGCATCATGGTCAAGATAGGTGGACTTAAAAACCAACACAAGAAGAACCAATAACTTCTTTTAGTTATTGTCACACCCTGACTGAATGCTACAGGGGTGTACATGGTATTGTCAATTACCTCCTAACCTCCTGCTGCGCAGTATGAGCAGTAATGTGTTCAATTATGTTACTAGATTGGCTGATACTGCTATCAATAGGCAATATCTTGCAATTCATTTAAACCTCTTAAAAGTTATAAACATTGGTGTTTATTACTATAGTTATACATATTTTTCCAAGTAGTTTTTTTTATTATGAAATCATAGACTCATAGACGCTAATATATTAGAACTAAGATAAATTATTGTTTGCAGATGTTTTGAAGGAAAAAAAAAAACTGAAATACTATTGGGTGGCAATTGGAGAACAGACTTTTTACATTGTAATGTGTGGGCTAACAAATGTTTCATTAAGTCTGAAGCTAAACATTATACCGACTCTCCCCCATTTCCCCCTGATTTTCTCTCTCTCTCTCTCTCTCTCTCTCTCTCTCTCTCTCTCTCTCTCTCTCTCTCTCTCTCACTCTCTTTCTCTCTCTCTTTCTCTTTGACCCTTTTTATGGCCCAAGCCTATCTGCATTCGAGACCAATGCACAACAAAGCAAGATGCAAAGAGCCACTTGCCTTAACACCAAACAGACGCTAGACTCAATGTTTTAGCGTAGCAGCCCCCGTACCATTTCACCAAAAGTTGATAATGATCAATCCCAGTGAAGGCCAGAGGTTAGTTTCCCATTACAACTGAATTCAAACCATTCCTTTTCTCACCCAAACTGAACAAAAGAAAATTAAACTAATCTGTACTACACTGTGGAAGGATCGCGCTTATTGAATCTACAAACACTGATAATCGTAAACGTGCTATAGGGCTTTAAGAGAACCACTTGCTGATTAACCAGCAGTTGATTCTCAAGCTGCCAGCAAACCTAAACCGTTCACAATGTCAGAGCAATCATATCTGATATCACTTGGAAACATAAAATGCCATGGATACGAGTAGGCTAATATAATTTTACTGTTCCTTAACTGGAAAATGTTATGTAAAATGATTGAAACAAAACTCAAATTAACACTCTCCAAATTTCAAGGAGTGTCTACCCCCTTCAAGCACAGACACCCCTAAAAGGATAGCAGCGCCCCCATCTCCAAATCAGATAAAATGCCAGACCCCCTGCTATCCTATGGTTCAATTCTGGGTTCAGTTCCAGTTGAGCTCTGGATGTGTCAGCTGTAATGTAAGTCTGTCCGTTCCATCCTGATTGTCTCTACAAAGAACTGGCCCAGTCTCACCACTTCCGAAGATCCGCAACGCTAAAAGACTCCTCCGTCACCTACGTGAAGTCTCGCTCACAGCCTCCTACTGCTAACCTCAGTAATTCCAGTCTCTCACACCTGACCATGACTGGGCCTGCTCTTCTTCTTCACTTTTCTCTTCTTCCCTCACTACCCTTTTGTCTCCAAGTAACTCTACTAGACCATTGCTCAGATATTTTCTTTTGGTTAAGTGTGCCTCTTCACGAATAATGCTTCATATGCGCAGCGTTGTTCAGCCATACATACTTAAGGTAGCGAGGATTTTATTATTGTCTGTAGTTAGTTGTTGGTCTCTTTGTGTGTATTTTAGACCGGGCTGACCCAGGCCTTTATGGAGCCCTAAGCAGAATTTGATTTGAGGGCCCCCTCCACCGCCTTGGTGCCACTGATGCAATTGACTATTATCAATGCTTGATCATTCGCACACCCACCGCACACCCACAAATCTAACACTTCCATGATTAATTTTATTAGTTGTAGCTGTGTTGCTTACATGATACCAGTGTCAGCCTGGAATGTTTTTACCCTTTTATGGTTTTTAATCTCAAAAGGTAGCAAACTCACATGAGTGGTCTGGTCTTAATTTGCACTTTAGCATTCAAAGTGATTGTTACGCTCAGCCTAGGGGTTACTGAGCATAACATAAAGGCGACTCCCCTTTCTCTGCTCCCAATGATGACCCGTGCCAATGAATACAGTCCAAAAGGTAATTTATTTACAAGAGGTGGTAGTGATTAGCGTCGGGGTGAGTGTGGCCAAAATAACAAACAAAACAACGTATAATATACAAACTAGATAACCTACTTCCCAAAATGAAAGAAAAAGAAAATACAGAATTCTTCCCTGACTCCCTAACAAAAAAACAGGACAAAAAAAGGACAAACAAAATGGCTTCACACACCTACGGCTTGGACAAATAAGCCAAATGTCCCTCCAGATTCTCCAGGACTTTGCAATTCTCCACACAAGCACTGAGAATTGACACAGGCTGCTCACACAACCCATCCTCCTTGGGACTATACGACGGTAACACCACCGTCACCACAGAACAGACACCTGGCTCGGAGCACACAGACACATCGAGTCATCACGAATAAAATATGGCTTCAGCATGTTGATATGACACACACGGGACCTTTTCTTCCTGTCAGACGTTTTAATCACATAGTCTGTGTCACTCAGTTTTCTGTCAATCTCATCAGGACCACAAAACTTTGCTTGAAGACTGGATCTAACAATGGGCAATAAAACCAGTACATGATCACCTGGTTTAAAATTGCGACGGAGAGCTTTCTTATCTTAGATTCATTTTAGACTGCACAACAGAAAGGGAACTGTGTGCCAGCACACAAGAGGTATGCAACCTCTCCCTGAATATCGTGCATGGGACTGTGGGCTTGTCGGCAAGCCACTTCTCACACAGCAAACGCAGCGGGCCACATGCAGTGTGCCCAAAAACCAGCTCAGCTGGGCTAAAACCAAGTGACTCCTGTGTGGTTTTCTTTTCCATTTTTGCATTCAACGCATTCAAACTGACCAAGGGTCTAATTTTATGTCTAAAGTTTTCTCGCAGGTAATGTCAGAGTCGTCGGTGAAGCCTCAGGTCTCTAGCGCTTATCACCCGGAGAGCCAGGGCGCACTGGAGACCTGATGCTTCACTGACGACTCTGACATTACCTGTGTGAAAACTTTAGACATAAAATTAGACCCTTGGTCAGTTTGAATATGCTGAATGCAAAAATGGAAAAGAATCTAATCAAAGTTTTTACAACTGCTTTTGCCCTTAATGTCCATAATTGGACAGCCACAGGAAACCATGTGGCTGTGCACATCATGGTGAGTGGGTACTGATGACCAGACTTAGTTTTTGGCAAGGGACAGACAGTCTATGATAACGTGCTCAAAAGGTTCACCAATTACTGGGATTGGTTTTAAAGGTGCTGGGAGAATGACCTTGTTTCCCAGTTATTTGGCGATCGACAGTACGATCGACAGTATTTAGCTACGTCGGATTTTAACTCTGGGTGGAAAAAATATCTGAGCACCCGATGGTAAGTTTTCTTGATTCCCAATTGGCCGGACAGGCCATGATCGTGGGCGAAACTTAAAACTTGGAAATGTAATTCTTTTGGCACAACTACCTGAGTTACCACATCACATTCCACAGATACCGGGGACCATTTACGCACCAAAATCCCTTCATCAAACAGATAAGTCACTGGCAGTGAGCAGTTTTTCTTTTCCTGAGCTGCCGACAAACAGGTAGACAACAAAACATCAGCTTGCTGAGCCTTGATGAGCTGATCTTTATCGATTGCCAAACATAAATCTTTCTCATCAGGTATAACATTACCAGAAACTGACACACCTTTCGGTTCAGAGGAGGGCCTGTCTGAATCATCGGACACGTCTAAAAAAGAATCGGAAAGGTCTGTTAAATCGCCAAACTTATGAGCCTAGGCATGAGTGACAACACCTGCTGGAAAAACGGGAGTGGTGGCGAGCGCACTGGGGGCAACAACGCACACATCAGTGGTGGGATTCTCAATTACATTGGGAGTAGTCGGAAACACTTTTCCTCCAGTCAAATCAATCCCGAGAATGAGACCCACCCACCCCTGTAACAGGCAACTGATCTCATACACCAACTCGCACCCGGCCAGACACAAAGGGACAGGAGAGGTTAATAGTGTGAGGCGGCATGCAAAACACACTCATTTTAATTCCCCATACCAACAAATCAGAACCACAGTATGACTGGTCAGAGAAAGGTAAAAACACCACGTTGAGCCACAGAATGCTTCGCACCAGTTTCTCTAAGAATAGTAATGGGAACCCTGTCCTCCCCGTCACCCACCAGAGAAATAAAACCCTGCGTTATAAAAGGCTTAAAATCATCATCAACCTCTGGTTTTGATAATACTTCTGTCACCAGTTCATGCTGGTTAGAGGCAGATTTACTCTGAATCAGTCCTACAGCAGAGGGACTTTTGCCCCTGGATTGTTCTTTTTTCTTTAAAACCAGACTGACTGAGATGAGGTGGCCAGGTTCATGACAACCAGAAGCTGTTTCAGCTCCTCCTTTTTAATATTTAATGAAGTTTGAACATTAAAAAAATCAGCAATAAGCCGCAAATCCGCCATCTTACACTTATTCAACTGTTGCAAGGTAGGATTCCTTACAGTCGTGTCCAAATCAAACTCCATTGTGCCACCCGACAAAAACCCAAAATGTCAACGTTTTTTTTTCCTTACTTGTTATGCTCAGTAACCCCTAGGCTGAGCATAACAGTGATAGAGTACTAAGTGGCATACTGAATGTGGTGTACTGAAAAGCAACAAAATAGACCAGCAGACAATGCATTTACTGCAGACAAGTTAACCACTTTAATTGCTTTTGGTTTAAAAAATTTGCAATGTTCAAACGTGCGAAACAACATTCTGTTACAATTAAAATCAAATAACTTAGATAATCCGTACCCCCCCCCCCTCAAAAAAATAAAATAAAATAAAAATAAATAAAAAATCAGACATTTACTCTTCTTATTTCTTCCTCTTACAAACTACCACAGTATTCCACTTTCTCCTTAAAATCTGTGTTTCCTGGCTTTTCTGGAGGCCAAGCCATTTATGACATGGACTGTAACCTAATGTTAGTCTGACTGACTGTGCTTGCATCAAAATGCAGTTAACATCCGTTACAGTGCGCATGCGTATGAACATGACACCAGCTGTGACAGAGGCAGTGGGAATTAGCTAGCCAGCCTGTTAACATAATCTTGCGTTTTTGTACGATTACCATTGACATAGTATATACATAATATAACATAATATGACACATAATGTAATATATCACAAGTAACAACAACAACAACAACAACAACAACAACAACAACAACAACAAAATCATTTCAAGCGCTCATGTGGAACATTTCAAGTACTCTTGGGGGCCCTCTGGTGGCCATAGGGGCCCTAAGCAAGTGCTTAGTTTGTTTAGGCGTCGGGACGGCCATGAGTTTAGATGCTGTTGTATGTGTGTGTGTGTGTGTGTGTGTGTGTGTGTGTACCTTAGTATACACACACACACACACAGGTACTTAGATGTACCTTAGCTCTACCTAAATCCCAATTTCTTCAACATTAAATTCATTCTGTACCATCTGAATCTGATCATTATAATAAACATTTACATTCGCATTTCCACTCTTTGAGCATGTGAGAAATCATGTAGTGATCCAGGAACTTAGATAGATGTGTTGAATTCAAAGAGCGTTATTGCACTTGCTTTTTTAATGCTAATATTTAATATGTTAATGAAGAGTTCTTTAGAATAATGTTTAGGTTCCGTGTTTAGAGCACTATGCTATAAATGGAGTTTTCCAGAATAACTCTGATTTCACTGGGTTCAGATACTGAAATAAGGTTATGATCAAAGCTAAGTGATATTTGTCTTAAGTCTAATATTCACAGTGAACCATCAACCAGAACTTCTCTGTACCATTGCCACGACACAAGTGTAAACAGGAGTATGTGTGCAAACAACATATTTCTGCTTTTCTATATCTTTAAATATATGTAAACAAATAAAAAAATTTGGCTCTTCCAGTTCTGTACCAGAGCATATAATTTTGCAATAAAAATATTGATTGGAAAAATATGTATAAATATAAATTGAAATCCAGGCAATGTTGATCATTTTTGAGGGTTTTCAATATAAAAAGTTTGGGAAGGTAGGAGGTTGATGGAGGATATAGTAAAGACAAACTCAAGGGTTATGTAGAGAAAATGGTTGCCAGCTTTGGCTTTCACTGGTAATGGCTACCAATGGTTTTGTTCAGTGTAAACAATGTTTGCAATGTAAACATCACAAATTAGAAACTACACAAAAACAAAATTTTTTTTTGCTAGGAGCAGAAATGATATTCTGCTATTTGAAAAATGTAGGTTTACTGCAGACTTTGTCCAAAACACAGGGCTGTTGCAGTGACAGTTCTTTTACCTCGGTATGCTGTAGAGTAGCTCATGGTTATACTGGATGACTGGTTCTTTCCCCTTGGGTCAGGCATTCATGACATGAATTTAAGTGCAGGATTTGACAAGGATGAGGGAGTAAAACATTTTCATGTTTGATCCATTTGAAATTTTAGAGGAATGCTATGTCTCCACTGTCACAGACATGGCAGTGTCCCTGCATTCCAGTCAGATCTATTTAAGTGACTGTGCAGGATATGGTGAATAAATGCCATTCTTCACGGTCCACAGCCTCTATGGGCAAATGCCTTTGTTTGTCTGTAACATTAAAAGACCACTTAAAAAGTATCATTGCATGGCACAGTGTAAACATGGCACTGGGGTACAAATACTGAATCTTCAAATGCAGTAGATGAAGGTCATTGTGAAACAGAACTACCTTGCTGTGACCTTTTGGTCCAAGAGTTGAAGCCAAAAGCTTAAAGTGCAGCTGAGTGTGGGCCCCAGATCATCAGGGCTTCAGAGGCTCTAAGGCCTCAGTGATGTCTGACTGGCTTCTCTGAGCTGATATACAAAATAAGAGCAGAAGCTGGGCTGTTTGGATCCCCAACCAAAAGTTGCTTTATCATATCTAAGTAATTTTTGGCCCAGAATTCTCTCTCTCTCTCCCTCTCTCTCTCTCTCTCTCTCTCTCTCTCTCTATCTCTCTCTCTTCCATGGCAGAGAAACTCTCCCACTGCTGAGCGCATGTGTTCAAAGTTCAAAGAATGTGACCGGCTTTTCCCGAAGGGGATCTACATTGAACTTTCTGGGGACATTTTGTCTGTTTTCTGCCATGCCCTTGAATGCCTTCCAAACATAATCTAATGTTCCCATGTGCATGAGAGAGAAGGTGAAAAAAAATTAGTTTCTATAATGTGTATCAGGACACATGGCAAAAGGCAAGAATAGAGCAGGCAGATTTATAGCACAAAAAATGTCTTTTTGTAGGTTGCAATAAATTTCAGCTGTATTCTTCATAGAGAGTCCATTTACTTCGACATAACAGTGGACTTATAAAGTACACTGAGATCAAAAATGTATCCAGAGGACCACAAAGGAAGTCTTCAGCTCTCCTGCATAACCAGAATGCACCAGTGTTCAAACTTTTTCAACCTTTTTTTTTTCTTAATTTGTGTGTGTGTGTGTGTGTGTGTGTGTGTGTGTGTGTGTGTGTGTGTGTGTGTGTTTGAGTGAAGAACAGGAACCTCCCCCATTTTATTCAAAATTCTTTATAAAAGCTTGTATTGTGATTTAGTGAATTTGCTCTTAATTTAGAATGTCGATACTATAAATCTGTTGTATGTAATTTTGTTTCTCCTTTCTTGGAAATTTTTTGAGAAAGTTAAAATACCAAAGTGAATTGTCTGAGAAGGACTTTGCTTGGTGATTCCTTCATGTCTCCTGTGCTTCTGCCAATAGACAAGTGGTGACGGAGAACATACCATTTTTCAACCTGGTGGGAAGTAACTTATTCTCTTATTTCCAGTATTTTCATCCTGCTCATTCAGGCACTAGTATTCATCAAATAACTTCCCTCATTAAGATTGTCTTCTGGAGTTTAGCTTCTTCCCATATCAAATTGCCGGTGTGGATGTAATGCCAGATATACCCAACACAGTATAGTTTCAGTTAATGGAACACCCTGTAAATCATATATGGCTGTAGAATCATGGACAAACCCAAAACAGTTTAAAGATAGATTTAAAGATTTATTATTATTATTATTATTATTATTATTAAATCAAGCAAGTCTCATTTATATCAAAGTAATAGTTTTTTTCTGTTGTTTTCTGTTTGTTTTTGTTTTTTGTTTTTAAATCAATAAAAAAAAAAATCAATTTTAAAAGTGAATGAGTAACTATGGTCATAAAATTTTTAGCTAAGACATTTGACCTTACCAGCCACACATGGTGAGCTGGAAATTATATGCTAATTGCATACATTAATACTTAATGCACTAAAACAGTGACTCTGTGATGTTCTCACACTTTGAATACTGTGCTTTTTGTTGTGTATTTATGTATGCTGACGGCAACATAGGATGGTCATGTAGATTTTATGACTAAAATTCAGATTAATTGTTGTTCGAGCTTTTTATATTGCCCATGTGTAGGTCATTTCGTCATTTTGCATTCTGATGCCTCTCATTAGACTGCATAATTAAACATCCCTGATAGTCAAGTCAATCATAAACAGAATTTAATCATTAGCTCATCAATCAGTAATGACTTTTTATGAGCTTTGTCCTTCAAGTCAGCCAGCTCTCAGTAACTTTAGTAACTCTTGTGTGTTCAGTTTGAGATAGAGAGTGCACTTGGTGAAAAAAGAGGAAACTTGGGAAGTTGTCTGATTCAGTCAGTTCTTTTTATTTATTAACCCTTCTTTGCAAGAAATTTCTTTGGTTAAACTTGAAAAATTTACTTGTGTGTGTACCAGAATATCTGTCAAAATGCAGGGCAATTCCACAAGGAGAGAACAGGTTATGCTGATATGTCCAAGAAACCAACTAGCTGCTTTTCTTCACCATGACAAGGATAGAACAACATGACAACCACACATTTTTATCCCCTTTCTTTCTTTCTTTCTTTCTTTCTTTCTTTCTTTTTTTTTTTTTTCTTTTTTTTTTTTTTTTTTTCTTTTCTTTTTTTTTTTCTTTTTTTGTTTGTTTTTTGTTTTGCTTTTTTCCCCTCCAAGAAATCTATATCTGTCCACTGCAACTGGTCCACCTTAGACCTCTCCTTCAGGCATAAAGGCATGAAGACCTCTTGAGAGGGGAGCGCAAAGGCCTGCCTTTACTTCCTTCAGCTTGGTTTTACAGTTCTCCCCTTCTCTCCACTCCAGTAGCTCAGCTAATTCCCCCGCAAGAGCTGGATCAAGTTGACAATCAGAGGCTCTGTAATGTAGTCCTCGGCCCATGATGATAGCTGTTATTACGTGTAGGACCATATTGTCTGACTCCCTGATAAGCCAGAGAAATAGTCAGCCATGTGATTTTTTTTTCCTTCCATTTTGTTAACACTCCCCTCCTTTACTCTTGTCTTTTGTGTCTGTGTGAACTTTTTGTTTTGCCTCCTGTCTGGCAGACCTATCATTTTGCAATTGAGAAAATCTGAGGTATTACAAAGAGCAATCAAATGCTTTTCTGCATTCTTCACTTGTATTGTTATGCAAAGAGTGAGCATGACATCTGATAGGATGCTGTGTCTAAGATATAAGCACATTAAAAATAATCATAAGACCCGGTATTCTTACATTCTTACACTTTTTACACTTTGGGATGTCAAAGACAGTACCCATCAAACTAGGATGTGACATTTTATGAAGGTCAACTCTACCTACCCTTTAACTCTTAGAATTTGCCCAGGTTTAAAGCATCATTTTGGTTTTATCAGTAAAACAATTACACCACTTTCACCACTGAAACAATTTGAAACCAGTGTCCATTCCAAATGATTGAGTTTGCATTCAGAAGGACTAAACAGCTATCGGATCATCCTTTTGTCCAGGGTTATGTTAATAACATCAAAATCTTTCCATGAAATGGAAAGTCACACTGTGGTTTTCATTGTCACTGTTGTTACACTGAACACACTGAATCACTATTTTCATTGTTGATACACCCTTGTACTCTTTCATTTCTTTTTTTTTTTGTTTCTTTCTCTCTTGACTTTCATATTCATTTCATGACGGGGGTTATAATAAAACAAGCAAATAAATAAAATCTCCAAAATGAGCGAAACGTTTTGCTCTGGAGAATTATGAAACAGAGCTTCATTTATGAGAGAGACTGTGTGTCTTGCAGCTTTGTTAGGTCAAGTGATAAGAAAGACTTGGAAACCCAGACATAAGATTTAGTGAACTGAAAGGAGACTGGAAACAATGCCCCTAGAAAAAAAAAAATGTTCAGAAGTCCCAAAGGGACATAGCAAGTTAAAAAAAGACACAAACTTCTCACAAAACTGCCAGTAGGTAATTCATAAGCATCTCTGTCATCAGTGGAAATCATTTTTCCTCTCCAAACTCAGGATGTGGTAGCCAAGTAACAATTTTCTGCTGCTAAACTGAATCTCCCCAAATCTCCCATGCAGCATAACTGCTTTAGCATTCATTTATATTTCATGATTGCTGATCAGAGACTGAATTGAGGGACTCTAAGCATAACTGGTGCTTGCTCTTCAATGAGGCTATGTAGACTTTCTTTTGCCAACTTCCTCTGAAGAATAGCTTCAAATAAGCCATAATGATGGAGGTTAAATTAACACAATAAACGATGGTGGAACATTCAAACACTAAAAATGCACTGGATGTGGATAATGAGGAAATAATGACCTGTCCCAATACAATCTCCATCAATAATCTACTTCACCATGAATACTTCCTAATCAGGCTCTGGATAGACTCATTATTGTCGAGGGGTCTCAGGGCCACTACAGTGGAGTTTTGGGTCCACTAATTGCTATTGTCAGCACACTACTGATGTCTAGTGTCTAAACTTCAGCAAGAAAATATAAGCATTGGGTCTGAAGCATGCAAACGTGTGTCTGAAGAACTTGCGGTAGTTTTCCGCTTCCACGACCCCCTGCTATGCCTTTGAGGGAAGGCCAAGTTAGCAAGGAGAAAAAGTTGACACTGGGGGAATATAACACAGTAAGTAAGTGGAAGTACTCTTTCAAACTGATTGCTAAACCTTTCCAAAGAGTCTCGTAAGCATTTTTTAAGACCAAACAACAACAAACTTTGTTTTTATTTTTTTTTTTTTTTTTTGTTTTGTTTTGTTTTGTTTTTTTTTATTACCCTATCAATACACCCACCTCAGAAGCCACACAGAATGTTGAGTGAAAACAGGGAAATATTGTAGACGATACATGAAGGAAGGCATTATATATTGTGAGCATTAGAGAAGGGAAAAAAAAAGAGGCAATGAGTGGATGACTGAAAAATAAACAAGCTTGCTGGAATATTCATTCAACAAATTTTGTTGCATTTTTCAGGGCTATTTAACACGGACCATGTATAATAGAGCATAAAGCTTAAAAGCTGAAAGCTTGAAACAGAGTGCTAAACAGATCACTTGATAATTTGATCATTTTTATCGCAGCATCCCAGAAGAACCTACATGTTTCAACTTAATAATCCGCAAGTTTTATCGTACAAAAATCAGTTTCCAAAAGACTTAGGCTTCAACAGTAAGTCTACATGTTAACCAACAAGGTCAAGACTTCTTGTAGATGTCAATGCAACACAACCACAGCTGACACATCATCCAGTGAATGTGTTAAAATAATTGGTCTCTGGGTATCTAATTAACATTTTGCATTTTCAATAGCATTATCCATACTCAGTCACAGAGTGCTTATTTCTGTTTAACATTGACTTGACAACTGGCAGACAGAATGGTTTTTAGGAGAGAGAGAGAGAGAGAGAGAGAGAGAGAGAGAGAGAGAGAGAGATTACATTCTGAAAAGCCTACTGCAGACTTGCTGCAGCCAATCATTGATTGAAAATTAGTGCAGGGAACTGAGCTTTGAAAACCGAATCTTTAGTTCAAGGATGTGGAACAACTTCATGAACCATAAGTTTCAGCAACACAAAGTGCAGCCTATTCGTTTATAGGATACAAGGTGAAGAGTATGTCTTCACTATCTTTAGGTGTTTTTATTTTCATCTCTTAACTCTGTTCTAGAAGGGTTGCGGCCAGAAATGTAGCAAAAAGTTGCCAAGAGCCATTGTTTCTTCCTCTTTGCTTTTCTTTTTTTTTTTCTTTTTGGGCCAAGTCCTATTCTGATTTGAGAGTTTGCCAGGCAAAGGTCACCAAACATTGTGCCAAAGTCATTCTAGGGTTGGACAGAGCTGTGCTGAGATGGTCTGAAATTGAATTTCCTGAAATTCCAAACCATGTGCTGTGAAAGAAAGAAAGAAAGAAAGAATATGTTGATGCTTTGCCCATAAAACCTCAATAGATTAAATGAAACATTGTTTGGTCTTGCCCTAAACTTGATATTAAGCTTTTGAAAATTTATCAATGGTTAAAATAGCCTTTCCTGGAAATCTATGTTGTTATCTATGATGTCTATTTTATTTTTTCCATACCCGACAAAAGAGCTGAAACACCCAATTAAACAATTTGTCTTCTTTACTTGTGTTACCTTTTGCCTCTTTGCTTGGGCCGAGACTACCGGCTGGCTCGTTATCTGATGCGTTAAATTTCAAAACAGACACACCAGCGGCTCTCGAGGTAATAGTCCACATACAACGCGAGTCTTTCCACTGTAGGTGATGAGACTGAGGGAACAGGAGCGTGGTATGACAGCTTTAATTGCCTTTTTTTTTCTTTCCCAACAGGAACAGTGAAAACATGCCACTTTTTCAGTTGCTACAACTACTACTTCCCTGTCGACCTTGACAACATGGCTGCCCTCATTCACATCAACACTTGTCCACACTTCCCATGAGTCCCCTCCACTCTCTCGATAACACTCTAGTAGCTCTAGTAACACTTTGCATAAGTATTTATTTTACTAGGCATTCAATGTTCCCATATGGCCAGAATGCACTGATCCTTGTTTCATGTCCACATTTTGCAACGATTCGACTGTGAGACTGGCAGTCGAATCAGGCTCCTTAGAATGAATCGTAGAATAGTCGACTATTCGGGGTCACCCTAGTCTGCAGTGATGCACTGTGTAACACTGTGGTCCACAGAGATGTTGTTCATGTTGTTCAGCATTAAACAGAAATGAACACTAAATAATTTACCTGAGAGAGAAATAACCACGCTCTCTGTTCAGTGCCTCTTCTTTGTCTGTGTTACTGAGAAGGTTTGAGGTCTTGGCAGTCATCAGATATTGCTCCTCGAGCCATGGAGTTTAATCAGAATGAAGACAAAATAGAGAGACCTTGCCTTCTTTTTTTGGTTTTGGTGTTGGTTGGTAATGTGGGCTTTTGCAATAGGCCAGGGACAGATTGAATATGAAACCTCCATATTACTACAGTAAACAATACTGTGTGAAGGGAATGAAATGAAAGTGGTTTGGGAGTAGCGTAACTGCCAAATCAAAACCCTTAAAAAAGTAAAACTAAAAAGCATCAGCTGTATAAGAAATGAATGAGATCAAAACTCAGTTTTGCGGATCTGCTAGCTTGACTCTTAACATCAGATACAGGCAACCTGTTGTCAGTAATAGCTGAAGGCTGAGAATAGACAGGTGTGTGGTGACCGGTAGACATTTCATTTGGCACATCATACTTATGTTGACCGACAGTACCCAAGGAGATTTTTCTTGTTTTGCTTTGTGATGAAAGTTCTTTGAGAGTGAAGCAGGATAATAACCTCTAAGCTGAGGCTTGCTGAGTTATTATGGGTGACTTTCCATGAGTGTTAAGGTGTCTGTGTTCCATACAAAATTAAACCTGTTAAAAAGAAGAAAAAAAAAAATTAAAAGGCTTTGAAATCATTACACAGATTACCTCTGAATAGAGAGGACTCTTTACCTCTATGGAAATATATTATTTTAATATCAGTGATATTAAAATAATATGTCAAAAGTTGATTGCCCTATTGGGAAACGCCAATATTGTGCAATAAAACTGAATACCAAATGCATCTGAATGTTTCTGTCTCTATGTCTGTCTGTGTGTTCGGGTATCAACATGGGATCAGGCTAGGTGGGTGGGACAGTCGGTATGGAGCTGCTTTGCTGAAGATATTGAACTTCCACTCAGAAAATAAACAGATAAATAATAAAATAAAGTGGTGGTGGTGGCAGGAAAAGAAGAAAAAAGGAAAAAAGAAAAGGCCTTCTGAACAACAGGTATATATATATATATTTTATTTTATATATATATATATATATATTTTTTTTTTTTTTCTTTTTTTCTTTTTTTCGTATCAACATTATCTTGGTTGTGCGGTATTGCTGATTGTTATGTTGGGTTTACTGCATTTTCTGAATCCGAAATGATGCAAAGATAAGGTAGAGTGTGAAGAGTAGGTAGAGAATGAGGAAGAAAGAGTGACTTCTAGCATGTGTGTGTGTGTGTGTGTGTGTGTGTGTGTGTGTGTGTGTGTGGCCATCCTGTAAGGGTAGCAGCAGGTCAGCTCCGTTCTGTTGTTGGACTGATTACATCATTAACTACAGTGGCACAAGTGAGTAGAGATGTTTTTTTTTTTAAACATTAAAGGAAAATTACAACTCATTGCTAAATCTATTTCAATAATGAAGTCAGTACTCTGGAAGTCTGAAGTTTCTTCCTAAATATTTGGTGTTGGAGCCAACTACGCTAATCAGAATCGCTTGCAGTGTATATCCATATCATGAACACAATGGGATGTCAGTAGGTAAAGCTGGTCTCGTCTCATGTGTGTCTCTGAAATCCAAACTTCCATAGAGCATCATAAAGACAGAGACACCATATCCTACATACGGTACATTGTATTTGGCTTTTTTTTTTTTTCTTTCAACTAACTCTAGTTTTAAAGCCTTCCTGGTAGGCCACACAATCAATGCTATTATGCTACTCTTTCCCAGTACTCAAGAACATTCTCTATGTGCAGAGTTTGAAATAAATTTCCTTAATTTTTAAATATTTAACTGAAAAAATATGTATCTACAGATTTATGATGACAGTGTTGCAGTTTCCAGTACATGCTTTTTTTTTGCATTTTGATACACATTCCATTATCTGCTAGTTTAGAACCCGCAAATGAAAGGGGTGGACATGGTGGTGTTGATGGTTGGCATGTCAATATGCATAGTTTCAATATCCCATGAGCATTTAACACATTCTTTAAACATGCTTCTGTTTGTGCAATGTCCCTATGTTGGACAGACTGGTGGTTGGGTTCTGTGCACATATTTTACCTTTTAGGTTCCTGTCATCCAACATAAGGGTCTTGTCTACTGTCCTTCATCTTTTCTCTATGAAACATTTTTCAAAGCTTTTTAGTTTTGCGACAATTATCGATAACAATGGGTTTGCATCTTAAAATTTTGTTTAAATTTTGAACAACATCCACTTTGAACCCCTCTTACTCTTGATCTCTTTTGGAATGCGAACCCAAATA
>NC_044501.1:15747989-15772989 GCF_902362185.1 Chanos chanos
TTTCATTACCTTGGTATTTTTAAGGAAATACATCATATACAAGAGGTGGAAAGATTTCATTTGCATTTGACACAAAGGAAAGAATTTACAGAGAATTAGGTAACACGTTACATGTTCTACATATAAGGTCTCTATACTTGCAATTTATTATTGCAGATGTATAATTACTACTTGAGATGGATACTCCCTATTCAATTAGAAAGAAATTATTGATTCCTTTTTACTGTTTGTGATTCTTCAATATTTGACTGTATCTGGAAATGAGCATTAACTGAGGATAGGTCTAAATTTGATCTTCTGTGGTCACTTCACAGCTCAGGGCAGAAATCATTATGCCAATCGGTCCTGGTTTCTGCAACTATATGATTATCCTGACAATGTCACCGCTACAAAATAAATAAAAGAAAGAAATTATTTTATATCTGTGCAGGGCATAAACACTGAACTGTCAGACTCTACAATCTCAAAGTTAAAAGAGCAACATTAATTCTAATATCATAATGATAAGTCAATACCAAAGCACTCTAGACTGATGGGTGATCAAGCATAAAATCAAACATAAAAGAATCGGGAGTGAAAATCAGTAAAACCAGTGATCTTGAAACTCTGCAGTCACAACAACGAATCCAATGAAGCTTCCTGTGTACGTGGGAGTGATTATGTCTATAATGGAACAGGTGTTCAAACAGACAAACCATTGCTATTGTGTTCCAGCGTCAGAGTCTGCTTTCGTTACTACTATTCTAATTTACACCATTATGTTTCAATGATATCGCTAATATGAGATAAGAGCATGTGGTACAATTGGTCAGATGTTTTCTCATAAAGCAAAGCAGAAGAGAACCCTTCTGTAAAAGTGAGAGAGCTGTCAGATATAAACATAAGGTTTACATAGCATAGATACCGAGAATTTCATGATGACAATATGAGAATCTCTCAGCTTGTTTATGTAAAATGATCAATATTCAGAATCAGCATAGCACAGAATAACCAGACTCACGGGCCAATCATTCAGCTCCTTTAAGGTGACATTAGTCTAATTAACTATTAAGCACTCAGGCTTTATCCCAGTACGTGACCTGAAACATTCAACTTTCAGAGTCACACACAGCTTACCAAAGGGGTGGCAGTCACTTCAATATCTCCAGAGTCAGGTTGACTCATCGCTTGTGCACCCCGTCAGAAGAAAAAGGATGTCTGCCTTATTCAACAGTGCATTAAAATTTGAAAGATGGCAACATGTCAGTTCAAGGAGAATCTTTGAGTCAGGAGAACTGCCAAGAAAAAGAGTGAAAAAAAAAAAAAAACAGAAAAGAAACAGAAAAAATAAAAATGGAATGAACATCCTAAGACTTGGCAACCCAGTATGATTTGAACAAGTCACAAGTCTTAAGAGCTTTGTAATGAGTTGCCTATTGGGTCAAAACACATTACAGTATTGCGACCATGACTGTCATTCTTCCAAAGGTTAGCAAAGGATATGACAGAGATGATTATAGTGTCTAACTCCAATGTCAGCCCTCATTGGCACTAAAACATTTCTATACCAGAAAAGACATCCTTAACATGAATTGGTTAGCATGCATTTGCTCCTCTTTTACCTTGGTGGACAGCAGTCTTAAGAACATGATGTGCCAATTTTGAAAGTTAAATAATTGTAGAAGATGACTGTACAGGTAATGCAAAACACATTGAGGATAGCAGCCTTTTGCTCATTGCTTTAAAGAGGACAGCAATACAATTCTTGGGGATTATATTCATGTTTTGCACTCCATTTAAAAAAAAAAAAAAATGTAAGCATGAAGACATTTGAAAACAGTAGAAGTGCTTTATGTTCTGAAAAGATCATTCCTTCAAAACATGCTTATGTGTCACTG
Source organism: Chanos chanos (assembly GCF_902362185.1). Taxonomy (NCBI): domain Eukaryota; kingdom Metazoa; phylum Chordata; class Actinopteri; order Gonorynchiformes; family Chanidae; genus Chanos; species Chanos chanos. The sequence continues at coordinate 15,749,867 of NC_044501.1, forward strand.
TGAGCACCAAAAAAAAGGAAAATGAATGTATATTCAGAAGTTAATAGTGAAAGGTACGATAAAATGAACTGCTTTGCATCGGTGTATGTTTTATTAAAGAGCTGAGGCCATTTTGACTTCTTCCCACAGATAGAAATACTTCTCTGATAATGTCTTGTTTGGCTGGTGTTATCCTTGATGTAATTCATCACCTTCAACTTCTCTGGAGCTTGTTTAAGCATATGATTGGTTTTCAGCTGTGTCTGTAATCAAATAAACCTTGATAGAAGATGCCTCCTGTACACCCCGAGATGAACTTTATACTCCTCTAAACTAACTGCTAAATCCAATTCAACTCCTCAAAAAGATCATGCTACTCTGCATAAATGGAACTATAAAAGTTTCAGTGACAAGTGTCCTTCTGCATCTCATTTCCTGAACCATAAAGTTAATGTATGAATGATGCCATTTGCTGCTCTTTATTTCATTGTGACTCTGCTGAAAGAAAAGCAACTGAACTGGTGTGGTCACATTCTAAGTGAATGCAATAGTCTCTCTCTCTCTCTCTCTCTCTCTCTCTCTCTCTCTCTCTCTCTCTCTCTCTCTCTCTCTCCCTCTTTCTCTCCCTCTCCCTCTTTCTCTCTCTCTCTCTCTCCCTCTCTCTCTCTCTCTCTCTCTCTCTCTCTCTCTGTCTCTCTCTCTCTGTCAACATGTGAAGATGAGTAAAAGGCCCTGGAATGAGCTGAGCATCTTAATGACTGCAGTTGAGAGTGATTTGGGCCAGAACAACAGCAGCTGTTGTCTTATCAGGACAAACTGACCCAGTTTTGTTGATCAATTTTATGTCATTTCAAAGCTGTGTCAACATAAGCCTTCAATATCAGTGCTGACCTGATGCAGGTGGCATCTCATTGGCTCAGTGCAATGATGGTGACAGAATTCTCTGGAAAAGAGACAGAACATTATTTCAAATGTGGATGAGCTGAATTTCAATTCCTGAGGTTTTTAGAACACTTAAACCGGCCCAGGAGAGGGGATATACTTCATAAAACTCAAAACGGCAATGTGAGCAATATCAAAATGGTTTTGTGAAGCATAGTATTAGGTCAGCTTGATCAAAAGGCAGGAGTAAACGCATATAAAGAATAACTGTCATTCCCACTCGTTATCATGGTCCTATTTGATCAATACCACCCTGCTATGCAGGTCACAGCAACTGGGTCTTTGTTTTGTAAGTCAGGTTTCACTTATTTTTATTTATCCACCTTGCACAATAACATACAACATATATGTTTACTTTACAAGGATAGGTAGACCAAACATCATGTGAAGTCATTGTGAAATTAAATTAAAAAAAAAAAAAAAATTGTCACGAGTTGCTTCTTCGTCATTCCGAACAATAGAGTTGAAATAATCTATGAACAGCACTTGTCACGACTCATTTAAAAAAGTCAAAAAGACAAAAATATTGAAAGGTTTATTTTGTTAATCCTGGATGCCAAGTGTTTCCAGAAACTATGCACAACTAGCTGCCAACTGCGTATTGCCATAAGAATTAATCAGAAAGATTTTTATGTTCTCACTGCAGTAAAACTTTAATGATTTATTGAGAGGTTGATGAAGTTCCACATGGGAGGCAAACACACACAAGCTCTAGATAGTTAAAATGAACGGTTTTTGCCTTTTATGGTTATGGTAGTTTCACTTTGTTTCTGGTTTCAAACCAGGATGACAGCATAACACACTGACAACTGCTCTTAAATTAGGAGCTTTAAAGCAATGCCCAATGACTAAAAGAAAAAGACAAAAACCAAAAAAACAAACAAGCAAAAAAAACCCAGCAGCAACGAAGTACCATTAACAGGTGCAGTCTATCACAAGAATTCTTAACTCTCTGTGTGTGTGTGTGTGTGTGTGTGTGTGTGTGTGTGTGTGTGTGTGTGTGTGTGTGTATATATATATATATATATATATATATATATATATATATATATATATTATATATATATATGATGTCTCCTCATTTGTTCTTCTCCTCATTTGATCCTTACTCACTCTTTTCACTTTCTGAGATACTTTCTCAATCTTTCTCACTCACTCACTCACTCACTTATTTAACAGGCCCAAATCATACTGTTTCTAGTGTCAGTATTTCTGGGGCTGAACTGTGACTATATATTTAAGGGATTAGTTATGTTCATCTATGGGCATATATTAAAGAGTGTGTTTGCATGTGACTAAACTACCTGCGAGCAACATCAGCAAAAATAATGTGAACTTCAATGGTTTATCTCACAGTTTGCAGCTACTGAGTATATGAGGACAAAAAAAGCAATTGAGCAGAAGATTAATAATGGCATATGCTGGAGCAATTCCAATAGAGCTAAAAGACTGAAATAAAATATATTATAACTCACATTAATGGTGGCTACGCAACATTAATTTTTCATATTTTTCCCACTCATTTTTAGTATTGGCCCTGCTAAAGTTCTGTTCATATTTTTTTCTTCAGTGCAATGTGCAATATGTTCAGTTATGACGTGAATGAGACAGCAATCTAATAAGCCTCAACTGCAACCCCCCCCCCCCCAAAAAAAAAAAAAAAAAAAAAATAGCCACCTCCACAGGGATGGCTGTGTTTACACATGAGTTTAATGCGTTGCATATTTTTGCCTTGCCTACTTATTAAGCTTCTCTACATTAATGGATTCATAAGCATATTCAAATGTTTTTTTTTTTTTTTTCTTTTTTAATTAATTATGATTTATGGACACTCGCATCTTCCTAAGTAATCACATTAAACACAATGTGAAATCTCATCGCTGGCTTTGATGGAGTTGCTATCTTAATGCACTTTTGGGAGTCATTACACTGACTCTTAATTGTCGGGTCATAGTCACAAAGTGAACATTTGCACCTGAATGTAACAGATGCTTAAAAGATATTGGGAGGCACACTTCTGCATCCTTTCCGTAAAATACATTCAGCTATGTTGAAGTGCAACATAATGTCCCGTTTATACTTTGAGATGATTGTTTGAGGCCATTATTTGTCTCACTTCTATCACAGTTTTGTCTCAGGCTATTTAAAGTGTTATTGCTCATTGTTTCAATTTAATATGAATTTGTAACTAAATGTATATGTATGCTCAAGTGGTACAGACACTGCTTGTGCCGAAAAGGATCTGCCATAGAAACTTCCCAAGCATCTCAAAGCCAGCTGTGGTAAAACCCACCCTAAAGGCTAGCACTGAAACTGCAGCGGGAAATTAAAACCCATCAGCATTCATCTGCGATATCTAAGGTGACTGAGAAATGGATTGCTGTCAGGTAACAGATCACCCAAACAAAGGTCATTTTTTAAACCCTCTGCAGCAATGCAATTTGGATTTCAAACCAATCACTCAGCTGAAGCTACAAACTGTAACCTTATTGACAATGTTGAATCAAACTGGGTAAAATTGGTTAAACTGCTGCATATTCTTCATAACAAAAAAAACGAAATTAAGCACAATAAATCAGAAGTTTTTGTCTCAGCTTCCCTCCTTTAATTTATAGAAGACATACATCGTATTAATTCGCATAGGTATAACAGAAAACAACATGCCTGTATAGGAGAGAGACTCAATTAAGAAGAAAGCATAACTGCACTGGTGTTTTAGTACTAGTAGTATTACTCTTGGTTCTGGGCCTGACATTGTTAAGCATGTACATAGATAACCTCAATCTCCAGAAAACACACACATACAACAATCATATTTGTATATGCTGAAAACAAAACAAAACTAAATAAAACAAACAACAACGACAACAACAACAACAAACATACAACTAATACCAAATATGGTTCTTATTTCTAACTACTTGCGCACATGATCCATAAACCAGATATTCCTGACTGTAAACAAACTAAGTGATCATATTGATAATATTGTCACATTTTTGGTACTTTAGTATTTAATTCTGGTGTTTATCTTTATACTTGACGGTTTCTCCAATTAATCTCCAATACTGCAAATATGTTTACGTGAGTGTGGAAACTGAAATACTAATCATTTATTTTATTTTATTATTATATTTTTTTGTAACAAGGACAGTACTCATTACTATTAATTAGCATGTATATAAAAATTGCCTTGTTATTACATTTTAAATGACTTGTAGGTACATTTTCCCCCTACATTTTTTTATGACTTCATTTTTCTGTTTGAGAAATCTTGAATCAGCAGCAAAGGGATGAACCAGGAGAAATGAAACTGGCGACATTAGCTTTTTTTTTTTCCAGCCTAAGATGCTTAAGCAGGAAAGGATGTTATAAGCCCTCTATTTGTATGCAAACTCCAGAGACACAGAAGGTAAAGAGGACCTGAGGACTTGAGTATTATGAGCTTTTCCCCATTTAAATTCCATTTTTCAATTGGCAAACATTCAAAACCAGTGACATTCCAGCCCCTGTATTCATCAACAGCTCCGCTGAAGCGGACAGTTAGCCACTTGTGGTGTCACTGGTTAACAAGAGAATACACTAACAAACAGACAGTGGTTTCCCACTGAGAGCCCTCCATTTTAGTCAAATGTCACCCTGTAATAGCTTTGACTGGTTGCTGTAATACTGACACTACCTAGACCTGTGTATTTCTGATCTAACCCCTGGAATTGTGTATGCAGTCACAATTGTCACAAAGACCCAGTACTTGCCTATCTGATCTGATGTATCTAATTATTCTGATCATTTATTACTTAGATTAAGGATCTATATTATCAGTCATAAAATTAGATTAGTCTTTGTGATATTCAGACTCTCCTATAGATCCTGCATTATACTAAGAATGAAATTTGATTTTAGCTTTCGAGTTATCTGAATGAAGTTTGCCAGATTAGAACAGGATCTATACCCGCTTGGAGGGCAGGACAAGGTTTGGCCACTGCTGATCCAAATAAATCAATGTGGCACTGATCTTGGGCAAAGTGATGAAAAGTGGAGGGCTCCTAAGTGATTTTCAGCCTGGCATGTAATCAGCCAGCTCCATCAGGCTGTCTAAGAAGATCTTATCATGCCTGCTGATGGACATTCAGCCAGAGAAATCTTCCATTTCGCTTGAAGTGCGTAAACATGGTAAACATTTTGTTAGTTTGGGTCTAGTTCAGACCTTTGTGAGAATATGTGTTCTCAAAATATATATTTAACTTCATTGGTGATGGATTCACCAACACCGTACAGGACTTGAAGGTTAAGAGTGAACATAATTATTAAAATGTATTCCTTTTGTTTCACCTGCTCAGACTGATTGATTATTCAATTTGTTTTTTTTTTTTCACTATGGCAAAAGGCATCAGAACAGTTTTCAACCAACCAAAATTGAATGGAATGTAAGATATTTTTTTGTAAGATAAATTCTGTTTCAGTGATCCCTGTAAGAGATTCATTTTTTATTTCCTTTCTTCCAAATCTCAGTATTTTGGTCCTCTGACAGACTTTGGCAATAGTACATCTTAATAATATATCAGTCTTGCTGAGCTCATTTCTGGCGTTGCACTTACTTTTCTCTTCTCATCCATTTTCCCCCACAACTATATCTCATCCCTGAGCTCTGGAGCCATGATCTTAATGATTGATGAAGTCGTCCTGATGATGTAGGGTGCTGCTTTAGTGCATTAGAGATGGGCCTTGGTCTGATAATGCACCCTGGAAATGTCCACTTCAGGAGTTCATGCGCCTCTAGTTTTGATGTATATCCTTCTGCCATAAGTCTTTTGCTTCTTAACACAAAAGCACTATCTCGCCTAGCCAATGCATTAGTAACACACCAGTTAAGTGTTGCTGTACTGGAATGGACTAAGTATATTAATGTCTAAGTAAGACTGATGATATTAACATGTGTCTGGTGATTTTACCTGGTACACAGCTCAATCTCCATCCACCATATAATTGTAAGCACGCCTTTTCATTTCTAAAATATCACTGTGTTGCCGATATCTGTCAGGAAACACCGGAGAGCTGGACACAAGTTCGGTAAGTTCAAATTATAACACAACAAGGCAGGAGTCCCAAACAGAATGAAACAAACAACCAGAAAAGTAAACACGATATACACAAACGGAAATTCTGGGTAGAAAACTTAACTAAGAATCAGACTGGAAAAGAGACTAGTGAATTTTCAGACCAACGGGAGCTCAGAATACACATGGGAAAGTGTAGACTTCGCACTGACTGGATGATAGTGAAGGGTATAAATACACTAAGAGGTTAAGAAACAAGTGAGAACAGGTGTAAAGGATGATTATTTTACAGGCCGGTGATTAGTAGGCTGGCGACACTGATCTCTGAATGGTAGAATTCGGAGGAGGAGGAGTCGATGTCATCACAATATCCATATTAACCTGAGGTGCGGGCACACTAAATCAGTTGCATGTGTTTGAAATACTTTAGTATTTGAGATATTGTTCTTGTTTTAATCATTCCTTGGTGAACATAAAGACATAACGCATAAGCTATGGGTTATAATATTGATTGATAATATCAAATGGCAATGTAATATCAGTATAGTGTTTATAATATCAATACAATGTTGATCTTAAACATTAGTTTGTTTTTGTTTTTCATTGGAGTGTACATTTCTCTCTTTTTGTCTGTTTAATTCCAAGTTCATATGAAAAGTAAGGGCCATTAAAAAACCTTGAAAAAACATCAAAATTGACTTGTGTGATCCAGTGTTGTTTCTTTGAGAGTCAGAATAATTTTGTAAAAAAGAAAGGAAAAACAGACAAACAAACCAATGAACAAACAAACAAACAAACAAAAGCCTCATCACTTTTAAAGTCAGACCAGATATGATCTTAAAAGTTACCTCCCACGACTGGTTCAAACAATTAATCTCTTGCATTCTTTTTCTGTAAAATGGTTAAACAGTTTTGCCATTACCCATTAAACACCCACAACATCTCATGACATGCATTTCATTTTCAGTCAGACATGAGAGCTAACAATTACTCAGACTGAATGAAATATGGGTATTTATTATTATCTATCCATTAACGTAGTCACTGGTGTCCAAGGTTTCTGATTTAGATCCCACTTTTTTACGCACTTGGGATGTTGCAAGTGCACTGATGGGTTTCTGCTAGCTATATTCAGTTGTGAACTTTTGAAATATCACTGGATGCTAATCCATGTTAATCGGCCTTCAAGTTATATACAGAAAGCATGGGCCAGTAACTGCTGCTTCAGGTTTCTGCTTACATCTTTTCTGTATTTTTATCTAGTTTAGCCTCTGTGGCATGGGCTACCTAACACTCCGTTGTCTTGAGCAACAGGAAAGCTCCAATTATTAAAACAACATGAAGGTTCCTATGATGATGGCACTCTGAACCCTGCTCATGAAATCTCTGCAGCAAGGGACTGGATTTAATCTGGTGACTGAATAGCTATGACTTGACTGACAACAGAAAATGAGTACATTTTTCATTGTGACCCACACAAGCCCACAAGCTCACATCTTGCCACTGGCAACAAAAGGAAACTAATTTGTAATCTACAAACACTGCTTATAATGTTGAGGTACTTTTTATGAGCTGTTGCTTAGCAACAATGTGACACCTCTTGACACAGAGTTATATGCGGCTTACAATAAAATGTGCAAGACAGCCGAAGACAAATTCATATTGTAAAATAAATTGCATGGTGATATTAAGAGAATCGATGTGGTGAAAGGTACTGACCAAAAAAAAAAAAGGAAGGGAAGTAAAACAAACACACAAACAAGCAAATCAAAAACAAAGCTTGCTTCTTACCCATGCCTATCTGAGAAATGTGAATAGGCCAAGATATTACCCAAAGAAAAGTGTTATTTTATGTCACAAGTTCCAATTCCTGTAAAAATCAAGTTACTTGGTATAATAGAAAAAAGAACTAACTTTGAAAATAGAGGAAAGCACATGCCCCTTGTGAACTTCATTTTAACAGTACATTTACATTCAGTTATTATGTAAATTTAAGCAAGTCCAATATTTTTCATTCCTGAGTTAAATAGTTTCAACAGACTCAAAATGCCTGAGGGAAATAAATTGTTCCAATCTGCTTGAAGTTATTTATAAGGCAAACACATTATATGTTATTTCATACTAATCTTTCCTGAAATATACATATGACTATAATGAATAAATGGGCAGAGCTAAGACTGAGGCAGGATTGAGTCTTGCAAAAAAAAAATATTTAAATTGAGGCGGTTTTAATATTTGTGTTTTTGTTAATTTGGGAAGCTGAATGCCTTGTCATAAATTGTGCTCATATTTCATTAAGCAGACAATGTTTGTCAACGTATGCGCATAATTTTAGGAATAGCTCAGACTGGAAGGTCAGGTGAGTGATTTTATTTCCAACCTTTCAAAATTCTAGTATTATATGCCTGTATTAGTGAGTTTAGATAGATGGGTGCGGAAGTTACTTTGTGAGCTAGCGTTAGTGACTTGAATTTGATTCCGGTGGCTATGGGTAGCCTGTAGAGGTCAGTAAGTAGCGGTGTGACATGTGCCCTCTTAGGCTGCTTTAAAACGAGACACGCCGGCATGTTGTGGACCATCTGTATAGGTCTCACTGTGCATGCTGGGAGACCCAGTAGAAGGACACTACAGTAGTCGACCCGAGGGATGACCACGACCATATAGCCAAAAGTTCAATCCTAAATAACTTACACACCCAACAATCGTGAGGAAGCTGTTGGAATCGACAGAACGACCCAGAACATGAGTTAAGTCTTTGGGTAGAATCATCTGCTCTGCTGCATGAACCATTGAACGTGAGCTGAGCCACGAGTTTGGGTAGACTTGTCTACTGCATGAGCCGTCGAACTTGTGCTTCCGAACTCGAGCTATCCAAGTTCAATTTGTGCTTTTGAACTGGAGCTTCCTGGCTATGGAGCTGCAGAAGGCTGATGGTCTAGACATCAGAGCGGTTTAACTCAATTCAGATGCTCTTGTTTGTAATACAAAGGTGAAATATAATTACTTCACTGTGGTAAATGTAAACACTTGTCAATTTAGTAAGATAATTAGTCCATTTTCTTAAGAGGCAGATGTTACTGCGACCCATTTTTTGGGCTCCTCTTGTTGACTGTTATTAGCCTATTGCTGTGCACACTGCGGAATGATACCAAAGGTTTCCGGCCAATTGCATGTAATTCAGTCGTTCAAAAAGAATGACTCGTTTGCAAGCTGCACACCACTTCACACTGCGAATTGGATGCCAAGTTAAGCCTCGTTTTTGTTCGCGTAAATTATATGCCTATCTCACAAACTGGAAAACCAGATTCACAAATGTAATTTTAATGTCTAAATACGATGTTAGGGACCTTTTTGTTGGTTTCTAGAAGGGAGGATGAATGATGATTGAAAGCCGATTGTTGCATGTGGCTCACTGCTGTATTACTGCAAAAAAGAAAATACTGCATTGTACCATCACATTTTACGGTAACGTGCTGTTAGCAGTCAGTCTTGTTTTTGGCTCCAAGAAAGCATCAGATTTTACAGTATTTCACGGTATTTTGGAAAAACAGTACATCACTGTTGGTATTTGGCTGTATTTTTACGGTAATTTCTTAGAGTGAATAGTGGGTGTGTTCACTAGCTTTTATCGTAGGTCTTTGATAAAAAAAAAAAAAAAAAAAAAAAAAGAAAGAAAGGAAGGATTTCCTTATGTAGTCCTCAGGATCTAGTGTCCAGTATCTCAGCAGGAGGCTTCCCTTGGAGAGAATGGCCCTTTTCTTTAAAAGACTTACTCGTGTGATAAAACAGACAAAAGATTCCAGGGCTTGGCCTTTTTGTCCACAACAAAATATACTCCAGTTCGGGGTCAGCTCTCTGTGCTGACTGAGCACCCCACTTGGCTATGCACACCGAGAGCTGCAATAAATTTGAATGTGGAAAGCTAGCTGTTTCCCCATCATTATTCTGACCTTTCCTACATTCTTTCTTTTCTTTTGTCCTGTCATAGATTCCAAATAATGTCTTTCTATGTGTTTAGTAGTGATAGGTTTGATCTGTTGCTCCCAGGCTTCCCTTAAAAGAGACATTCATTTCCTCCTGGCAATACATCACCATGGTTTCCCTGTGTTTTTCTTGAGTATTAATTTGTCCACTTTTGCAAGTTTTATTTCAGAGTCCCTCCCTAAATGAGGACGATTATTTAAGAGCATGTGGAACATAGTACCTGTTCCAAGGTTAATACTGAATTTCTGTTCCAAAGTCTATGAAGGTCTATCAGAGAGCTTTGTCGGAAAACCCTTTTCATATCTGCAGAGCAGAGGCATGTTAATTGTATCTTACAGCATTTCAGTCTGTGAAAACTGTTTGCAATTTACTCTAACAACCATATTATTGTACTATTTTATGTTGAATACATTGTGAATTTCTGTTGATGCTTTAGTCTTTCAGTGTGACAGCAATCGTAGTAAAATAATGGAATATACAGATTCAGCCATTCTTTGTGCTTTTTGATGGCATTTAGTCAGTGTGATAAACTACCAGGACAATGAAAATGGAACTGGGGCTAAGTCATTGTATTCATAATAAAACCTTTACCAGATAGGATTTAAATCAGCATTAGCATTGTCACACTTTAGGCTTTGTGTGGTTTAACTGCCATCCATTAGACAAGGGTTAGTATAGTGTGCTATGTCCATTGAATGATTGCTAATTACAGTCTGCGTAGTACCCAAAGAGGTCAGTGGATGTTAATGGAAAGTCCATCAATATGAAATGATTATGGGCTGAAGAAATTGTTTAATCTCTGCTTTTACCCTAATGCTACTTAGAACATTACCTCACCCATTTCAGACTCTACTTTATGCTATGACAGGACTAATTAAAGTCTGTAGCATGGACAGATTTTTGAACCTCATACAGGTCAATTACTGGTCAAGGTATGAATAATGCGCTAAACATTAGTCATGCCATTTGGTTTTGGCAACCAAAAAGTTTGAAAACTATGTTTTCAGAATTGCCAATACTTCCATTTCACTCTAGCTTACTATGGACAGATGTGAATGAAAAAGATAAAAGCCTTATTATTCTCCAGAAACTGCCTTCTGTTCTATTTCTTCACTATCATATACGCTGTTTCACTTAGATCACCAAAGGTCAAAGTAAATTGGATTATTTTAAAATGCCCCTGTGGATAGGAGTTAGAGTTTACCCATTTCACTCTTTTTTTCCCTCAATAAACAGGAGAGAAAACAATGGCAACATTGTATGGGAGGACTTCTGGTGTGCTAAATGGTTAACTGCAGATGCAAAGAGAAGCCGAGGAGGTTTCATTTCTCCAGGAGAACAACGGACCCTGAAGATATGTATGAGAGTCCGTTAGTGCTTAAAGGTCACGTAAGATCAGAAGAGGACACCAGAGGGCCAGCGTAACTTCAGCACGAAGGACAGCGGCCAAAAGCCAAATTGCTTTCAGCACCACAGTGATGAAAAAGTTCAAGCCAACACAGCTAGAAGGCATCAGGCCCAGACAAGAGAGACACAGTTGCCCTCATTCTACCCTCATTACCACACAGAAAGCAACGAGGAATGAGTCAGTCAACTCCTGCTTTGTCTCCAGCTCTCCTACAAGTTCCAGTGGAGAGGAAACATAAAAGGGACTGTAGAAATGGCTGTTGTATCTAGACATCTGGTCAGTGCAGGAGCCTACCCGCAGCTTCATCCCAGTTACCTTTTTAGAGTGTCATTCCAAGCTACACTTTCCAATAAAATCAAATGGCATGATATTTAAACATTCTTTTTAATAGTTTGCTTCTCTTCTGCCAGCTTCAGTCGGACATTATTTCCCACTGGAGCTGGCAAAACAGAGGCAAATTATGATATCATTATCGAAATGATTAGGTTAACAGCTAATACTTTTGATTATTCAGTTTTGTTTTAAACTGCTAAATAATACAATGTACATTAGCCATTCTTCTTCTTCTTCTTAGTACTGTTGTCATTGTCGTTGTTGTTGTTGTTGTTGTTGTTGTTGCTGTTTTTCCATCTCATACAATTTTCATTTCCAATTCAGAGAAACATTCAGAATATCCAGGTTTCTGAGCAACTGCTGTCCTCCATGCCCTGTGCTGATTTGTGTGATAACAATGGCACTGCCAGCATGGGAATCTCAGGAGAAATTCGGTGCACATTTTGACTCCTGAGGCCTTTACAATCAGCATAGAAACAATAGTTTATTCACCTCTTTACAACACATTCTTAAGTGCACAAGCACGGGTATTGAAGAAGGAACCAAGTACAGGTAACAGGTAACACTGAGAAGATGCTATAGATTCACACTGGACAGCATATCATTTTCTATGTTATGGGAGACTTTGTGTGTGTTTGTGTGTGCGAGCGTGTACATTGTGTGTGTGTGTGTGTGTGTGTGTGTGTGTGTGTGTTGTCCTACATTGACTAAACCGTAAGACTTTCTTTTAGAGGTTGCCTCGCATTTCTTTTGCTTATTATGCACATAAATTCTCTACATACTCAGCTCACATTCTGGGCTCCTTGATCTCCTCTAAAACCTGCTGATATGCACAATGTGCTGATTTGCACAAAACAGCTATGCCCCAAAATTCAGAGCATGTCTCAATCAAGTCGCAAGCACCTAACTTTGATATCCTTTGATACAGAGAGGCAAATGAGACATCCTTTTTTTTTTAAGACATTGCACAATAGTTACTGCTCAGCATAGAAACAAATGCCTGTCTTCTAACTTTACGTCCATGTCCTAGCATCAAGATAGCATCAAGACAGATAAATGAAGCCAGATGATTCCTCTCTGAAGATCTGCATAAATCACGTACAGCATCTTCCGAACAGTATGGTTTGCAGTCAAACCAGCTGCAGCGACTTAACACTGACAAAATAAATAATTAAGCCACTCTGGGAGCATGCATATTCAGAACTGCTTTAAGAATACTCAAATATTGGCTATGATTTCCAGATGACACACACAGATATAAACAGAATTCTTATACCGATGTGCAAAATCCTATGTGAAGCAGAACCGTGATCCTTCCGGAGATTCAGAATGCTAGAAAATGAAAATGTCATATCTATTTTTAAGCAAATTAATCTCCCCTGAGAAGCCAATCAGTCGGGAGTACAAATACTGTCTAAATAGCTCCAAAAGATCAGGGCAACAGTGTAACTGGGAGAATTGGAGCCTTAACAGTTGAATAGAAATTGCTTGTGTAAGCTTTTTTTTTCTCCTGCAGTACTTTATTTTACCTTGCAGCATCCCTTCTGGTAAGATTTGAATGCTATTAATTTGGTTTAGTGAGTGCTCTCTATTGCACTGCATTGAATGAGTCAGTGCAAACAATGTAACTGAATGAACTTTTGGAATAAAGGTGTCTGTGTGTGCTAGGGGGGTGGGGCGGGGGGGGGGGGGGGGTCTTTTGTGCATCCTATCTGGCTAAGCTCATTCTGGAAATGGTTCGCCGGGCAATGAATGTGCAGGCTTGATTTGTCAATTTTTCTTGGGTAAGAGAGTGGAAAGGAAGATCGTTGGAGCAGAGGGTTTATTTTGCAGAAAATGGCCGGTTTCAATCCCACTGATGTTGACTTATAGACCCCCCTTTTTTTTTCCCCAGATCAGTCAGCACTTACCACCCAGATGACCCACAGGTATCATAAATATGAATTTACATACCGCAGCAAACAGCCCGTAGTCTTAAATAAACTGCCACTTTATCACCAAAATATATGTACAGCACAGCTGTGAGCTGTTGGAATATTTATTCAAAATGATAGAGGATATGAGATGGAAGTCAGGTTAGATTGGACTGTGGACTGCATTATCTGGAATATATTAAGTTCAACTACAGAACAGTGGAAGAATGTAACTGAATAAGGATTGTGAAAATGACACTTTAAGAATGAAAGCTAATCATCTGTGGAATGTGTAACTTCCAATGGGTCAGAGGCAAGTAGAAACCCGAGGGAAAAAAAAAAAAAAAAAAATATATATATATATATATATATATATAAAGATATATAAAGATATATAAAATATATCTTCCTTTCCACTCTCTTACCCAAGAAAAATTGACAAATCAAGCTCGCACACTCATATATATATATATATATATATATATATATATATATATATATATATATATATATATATATATATATTCCCTTCAAGTAAACATCAAAGACAACATGGAGAAAGGTACTGTGTGTGCCTTACATGTTGATTATGGGCTGTTAATCATTCGTGTCTGAATTTAATGCTTTACTTAGTGAAATAAGAAGGATGGGGTGTGTCACTGAGATTAATGAGCCACTATGTGTATAGTTGCAAAACATGCTGCACTGCATTGTGGACTTTTTCTTCCTGATAATACACTTTTTTTTTTTTTTTTTTTCATCAAGCAAAAGCAAAAAAAAAAAAAAAAAAAATCTCCATTCAAAAGAAAGCTTATCCTCATGACACAGTCTCATCATTTATCGGACTCATTCCACAACAAAGGGGGATCGTCTGTAGGGTCTTTGTCATCTGCTGATTTTTCTCTTTTCTGCTCTGTGATTTAATAAAACGATATATACAACTGATTGCTCCCAGAGTGCACACACCTGCCTCTATAGTCTATGTCAGCTGTGAAAAAAAAATGCATTTAAAAAGATGCTTCAAAGGCAACAGGTGCTGTTTTGCAGAATGTCTGCCTCATTATTGGGTCAGCTTGTACGTGAATGCCTCAACACCACTACAATTTTGCAAATGCTAACTATTTATATGCTAGGATTGTCTCACTTTTTTTTTTTTTTTCTTCTTCTTCTTCTTTTTTTTCCCGCTGAAAATCAAGCATGGTATTTTGTATTATTGTAGTGTTTAAAAATATGTCTTTTGCGACTCATTAACTCATGAACTGAACTGTGCCCAACCATACTCCACCTGCAATGCGTTATTAAGTGGGGACAACTGAAGTGATTAAACAGCACATTATCATCATTAATCAACATTATCGTTACTGTAACTGACTTTAATTGCTGTTTGAGAATTTAGTGCTGTAAGGAATTGTAGTAGTAGAGTTACTGAATCAAACTACCGACTACCTGGGCTGCACAGAAGGCATGGCTGCTATCATTCGAGTTCAGACTAAAGCCCCCCCCCCCCCCCCCCCCCCCCCCCCCCCCCCCAGGTTCTGCAGGTTTTTTGTTTTTTTTTGTTTTTGTTTTTTTTTCTAAAATAAATTAGACACCATTCCTATCCAGAGGACGCCACAAAGATGAGTGCATCACTGTTCTGTTCTTTAAAAACTTCCCACTCATTGTCATTTCTAGAACATTCTGACTGAACACCTTTTAAATGTTGAAACTTAAAATAAAACTGCATGCTTGATTTGCTATCTCAGAGCCTCAGTCACATCACCAGTGCCCCTCAGCTACTTTGAATTAGACTGAGTTGTTCATTTTTTAAAGACTAATTTAACATTTTATGGCCAAGCTCATAATACTGAGATGAATGTACTATTTATGCTGCTGTTTTATGTTTTATTTTTTTTCCCCTTCTCTGAAGAAGAGGAATAACAAAAGACAGATGTAATTTGGGTGGGAAATAAATGCATCTCTAATAAATGAGCATCATAAAGCTACAGATAACACCATCATTCAGAATATTTTTCTAGGCTCTCTGTACTTCACAGAAACACATATGTCAGAGATAAACAATTTTCACAGCCGCATATTCATTTAGCCTGGTTTAATGCTTATTATTTCAGAATTAGTCACCCAGTTTTGTAACCTGAGGTGGCATTTACATCATAAAGTAACATTTACAAAACCTAGCAATTAATCACTACAACAATATACAAGGAGGCACTTTTAAAGTAAACACACGCTACTGTCACACTATATTAGATATACGCCACAACGCCTCCAGTGTTGCAGATATATATCTAAGTATATCTAAGATTAATGGATAACAACAGAGAAAATTCCATGGTAGCAACAAAATAATTATTAATGTATTGGAGTATTGTTGATCAAAACTCCCCCTTCACCTGCAGTTCCTGTTGTTGTACAGTTAATGCATTAAACAGAACAGGGTTATGAAAGATTAAGCCATTTTGACTTAAAACACAAAAAAATGCATTTGGTTTAAGTATAGTATAGTTATAGGTTAACACCAACAAAAAAGACATTTAGAGGTTCCCTTTAACATAGCTAAGTCATTTTCCTCAATGAATTTGGTTTCAGGGCATAGTAGGCCTCAGTCATCTTCCTTCATCACACATTAACTCAGGAACATGTGTTCACTCACTAATTCAGGAACGCAAATGGCCAGGATATGCCTTTAAAGTCCATTCTTTCACAGTGAAAACATACACTGTGTAGCCTACAAAAATTCCACACCATTTTATCAGTTGAATTCTCACGAAGAGTCTCATGTATCATGTTATCTTCAACCCCCTTCATCTTCCCTCCAAATATGATTTTTATTTATTTATTTGTTTGTTTCAACCAGTTTACCCCCAATGTTCTCAAACAAATTGACCAAATTCATTTTGCTGTCAAAACTGATGGCTGATACAGTGATGCATCCAAATCCTTCACTTGAATGTCATCAGTCACCAAACAAATCCTTCATCATTTGTACAGCTGTCATTGATTATCCGTTATAAAGAAATACTTAAATACAATTTGGTCAAGGTTCCTAGGTTCTAATAAGTAATGTTTTCTAAATAGCGTGTATAAAAATGAACAAACATGCTTACTGAATTCTTGCCATGTTTATATGGACAGGAGGGGTCATTGCATTAAACTGCAGTTAATTTGACAGTCTTTTAATTACCTTAATTCTTTTTCTGAATATTTGGTATACAGGGTTTCCGCTTCTTCAGAGGGTGGGTTCTTTTATCTAAAACTCCACCCAAACCCATTACCAATCCAATTCCAATTTCAGCTACATGACATGGTAATATATAAGAAGTGACAGGCTTACAGCAAGTCAAATGCAGTGAAAGAGAAAAAAATCACCCTATACTCTATAAAAAGGCACATGTAAGACATTTTCATCATTAAAACACAGTCATGTGGAACGCACAGTTACAATGAACTAGTATAATTGGATTACTAAGTTGTTGGAGTTGGATTATCAGACTAAACTTTAGTTGACTGCAGGTCCATTGAATGCAGATAGTGTTTTGTAAAAGGAAATTAAATCAAAGTAAAAACATCTGGATTATCTTTATGCTTGTCTATGGAGTGTTATTTCTCACATTTTCCCTCTTCACTGATGCTGACAAACCAACCTCACTAAACCCCAAAGGGCATACTTACAACAAATCCACAAACAGCCCGAATAAAAACATGTCTGTGGATGAGTGTTTGATGCTTTACACCTGATGTGATATCTGAGTCTCAAGATATCTAACTATTAGCATATATATAGCACAACACATTGCAGAATAGCGTTCGGCATGCACCATATCCAACGTGTAGCTTCACTCATCAGAATTGCAGACGTGTATCTGCGTGTTTGGGGCGCACAGTGTCCTTTAACAGTAATGTATGATAGAGTGAATAAATTAACATTTGTCACAGTCACCATTAATCATGATAATGATATTTTCATGGGGGTAAACCCTCCTTTGTATGTGGAATGTGGGAGCAGAAGGTTATTAAAGACCTGGGCGTAAAGTATAATATGTATGTATAAAGCTTTCATGATATTTGAATTATGAAAATCATGTCCAGCACAAACCCAGTTAAAACATTCAAAATAAGACATATCCTGACAAAATAAGACATGAGTGACTTCTTGCTGGCCTGTAGTAAATGACTTGCCTAATCTGTTTCAGCTACTTCAAACAATTAGATCTCAGTGAGGATTTCGCCAAAGCAGTAGCTCATCCATAAAATACTACACATGAACTCTACAGATTTTTAAAGGCCTGCTCTGTGTATTACTTGTATCTCGGTGACATCCCATTAATATAATGCTCGCCATTAGACCGTGATGCCACATCAAAGCAATACACGTTCAACTTGAATTACTGAGAGTAATAGTGATGCTCCAATCAGCAAAGTTGTTGTAATTAATATTTGTATATAATTTCATGAGGATTATGGGCATTAAGCCATGAATGCATGAACAACTACAATCATAGTTTTATAATGATACGTAAATAATGCTGACTCAAGCTAAAGGCTATTAGTTGTCTCCCTGGGATTTTCTGAACGCTGGTTTTAGTTGCAGTTTTCACAGTGCATTAACAATATGTAACAACATTTGAAAACCAAAGGTTAAATCCAGCAATAATAATTGAGTTCAATTTCAAAAAGAGGGCCTGGGTGTCGGTAATGGAAAGAAGCTTCCAGAGGGTCAAAATCAGAAGGAAGCTCAGCACTGAGCATATCCATTATACTCAACAGTGAGAACTTTTTAGTCAGACTGTTTTTACCCAATTTCAGACATGTAATCACCGTAATTATTTAATTTTCTGTAATCATTTAATCATAGATGTAATAACAAGGGGATATATATATATATATATATATATATATAGAGAGAGAGAGAGAGAGAGAGAGAGAGAGAGAGAGAGAGAGAGAGAGAACACTGACTATCCATCACCGCTAACACCAGAGTTCAGTCCAAACCACTCTCAGAACACTTGCCTATCTGGGCCTGAACTAGGCTGAACTACAATTTTTTTTTTTTTTAGTAACTAGTCAACATTATCAAATCAGTTATAGTCCTGGTCATAGCAGGAACATCCCTGTACTAGTATTTTTATTTTCCTAATGAGAAGAGTGTAAATAAATCATTGGGTCTTCTGATTGTATACACAACCATTCTTATTCAGCGTGTTGAATTCATAGACAGCCCAGGCACCAACACACTGATATCTGAAGCACTTTCCTCCGTTGAATGTTTAATGTTCCAAAACCTCCTGAAGACTCCAGTGATTAAAGGCACATTGCATTAAGGGAGGCACAGAACTCTCCGAGTCAAAGCCAGTCAGGGTATGTGTCCAAAGCAATCTTGATGTGATGGCTGAGGCATTTGGCATCTAATGAGTGAGAGTTATTAGAGATGAGCAAGTGTCATAGCGGTATGAGTTGGAGTTTATTAGCACTAATGGCATAGCTGACAGTGATTAGAAACATCTTGTGGATAATTATTGATACTTTGGAGGAGATTGGCAGCAAGTTTGAAGGTCATAAAAAAAAAGAAAGGGATGCAAATATTATCCCCAGACATAGTGCGATTAAGGCCTCTGGCCCCCTAATGATTTAGAGGCCTTAGCAACTTTGAATAGGGATAACTGACATTATGATTGACATTGAGAGACTATGCCTGGTTTGAAAGGCTGACTTGATTGGACAGAAAGGCTGAAATCAGCAATGAGGAATGTACTCTTCCCCGAAGCCTTGTCATATCTGAAGGTCTTCATCTACCTACAGTGCATGTCTTCAGTCATAAACTATCTTATACTAATGAGACAACCTCCCCTGAATCTCATTTCTCTGAGTGTTCTGGGGCAGGGAGCTCAAGGTAGGGGTCACATACAAGGAAACAAATATTCTAATGAAATTAAGCTTAAATGCTGCCACTAAGGGATAAGGAAGATTCAATGGATTCAATGACTTTGACCTCAAAGGTAAAATACAGTGCTCAAAAGTAAATGCATTACAGAATGCTAGAGAGTTTATACTTATTTGCTGCATGTCTACTGACCCTAGTGAGTTGGATGTGACACAGCAGTGAGATTCTAATGGCTGACATGACAGCCTAGGTCAACATGTTAACATGATCTGGACACTTTGATTTGTCTTGAAGCACTGCCATGCAGAACATACTGTTCAATTACTCTTATTCAATCAAGTGTTATCCTCAAGTGGAGGATAGAAGCCTGTTACCCCCCCCCCCCCCCCCCCTTCTTTCAGTAATGCCTTTTCAAACAGATGACAATGACCTTACCAGGTCAACAACACATTTTCTCAGCATTTAATTCATTCTTAGATGAAATCATGCTTATACTGACATTTATTCAAGAGTCTATGTTTTTCTAGTGTTTTTCCACAACTTTGAATTGGACTGTAAATATAAATCTTTTCTTATTGTACAGGGATAACCAAGCAGATGTCAAGGAATGGGCAGAACTTCTAATGAGTATCACTGTGGCCTCTGCACATGCTTTTAGAAAGGTTTTGTCATCATAGGCCCTCAGTCAAATCGCTTGACTTCTTTTGGACCGTGACTTTGGAAACTCATAAGTATGCTCACCATGTCTGATCTTGTGCCCAATCTCCATTTTCCCTGGGGTACAATAAAGCAAGTAGTTTGAATTCCATTACTAGGTCTACAAGACTCCCTTGAGCATCAAAACAGTCTTTTATGGCCACCTGACTCGCTCGTCGACTGAAATATGTAAAATGCTACGAGAGAGGGCATAATGGGTATCTGCCTCTTTTGATTTTCCATTTGTTTATCTATTCATTTCTAAAATGACTTTTGAGGAAAACATGCTCCCTCTTAACAATGTCGACGTTTCTGACGTGACGGAAAACTGGCCATAATGAGCCTGCATAATGAGAGCGAATGAGGACAAGAGGATGACAGTAAAAATGAACCTGTTCTTGTTTCTGTTTGTGTATGGGCCACTATATGGCACTGTGCAGCAATAAGGGCTCCTTTGTGCAAATGCTTATGGAGTGGTAATGATATTTCAAACAAAGCAAAAATAATGATATAAGACTCAAACTATCACACTGATGGTAGAGTAATGTACATCTCAGCAGAAGTGTTTGTGCAAGGCTTTCGTTGCCTTACACTAGACTGCTATCTTTGGTTGCCAAGTTTGAAATGAATGGGCAGTTTATTCATAAAGCAAGTTTATGTATAGGGAGTTAACATTTCATTAGTGTGTTTTTGAAAAAGCAGTTAGTGTTATCCTTTGATGTCACTTAATAAGTGGGACAGCACATCTTCTTTAACTGCTTTACTACAGATATGTGACTGTCTAAAAATTTACACCATCTGATCACCTCTTTCCCATGTTGCTCTGGCCAGTGGGAAACAGGTGGTCAGATGATGTAAATCTTTGGACAGTCATATATCTGTGGTAAAGCAATCTGCAAGTCCCCCTAGACCCCTGACACCAGCCCCTTTCTAGAACAAGAATGTCTTCTAGCAGTCCAAATATGATTTAGCACTAGAGGATTGTCAGTAAAACAGCAGCTACAGGTGCAATATATGGAGCTTCTGGAAAACATCCCATTAATGGATTTGGACAGAAGTTGTTGTCAGCTACTTTGGTGATAAATTTGAATGTTCTCCTTGGTGCTCCTTGCCTCTTTTTGTGATTGGCTATAATAATCTAAATGAGATGTGAGGATTTATATTGTGGTGGGGAGAGCTTTAGACAAATTGTATAACGCTCCCTAGGGTCCTTCCTGTTAAAGTCAGCTTCCTTTGTGTCATACAAACTTGTCATAAGAGTGAGGGCCAAAACAAAATAATCACTTTCTGGAAGAGAAGCAGAACTCATTTACCTTTTATTGTGTCCTTGCTGTCAAGATGTGATCCTGTTGTGATCCAAAGTGGTATTTCAAAAAATGAATGTTTTCAGAGAATATGCAACCTTCAATCTTTGGGATGAGCAATACTTGTTTATTGAAAATTCTCTTCAGGTTTTCTAAAGGAAAGAGTGTTTGTGAGGGTAGCATCAAGGGTGGTAGTAAAATAAATAAATAAATAAATAAACATTTAAAGAAAAGGGAAGGATGAATAAACAGGTATATTTTTCTTCTGAAACATTTGAGAAATGTATTGACATCCCATTAACTAAAATAACGTAGTTTAAGTAGAAATAAAATAAAATAAAATAAAATAACCCTCCACCTCATATCTTTTTGAGGAGTCAAACATGTCTACTTTTTGGCTACAATAAACTTCAATCCTATTTCACTAAAACACATGTGCTCCTGACAAACTTCTATGGTCAGCTTTCTGGGAGACCTGGCTGTAAAAGCATTTAGTCTAACATCTGCCACAAATCTTACCTCTGATTTGTCAGCAACAGCACGTTTTTCCTGGGAACAGTAAAATGACTCACAATAAATTTTTGGGATACACAACCACAGGCTATTCTAGAACAGTACCTGAAAGCGCAACTGAGACAGGGAGAGAGTGGAAGCTCGCTGTCCCTCAAGACTGCTCAGTCAGACTTTCTATCATCAATATTCTTTTCACTGAAGGATGAGCCCATTCAGCGGCACCCTTTTATCTCTCCTTACTCCAAATTTACACAAGAATCACAATGACATAATCATAATGACAAATGTCATGTCTCTATTTAATCGTCACCAAAGCAAACGATTGCCTTTAGTGCTAACAAACTCAAACTCAAACCGCTATGAGACGTGCTCATCTCTAGTAACTCTCACTCATTAGATGCCAAAGCAATCCAGTTGAATCACTTAATACCTACTTTGCGGATTATCCGTTATGTTCCGTCAACACACTTCACCACCTTTTTTTTTTTTTTTTTGTTATTCTTCCAGAGAGGTCACCGTGTCTATATGAAAATATTGATCAGTCTGCAGGCATCTTTTCTATTTAACCGTAAAATGTGTTTACTAGGGGAAAACAAAACGTGGCAAGGAACTTGTACCACGTAAGGCTGTTGAAGGCTTCAAATGATTGTCATACATTCTCTGACCTGGGCCTTTATTTACCTCAACTGAAGAAAGAACAAGGCCTTTAGTTGAGATAGGCTATTATGAGAGCCATGTCATTATTTATGATTTGTCCTTTTTTAGTAGTGCATTTTGTGATATTGTTGTGATGTTTAATTTCTAATTTATCCTATAAGGATTTACTGGTATAGGCCTACCTACTACACACATACAGAAGTTATAGAAATTTTCTGTCTGAAGTCAGAGAATATTT
Source organism: Chanos chanos (assembly GCF_902362185.1). NCBI lineage: Eukaryota > Metazoa > Chordata > Actinopteri > Gonorynchiformes > Chanidae > Chanos > Chanos chanos. The sequence continues at coordinate 15,772,772 of NC_044501.1, forward strand.
ATTTATAATGCATTACTATGATCTGCAATGCATTACTAACATCATAATGCAATCTAAACAGTGCTAATTGTTTTAAATTAGTGTGTTATTGTGAAAGCTACAATGTGAGTATGCTGATGCAATGTTAATTATGCTGATGCAATGTACATATCTGTATATTGCATCAGCTTGTGTGCAATGCACAATAAATAAAGTTTGGCAAACAGACCGCACAAAAG